>NW_012148618.1:6334716-6418600 GCF_000956105.1 Propithecus coquereli
ACATTTGTGTGTGTATAAAAAATAGAAGAAACAGTATAATGTATAGGTTCACAATATATTATCTGTCATTCCAAAATCCAAAAAGTTCTAAAAACTGAAGGCTTTTTCTTAACCTATTAAGCAAGAAAACTATACCTGATTCAGTCTGAACTCATTGGTGTGCTGCATTTTTCAGGGACCCATCAAGAAACAGATGGATTCTCAAATTGGGATCACTTGAAGAGAGTTTAATAAAGAGACTATATATAAAGGTGTGGGTGGAATGCAGAGAAAGTATGGGGGCTAGTGCTGGAACAAGGGATAGTAGTGTGATATGGGACAGTACCCTGGCACTAGAAACAGCAGAGCTGTTACAACCTCTAGACCCAAGGAGATGTGAGGAGGGAGTGGTTCTTGGAACTCAGAAAAAAAGAGTTGGGGAAAGATGACTGCCTAAGAGCTACATTGAGTGTCAAAGTCCTTTAGGTAAGGGAAATACGCTGACCTTCCTATAGAGCTTGATGGGCTCTCCTTTGGCTGTACCCCATCAGAAGCCTGGAGGCAATGG
Source organism: Propithecus coquereli (assembly GCF_000956105.1). Taxonomy (NCBI): domain Eukaryota; kingdom Metazoa; phylum Chordata; class Mammalia; order Primates; family Indriidae; genus Propithecus; species Propithecus coquereli. The sequence continues at coordinate 6,335,264 of NW_012148618.1, forward strand.
AGTATGGAGCTGAAGGCCAGATAGGTGAGTTTCCAGGGCACAGAGCAGGTGGAGAAGGATGAATAACATGTCTGGAGGGGGCAAAGGGAACATACCTGGCTCAGTGGAAAACCAGATCTGAACTGACTTCAAGTCATTTGCAAACTTGTCATACTTAATGTGAATATTCTAGGTTTCCAGCAGAAATACTTACATGTTTGATGATGAGTTGACAACTTAGATCCTGCTGGGTGTTGTGTAATGTACAGCATAAGCATGGGGTTACTTGTCAAAAACCTAAAAAAATATATTAATTTTGAAATACCTCTGGCCTCTGGGAAAATTGCTAAGAGAATATGGGCCTGCATATAGTAAACTGGAGACATTTTCCTATGTCTAATTTTGCATGTGGGGAATGGGGTGGGAATTGGCAGCAACATAATGTGGAAGGCAGGAGGAGGCAGAAAGGTACACTGGGGCCATGGCATAAAGAGCCTTTTATGCCAAGCAATGGGGGTGGACTTGGTTGTAAATGGTGGGGAACCGTAGTAAGGAATTTTACACTGGGATGACGTTGTTGGAAATATGTCTTAGGAAGATCATGCTGGCTACAATGCGAAGGTTGGGTTGGACTCTCCTGAGCAGCAGAGCACAGGAGGGCCTGGATTTGGGCTTTCTCTCATAACTGAGATGGAGAAGGAGCAGAGGAGGGGAGCAGAGAGGTATGAAAAACTGACCCTAGTGACCCTCATAACTGCACAGCATGATACTTGAACAAAACATGGAGGAAGCAGGGGAAACACATACCAAAGTCAAGCACAGGACCCTGATAACTCTTTGAGCGTCCTTTAGATGTCATCTTTAGCACTGCTTAGTAAGCTGTTTAACAAAGCTTTTGACAGCTTTGGAGACACATATCCACCAAGAGAGATACCATTCTCTTCCTTTTTGAGTCATGGATTTTGTTTTTAAGGGGATTAAACCAGATCCCATAGGTATTAAGCAGCAGTATTTACCCAGTGAGTCAGCAATAGAACCTGAACTGGTTGTCTAACTCTGTGTCATGTTGTTTTTATCATACCACACTGCTGTTTAATCAGCGTTGTTAAATTAAATAAGCAGAATGTCATTGGCTTGAGGCTGTCTCCATGCTTTGAGTTTCTGTACAAAAACAAACAGAAAACCTAACTTAGGAGTATATTTCATAACAGCCTAGCTTCAGTCAATCACAGGCAGCCAATTGATGAAACAATGCCCAAATAAGACCATGCCACCTAACTTCAGCCTATCAGATGATTTTTCTGCTTTGCTTCCATATTTGGCCTATAAAAGCTTCTGCTCATACTGCTGGGGGGAGCTCTCTCAACCTCTTCTGGTTCAGAGTGTTGCCCAATTCATGAATCATTTTTTGCTCAAATAAACTCTAACAAATTTAATTTGTCTAAAGTTTTCTATTAATGGTGTGAAATATGGTGATGGTTCACATAAATGTGTGTATGAGTTTCTAAAAAGAATATATAGGAATCAAAGACCAGTGCATTAACTATTGACTTACCGGTCTTTGGAAAGCATTTTTTCTCCCTCTTTAAGTTTTAATAAAAATAAAACCCCCAAATCCATAGCATTAGCAAAATAGAAGTCTGGTAAAGCTAGCACAATAATTTATGCATAATTATGGAAGAACTGGTACATAAGTGGTTATGTGATACATCTCATGAGTAGTTTGTCAAATTTATACATAGCTTATTTATAATTATTTCTTATTCTTTCTCCAATTTTTTGATGGTTTCCATATGCTTGTTTGTGCTTTAATTTGTATGCATTTGGTGAATCTTACCTACTACAAGCAAGTGGAAATCTAGAAAGCAAAAATATATCTTCTTTTCACCACCACCACCCCCCCGCACCTAATCCTCCAGAGGTAACCACTCTTAAGAGGTTTGTACGTATTCTTTCAGATTTTTTCTGTTTGTAGCCAGCATGCCTATATGTTATAGAGGTACAAAAACAAATGTTGTTCTTGTGTGGTTTTTCCCCCAAAAAATAGCATATTGCTATGAGAGTGTTCTTCTGACAGATAGTGGGTGTCTATTTCCCAGACCGTTTAAGCACATTCTTTGTATTCAACAAAATATTCTAACAAAAAGAGGAGATTTGCAAAAATGCATCATAGAAGCAATTGAGACAGATTTCAGAAACATAAATACAGTGAAAATTGTCTAGATCCTCAAGAAATCTGTAACTTTCTGAACATAAGAAAATAATAGGAAATTTATTGACAATATGTATTTACATCCTACATTTTCAAATTTTAATATTATAACTATCAGAAATACAGTCAAATTTATTCAATAGCTGAGTAGCTAGATCTGAGATTTTATAAGTCTTTTGTTACTATTTCCTTCCTACCCCATCCCTGTAATTTTCTGTATTTTGATCAATTACAAAGCATGTGGAGTCAGGTGTGAATTTGTTTTCTCTTAATGTAGTTGAACTTCCAAGGTAAACTGTATAATTCCTCACCTTCTCTTTAGTAGACAGATACAGGACTAAGGGGCCATTCCTTCTGGGAACATCCATGTTTTCTGGAAAAGTTTGTAGCTTTGGGTTGAATAAGTAGTTTGGTTGGCTCTATCATGATTTAGTTTAACAAGAAAGTTGAATGTCTCGCTGTCTTAGGTCATTAAATATGAAATGTCCGATTTCAAATCAAAAGTGTAGTTTATTATATCTCCAACAACAAGCAGTACAATTAATCAAAGTATGTGCCAAACTATGGCACAGTTTTGCCATTTTAACAGTAGCTTGTTTATGCCAGCAGCAAAGAAGCCTGGAGAGCGAGTGGTGATGAAATCTCAAAAGGTGTTTTCCACAGCTTGTTGAGAATTGAATATTTTTCCTTGCAAGAAGTGGTCCAAAGCCTGGAAGAAGTGGTAGTCAGTCAGTGCAAGGTCTGGTGAAGACGGTGGATGACAGAGTTTCCAAGTCCAGCCCTCTGTAGTTTGAGCAGCCTTGTTTGTGCATCATGTGGTCAAGTGTTGTCTTGCAAGAGGATTGGGCTGTCTCTATTGGCCAATCTCAGCTGCTTAATCACAGGCATTGTCATCATTTCATCCAATTGGTTGCAGTAGATAACTGCTGTAACAATTGATTGACCAGGTTTCATGAAGCTGTGGTGGATAATACCAGTGCTGGACCACCAGACACCATTAACTTTTTTTTTGATGAATATTCGGTTTTGGACTGGGTGTCAGCACTTCATCTTTATCCAACCATTATGCTGAACACTTGTGATTGTCAAAAAGAATCCTTTTTTCGTCACACGTAACAATACGGTGTAGAAATGGTTCACCTTTATGTTGTGACAGCAAAGAAAGGAAAGCTTCGAGATGATTTCTCTTCCGACACTCATTTAATTCATGCAGAACCCATCTATCCAGCCTCTATATCTTGCCCATTTGTTTCAAATGGTCCAATATTGTCAAAACAGTAACATCAGACCTTGCTGCTAATTCACATGTAGATTGAGATGGATTCACTTACACTATAGCTCTCAGCTCATCATTATCCACCTTGGTTTCACTTGGCTCATTTTCAAGATTAAAATCACCAAAATGAAGTTTCTCAAACCATCGATGTATTGATTGGCCACATCTTTCCTAAACTTCATTGATATTTCAAGCTGTCTGTGCTGCATTGGCTCCACGACAGAACGCGTATTTGAAAATAACACGAATTTTTGACTTATCCATGGTTTCGCAAAAACTGCTCTAAAAAAAATTTGAAAGATAATCACAAGCCAAACCATGTGTTTGAAAGACTGAGGATGTACTCTCACAACAAAAATAAAACAAGAAGTGTCAAAGTGAAATGTCAGAGATATCAACTGTCAAACTTAGTACTTAAGGAAATTGGACATTTCATACTTAATAATCTAAATACTATCACTAACAGGATTTGGGGGCTTGACACCAGCTTTCAACCTCAGCTTTAGCACAGAATCATATTTGTAGGATCTAGAGGATATGTTATGGTCTGAGTGTTTGTTTCCTCTCTCCCCCACTATCCCCCAATTCATATGTTAAAATCCTAAGTGCCAAGGTGATGGTATTAAGAGGTGGGACCTTTGTGAGATGATTAGGTCATGCAGGCAGATCCCTCACAAATGAGACTAGTGTCCTTATAAAAGAAAAGGTAGGGGTGGAATACTCCTTGCCTCTTGTACCACGTGAAGACACAGGGAGGTGGCAACCTCTGTGAACCAGAAAACAGGTCCTCACCAGAAACTGAATCTGCTGATGACTTGATCTTGGACTTCTCAGCCACCAGAACTGTGAGAAATGATTTTCTGTTATTTATAAGCCACTCAGTTTATGGTATTTTGTTATAGTAGCCCAAAAGGACTAAGACACGGATTTCCGATGCTGAAATAGGGAGGAAAAATGAGCCTGCTGTGGGCAGCCACTGAAGTACCTATGGACAGTTGGCTTTCAAACTTTGAGACTTTGATGAAAACACTAAGGAAAAATTCTATAGCAGATACAACTCTAGCCAGCTTATAACTGGATATTTTATGTGTTTGTTTCTTTTATATTTCACCTTGTTCCAGAAAGTTAAGCAAAGCTATCTTATGATTCCTCTTCCAGGGCAGCAACAGGAAAATATGCAGCTCCTGTTTCTTTTCTTTCTCCTTGGCCGGCAAACGCCTGTGCTTAACTCTTTAATAATTTCTTTTCAAACATGAGTTGCTCAGGCAACTATACTCCTTGCTCTCTAACTTGACCCCATTTCCTGATGAATGGTCTTTTCATTTCTTTGCTAAGTCCTAAAGGTTTTCATATTCTGCAATTTTCTCTGCTAAATAGCTCTAGGCATAACTGCTTATAAAATCACAGACAATCATAACACCTTAGATTTGGAAGAAACCTTAGAGACCATCAAATCCAACCCCCTCATTTTACAGTTAAAGAAACTTAGTCCTCCAGAGGGTAAATAACACGTTCAATGTCATCCAGCTAATTTACAGACTGGGTAGAATTTTCCCAAGCTAATTTTTTGACTTGGGTAGAACTACAACTCAAAACCATTTTAGAGGGCACATACTTTTCCATCTTGATTCTTTTGAAATATCATAATAATATAATTTACAGATCTTGCAAAATCACCACTTCTAATCTTGAAAAACACTGTGATGTGAGAAGTAGTTAAATGAAGTCTGTGATTTACATGCTTTTTAATAGACCATTTATTACAACTCTGGTCTCAGATGTACTAGTTAATTGAGGGTTAGCTAGGTCAGCCCAAAGAGATTGCTTTGCTTTAACTAATAATCTTTATGGGGGTGGGGTGGATTGAAGGAAAATGGACCAACACACAAACAGAGAGAAATAATGTCAACAGGGGAATCAGGTTAGGCTCAGTAATCTATTGTCATTATTATTACTGCTAATGTATTATTACACTTTGTGCTCATAAGGTCATAATTCTAGTCTGTCAGGATGAAGTCCAGACAAAAAATCATAAATTACCTTTGTGTCCAGAACTTTAATCTAGCTAGAGCCAAGATGAAAAATCTGTGGCTTTCCCATCCTCTGTTTATTGCCCACTCACTCCAGATAGAGGGTCCTCCTATGTGACCGCAGGTAACTCATAGAGCCTAAGAGCCAATTTTCCTGACTGCTCTCTGCCTCTCTTTGCAAGACAGTGTATCCCGCAGGCAGGCCCCTCCCCAGCATTGGTGAGCTTAATGTGAATGTGCAAATGGATGTTTCCAACCCCGCTTCAGCAGACCACCTACCCTTCTGCCCATACTGACCTGAAAGACTTGTGTGTAAGTATGTAGACTCCTCCCCACATATCTAAGCTCTATCCATAACTCCACACACATGCTCCACAAATAGCCACCCCGTGACCACACTTTGGGCAGTATAATCTACCCTAAAAAGACAGGGAGGAGTAGAAGCCCAAGCAGGCCCTGGAAGCAGGTTCAGCTTTCACAGGAAGGGAACCCTGGGTTTCCTGAGTAAGGGGAACTTGATTTAGAAGAGGGAAGGGGGATCCAGGTGGGCAAATCCCCCCATACAGACGTAGCACCCTGTGGAGAGGAAGAGGACCAGAGGGGATCCTGAGTAGGGTCCTCTAAGGGAAAGAAGTCCTGGTTGACTGGATCAAGAGCAGTACTGCCAACAAGAGAACTCTGGGACAGGGCCGTCCTATAGGTTTTGTATTCTTGGGTTGGACCTGTATGAGGAATGGAAGCAAAGATGTTTGATATCCAGAAAGAAGCCACCTTAAGCAAGTTGTTTTTTAAACAGAAGAGGTTTAAGAGATGTGCTAAAAGAGCATTTAAAAGAACAAGTCTGTTCAGAAGCATGTAATGTCAGAACTGGAAAGAATCTTTAAAATCATCCAATAAAGACGGAATGTGGTCACAGAGATAAACAACTTGTCCAAGGTCAGACTGCAAGTTAGTAATAGAACTCAGTCCAAAAACTTGGAATTGGGGCTTCCAGGTTCTCAGGCCTGGGTTCTTTCCAGGACCTGGTTCTGAATTCATTTCAAGTATAACTTTAAGCAACATGGAAAAAGGATTGTCACAGGGTAGCTCTTACACTGTAAGTGTATCTTTTCACCTATGTGATGAGTAGAACTACAAATACCAATAGTTTCTATTGAAAATCAACTGCCAGTCAGACTTCGCACATGTGTATACATGTATGTGTGCATGTGTGTGTGAGCATGAGACAGAGAGAGAGAGAGAGAGAAAATCAAGTAAAGAAAAGCACCAACATGTAAAATGCAGGGGCCAGTGTCTTGGTGGGTACGCTGAGCACCAGAGAAGCTTCATTTTCTCTTATGAATCACACCAGGAAGGGGTGTCATCAGTACTAGGTGTTTTAGTTGAGGAAGTTGGTGCAATGAGAAGAGGCAGAAATGAAGGAGGGAGTTCTAGGGGCTCTGAATTACTCCCTCACTCCCATTTACCCCACCTGTGGGACTATATATCACCTCCAGTCATGTATTCCCGCACTGTTGGTAACAATTGCTTTTGAAACGAAAGCCAGGGGCCGGGCGCGGTGGCTCACGCCTATAATCCTAGCACTCTGGGAGGCCGAGGCGGGCGGATTGTTTGAGCTCAGGAGTTCGAGACCAGACTGAGCAAGAGCGAGACCCCGTCTCTACTAAAAATAGAAAGAAATTAATCGGACAACTAAAAATGTATAGAAAAAATTAGCCGGGCATGGTGGCGCATGTCTGTAGTACCAGCTACTTGGGAGGCTGAGGCAGAAGGATCGCTTGAGCCCAGGAGTTTGAGGTTGCTGTGAGCTAGGCTGATGCCACGGCACTCTAGCCCGGGCAACACAGTGAGACTCTGTCTCAAAAAAAAAAAAAAACGAAAGCCAGGAAATAAAATATATCGGAGTGGAAAATATGCTGTAAGCTGTGATGGATAGTGTTATAACAAATTAACATTTGTGGTCTATGAAAAAGGGAATTAGACTGGAGTACATACCGAGTTTGTATTCCAGTTCCAGCCCCATGGCAAGCCATTTCACCTAAGTTAATTTTCCCAAAGGTAAAATGTAAATAAGAAAATTTTCTCTTAATATTTATGAAAGCAAAAAATGGGGGAAATAACCCAAAAGTCCAACAACAGGGAAATAAATTATAGAATATTTATATGCTAGAATACTGTCGACATTAAAAATTACGATTTCGAAAATTGTTAGCAGTATACTAAAAATTCACAACATGATGTTAAGTGAAAAATCACAATTTAGAAACAATCTATTAAATTATGCCAATTTTATTAAATACACTTACACACATAAAATACTTGAAAGAAATACATCAAAATTTTAATTTTATCATCTCATGGTCGCAATTAGAGATGGTTTTAATTTTCTTCTTTATATAGTATTTTCACTATTTTCTGAGTTGTGTTTAATAAACATATATTAATTTTACCATCAGGAAAGATGTTGGGTTTTTTTGTTTGTTTGTTTGGTCTTTTGAAACAGGGTCTCACTATGTAGCCCAGGTTAGAGTGCAGTGGCATCATCATAGCTCACTGCAACTTCAAAATCCTGGGCTCAAGCAATCCTCCTGCTTCAGCCTCCCAAATAGCTGAGACTATAGGCATGCACTCCCACTCCTGGAAAATTTTTCAATTTTTTTGTAGAGACAGGCTCTCACTATTGTCTCAGTTGACTCGAACTCCTTGTCTCAAGCGATCCTCCTGCCTAAGCCTCCCAAAGTGCTAGGATACAAGCGTGAGCCACCGCACCTGGCCAGATGTTGTTTTAATAGAAACAATGTGCTCTAGACTAATTCACAAGGATTTTGTGAGGAAAATGGAAATAATATATGTTCTAAAACTCTCAATTCTGACAAACATGTGTTAGACAATCCAAGGTCTTATGTTAAAGGGAAATTTTGATGTATGTTTCCATGGACAGCTTCTTTCGTGGTAGTGAGTGGATGTGCTCCGGAGTAATTGTCCCAGTCCTTAGAGGAGCACAGTGTATGTGCCACTTACCACTTTAGAACTATTTCCGTGCTGAGCCTGGTGTTCAAGAAAACGTGAAATTGACCTTCATCATCATACAGCCACTTTATCCAGTCACCAAGAGGGATGGCCAGCTCTTTGGGAAAGTTTTTGTGCTTGAGGTAGGGCCTCAGATAGGGGTGGGAGATGTGCAGACAGACTCCTCTTTTTCTGTAGCTTCAATTTCAGCCCCTCTTTTCAGCAGGGAATGATCACTATGTCCTCCATGGAAGCTACAGCTAAGATGGAAGAGGGGTTAAAATACAGGTTCTTGGGAAATAAAAGCAGACGGCAAGTAGGGCTGCAAGTGGCTCTAGTACCAGAATTGACCTTGGCATCAAAGGAAGGGAAGGGAAGGGAGATGACTAATACCACTGCTTGTTATTCATGATTGCATTTAACCCTCTAATAATATGAGGTTAGTCATGTTATTTTTTTCCTCCTCCTCTTCCACCTCCTCCTCCTCCTCCTTTACAGGAGAAACTGAATCTCGGAGAGGCAAAACAAACAAACAAAAAGCACTAGTCCAAGATTACAGTTAAAGGCTGGAGCCAGAGTTTGAATTCAGGTTTCACTGGCTCTGAAATGCACATTTTTTACAATGGAGTCCAGTGAGTCCCAGAATGGTTTAACACCAGATTCACGAAAGGAGAACTTTGAAAATACAAATTCCTAAGTCCCACCCCTAGAAATTCTGATTTTAGTAGGTCAGGAATGGGACCAAGGAATCTGTATTTTTGAAAGCCCCCTGGATTGGCTGGTCGGGGAGGTTCTAGAACTGCTGCTCCATCCCACATTGCTGCTTCCATACCACCAGTGAGTCACGGCGTGTTCTTGTGCATGGGCCTGAAGACGCAGCCCAGCGAGTGAGCCACCTGTGAACTTCACACTCTTGGCCCCTGCCAGTCCCGCAGCCTCATCACTCCCTCTGACAAAGTCAGAATTTGGGAAAGCCAGCCCATCAGGAAGGATGCTAAAACAAAAAATGTAAATGTAACAAGATAGAACTGAAGAAGCCTCTTGGGGTAATGAATGGGAGGAGGGGACAAGCCCCCCCAAGGAGTTTGCTGCAGTAACAACTGATGGTCATTAAACTGCTGCTAAGGAGGGCAGGCGCTGTCAGGCACTGGCCTTTCGTTTGGCTGAGAGGGCTGTGCAGGATAGGGCCGAAGTGTGCCCTTGTTAAGACTGCAGAGGAGCAGCTGAGGAGCCACCAGCATTCTCCCCACTGCTTTTTCTCCAGGTTTAATCAACTTCTCTTTTAAATAAATATTTTAAAAATATATTTGAAATATTGGCTTGAAGAGGCACAAAATCATTGGCCTGGCTCATGCGGCCTCATGTTTTGGTCCTGCTCTGTCTCTCACTTTATCCCCACATCCTCTCTGCTCTCCTCTAGGCCTTTGCACGTCTGTTCGCACTGCCTGCAACACTCTTCTGCTCTCTCTCTCTTTCTCTTCACCTGTCTTGTTTTTATTCGTCTTTCAGGTCTAAGCTTACGCATCCCTTTTTCAGGGAGGCTTCCCCAACACAAAGGTGAGAGACTCTTAGCGTATGTTCTGACAACCGTCTATCGGAGCATTCTTCACACTTCATTGTTATTACCTGCCTAATTGCCGACTCCCCCCGAAACTGTGAACGCTCTGAAGACTAACATTTTTGTCCTATCCACACTGTTTCGCCATAGCTAGTTCAACACTCATTAAATCCATACCGAGTGATTGAATGAGCTGAGAGTTCGTTATTCAACCTCTTCAACCTCCCAGAGCTTTTCTGAGTAGCAAATGTAGGAAAGTACAGTACTTTGAAAACAATTTAAATATGAGTCCACTTTAGTGGTGGCACAGAAGAGATGTGGTCATTTTTAAAGGACTGCGGTCGGGACTAAGGGGCTGCATTCTGGTTTCCATTTTTCCCACCTCAAGCCTTGCGTCTGGGAGAGGAAGCACAGTCAGTACATACAGTGCAGCCCTCATCAACCCCACTCATCACCACCGTCATCTGGCTGATTAACACAGTTTGCGTGTTATTGCAAGGCAGAGGGGAGGAGAGGAGGGACCAAAGTGGCAGCGTTCATGGGTGGAAGAATGTGGTTGATCTGTCAAAAACACTTTCCAGATTCCTCATTCTCTAGGGAATAATTTTTCCGCTGGCATTTTGAGATCTCAAAATTAAATACCTGTACCAAAACTGCCATCTCTAAGGTGACTATGCTAGAAATCTCCCTCGGCTTCCTAACATGAAAGGTTTTAAATATTAACTGCCCGAATGAAGTACCATACAGAACATTTTAGGACAGGCAGTCAAATAGTGATACAAAAGAAAAAATGGTCAACTAAAAAAACAAGTTAAAAAATTAGAAGTAGAGTTGCCGAATTTAGAAAATAAAAATATTTGAGAAATACTTACTCTAAAAAGTTATTCATTGTTTATCTAAAATTCAAATTTAATTGGGAGTCCTGTATTTTATCTAGCGACCCTTATCAGAAAGCCTTCTTTTTCCCTTAGTTCTGTCCTTATTATTCCATAGTAAAAAAGTAAAATATTTGTTCTATAAAAAATTCATTCTATAGTATCATTTCTTAAATGAGTTGAATATTATTGCTTCGTTTCTTTAAAATTACATTTCTCTTCAGAATAGCCATTCTTTTTCACTCATTTTTTATATAGGAGATTAGGATTTAATTTACCTTTTAAATTATTTTTTGTATTTCTTGGGATCCTCTGTGTTTTAACCTTAAATTGATAAGGAATTTTATCACTATGATCATTTTATTGCATTATAGTTGATACCCTGTATTATCATGTATTATTTGAAGACAAATAAAAGAAATCACCACTTTATACAGTGAAAAATCTTGGGTATTGCATTTTATTTATTCTGCCTAGCACTACATGGAGTTGTTTTTATTTTATTTTTTATTGAAAATTTCAAATGTATACAAAAGTAAAAGAAATATTATTATGAATGTCCCTGTGTCATCAGCCAGGTTCAACAATTATCACTTTATGGTCAATATTGTTTTATGTATACCTCCATCCATTCCCCCTCCCCACTACCATCTTGATTTTAGACCTAATCCCAGACATGCAATCATTGCATTGGTAAATATTTCAGTATATATCTCTAAAGATCTTTCAAAAATGTCCACAATATTATAATCATTAATACTGTTAAAATTAACAGTATTTCTTTAATATTATCAAATATCTAATGAGGGCTCAAATTTCTGTGATTATCTCACAATTTTTAATAGGTTTTTTAAAATCAGAAACCAAATAAGATCCCTTTGTTGTAATTTGTTGAACACACCTGCCCCACCACCACTCCACCCCCACAAACTATTTGTTGGAGAAACTTGGTTGTCCAGTTGAGTCTCCTACATTCCGGATTTTTTTGATTGTATCCCCTGTGTTTCTGCATTTATCATAAACTGGTAGTTGCATTTAGAGATTTAGTCCGATTCAGGTTAAATTTTTTTGCAAGAATATCTCATATGTGGTGGTGTGCACTCCCATCAAAAGGTGCATAATAGCCAGTTGTCTCTCTTTTTGTGATATTAGCAGCCATTGATGACTATTACCTAGATCTATTATTTAGAAATTTGAAAAATGGTTTTTTTCTTATCATATCATTCTTTTTATATTTATTTTTGAGAGAACTTTCCTCTCATCAACTATTTTGTTACCCTGAAGTATATTTCATATGGGAAGTATCATAGATCAGTTTCCTGGGGAACAGACTCTGTGATGAAGATTGCATGTCAGAGGCTTAAAGGGGAGAGCTCTTAGGGAACGACACCATAAAGGAATGGGGGAAGTAGGGATGGGGTGAGGAAGAAGTTGGACTGGGATAGAATTGCAAAGGAGAATTCAGCCAATCGGTTAGAAGCTGGATTAGTCCTTCAAAGTAGAGGCTCTGCCTTTGTATCTCCCACCCACCCTCTCATGGATGAATCACTGTGGGCTGCCTCTGGGTTGAGGATTTAATCCTGGGTTATAAGACAGCACCGTTTACCCAAAAACAATTCCTGGGAGGGGCTCAACTGAGAGTCTTTAACAGTGGACATTCCCTGTGGCTGAATGAACTTCTCAGTTCTGAAGGGGGCGATCTGGGTGGTGCACTGAAGTATCAAATACAAAAAGATTAAATGCTTAATTATTTCTCTTTATTTACCAGATTTCAGAATCATGAGTTGATTCTGAAGGGGATCAGAACATACCGCTTTGGCATGAGGATGATTTTGAACTGAAGGCAATTGAGAAATAGCAGACACCTGAAGAGCTCTCTACCCTTCTCCTTTCTGTCTGAAAGTAGGGAATACCTTTTTCTCTTCATGAAGGCGTACCCCCACCCTTCTGCCATACCAGAAAAAGGAGATGACTCTTATCCCTGGAGATGTGGCACCAGCTTGAATCTTCATAAACAAACCTGACCGAAATAACCCTTCTCTTCCATTAATTTTCCCCCATATAATTACCTTCCCACAATATTCCATCCCTAGAAACCCAAACTCTTTCTTTGTTTTGCCACTTCTCCATAAATTCATTTTTCATCATTAAATGGTATAGAGGCTCTCAGGCCTAACTGCTTCTTTGGGTTTTTACTTCCCTTTCCATGAGACCCTCATGTGCATGTAGACATTAGAATATTAACATCAAATAAAATCCGTATTCTTGTCTCCTGTTAATCTGTCTTTTGTCAGTTTAATTTGAACATAAGACGGTAAAAGAAAAAATTTCTTTCTCTCCTACAGTTTCTTAGCATCCTCCAAACGTAACCAATGAGATATGTTTTTCAAGTATCATAGACTCATGAATTTTAAAACATTTGATGTGTTTGCAATCCATTGCAGTAATTATTTTTATTGATTTTCATCTTTAGCCAAGAGAAAACTCTTCAAGTTGGCTTTGGAACACTTTGTTATTACCCCAACAGTCTTTGATGCCTTTCTTACTTTCTTGATGACAAGGTGTCTATCATGAGCTTGTACAATCCCTGTCCCAGACCCATAAATCACCATTTCCCCAAGGAGTCCTGGCTCCTTAAAGAGAGAAACGATATTTAGAGGCCACAGCCTGGTTGCGAGGGGTGCTCACCCTTGGTTGATTAGTACTCAGCCTTTTCAGCACAGAGAGCTAGGAAATACACACATTCCTAAAAAGAGAAATACATAATGAATCCCACACTGATGTTTTTAGATCAAATTTAGGATTATAGGGGTTTACTAAACTTCTTTGCATTTATGTTAGCACCTCTTTCTCTTCCTCTGGAAATCCTGGTTTTTCAGACTTTAATATGATTACTTATTTATTTTGTCCTCTCTGTAGAATAGTTCCTAAATAGTAATGCTAACAATAAGATTACTGAGAAAAGCTTAGGACTTTTGCATGTTCTCCTCCCACCACCACCACAGATAGGTCTTAGTAGTGAGATACAGTGAAATTACTGTGTTTAAAAGCCATTTGAAATATTTTTTCTTTGCATGGTTAGGCCACCAACCTGAAATATAGTTAGGTTCATTTCTCTTGTTTTGCTTTTGAGTGTCAGGAATTTCTTTTAAGTTTTGATATGACTTTGTTTTACTGTAGTAAACTTTACAAAGTTTACTATGTTAAACTTTTTCATGTTCTAAAGTCAAATCTATTGAACAAGGTATATTCAGAGAAATCTAGTTTCTATCCCTGTTTTTTTATCCATTTCCCTCCTTCCCCCTATAAATAGACATCTATTTATTTATGTGTTATTTTTCATTTTTTATTTGCTTTTAGTTAAGCAAATGCAAAATATGTATTTGTATTCCCCCTTCTTTATTAGTTAAACAGAAGCATATTTTTCTTTACTTTGTTTTTTTCCAATTAATATCATAATGTGGAGATCGTTTCATAACAATACGTGAAGTTTTCATTGCTTTCTTCAGCTGCATAGAACTCCACTGTGTGAATATTTCCCTGGTTTAATCCATTGGTGGACATTTGAATTGTTTCTACTCTTTCACTGTTACAAATAATGGTGCAAAGAATAACCTTGTGCATATATTAATTTTTTCATATTTTTGAGAGTGTAGATTTGGGATAGATTCAGAGAAATGATATTGCTGAGTCAAAGTATAAATGAATATGTGTTTTTGTTAGATATTGCCAAATTCCTCTCCATTTTTGTATTTAAACCAATAATATATATGAGTTTTCCCACAACTTCTCCAAAATGTGTTGTCAAACATTTAGATTTTTGCCAAAAGTAAAGGTAAGAAGTGGTATCACACTGTAGTTTTAATTGGCATTTATTTTATAGTGAATAAAGTTAAATATCTTTTTATATAGTTAAAAGCAATTTACTTTTTTTCCTGTGAAATGTCTGCTCATGTTACTTGTCCTTTTCTTTTAATATGATATTTGGTCTGTATCCTCTCAAAAAACTTTTAGAAGCTCTCTCTTTATATATTAGGAATTTTTTTTAAGTGATGGGTCTATATTGCCCAGGTTGGATTTGAACTCTTGGGCTCAAAGTATCCTCCTGGCTCAGCCTCTCGAGTAGCTGGGATTACAGGCTACCGCACCCACCTTATAGTGGGAATTTTAAACCTGTGTAATATAAGCTGTGAAATTTTAACCCTTTGTGATATAAGTTGTAGGTTTTTCCCCCCTAACATGCCCTTTACTTTGCTTATGGTATGTTTTTTGGCCATACCAAAACCAAAAAAAGAACCAAACAAACAAAATAAAAACATTAAATGTGTATGTAATCAAATTTCTCTATCTTTTCTTTTCCTGCTTTTGAATTTTGAATTACACTTAAGAAAATTTTTCTTTACACCTTGGTTATAAAGATATTTACCCATATTTTCATCTAGTACTTGTATGTTTTCATTTTTTACGATTAAATCTCTGATCAATTTGTATTTTATCTTTGTGTGAAAAATGGATCAAAGTTTTTTTTCCTCATGTTTATCCAGTTATCTCAGTAGGTATTTTTATCCTAAAAACTCATATTTTTCTGAGCTCAGAGAAATTTTTTTCACCCTCTCCTCCTCTTCCTTCTTCTGTTATTCCCCCTTTATTATCTCTGGCCAAAAAGAAGAAATTCCTGAGTCCATTCCCACTGTCTCATTGTTTCTCAATTTTGCCTCATTATTTTCTATTTCTTGGCTTTCTACTTCATGTAATAGAAAATTTTCTTCCTGATTACTGGCTTGATCTTTAGTACTGTCCAGTTTATTTTTTAGAATGTTATTTCACTCCTGTCCAATTTATTTTAATTTTGAGTGTTAGTTATTTTTAGGACTTGTTGAATTATTAAATTTCAAAATCATATTTCTGATTTTCTGACACTCTATGTTATTGTTCTGTAATTACTCTTTCTTCATAGGAGCTTGTTCTTGTTTAATAGATTCAATGATTTCTTAACTCTCTCTGGTCATAGTAATTAGATTTTTTTTTAACTTTTAATTTTGAAATCACTAGAGATTCACAGAAGGTTTCAGAGGAACGAACCCTCCCCCGAGTCTCCTCCAATGTTAGTATCTTACACACTGTAGTATAACATTGAAATCAAGAAACTGACATCAGCACAATCCAAAGAGCTTATTCAGATTTCACCAGACATACTTGCACTCATGTATGTATTTGTGTGAGTGTGTGTATCTCTGTGCCGTTTTGTTACTTGTGTATTCTTGCATTACCACCACCTAATTAAAATTTCAAAAAATATTTTTTGTTGCCTGAATTACATTTCTACTTTTTGAAAACTACAGTGATACCTTGAAAGTTTTAGGGGTTTCTTTTGGGACAAAAATCACATGCCAACTTTATATATTCTGCTGTCATGGAAATGGGGAAGGAGGACAAGGAGAGATCCAACCTGCCCTGTTGTTCTTAGAAAAGTTTTTTAATTAATGGCCTTGATTAGTGTCTCAAGACTCAGTTTTGGTTTCCACATTGAGTCTTCTCCAGGGCTTCCTAGAGAAGGATTTTTCTTACCTTTTGGTGACTTGTGCTACGGATTTTCCTACTCTGTTTTCTCTATTAATAGTCTCATCCTTTTTCCTCTAATATTTCCTTCAACTCTGGTCAGATACTGTCTCCCCCTTCTTATTTTCAAGCACAATGTATATTAATAAATATGAATTTTAGTGACATTGGGAAGAAATGGAGGTAGTACTGTGCTCAGTCTGCCGGTTTGAAATAGGTCCTTCCTATGTCTTCTTAACACCATCAAAAACCAAAATTTGGTTTCTTACATGAGACATCAGGTTGTTTCCAATTGTTTTATGCCAGAATTCCTTAATTAAGAAATAGATTTAGAAACTTAAGAGTCTGTGTTTAAATGTATCTAATTCATATTTTTACTTGTTATTAATTCTACATTTACTTAGTTACAATGTGCCATGAACTGTGGTTCTGTGATCTGATGGTGGTCTTCTGGTTCAAATTCTGATTCTTGGCTAGATGGCTTAACCTACCAGTGGCAGTAACAATAGAGGAGTGTCTGACCTTTAGGTTATTGCTTTTCCTTAACCCTTATTTGACTGATGGGTATTTCAGAAGTTTGGAGAAGGCATATCTGGACTGCAAAGCTCAAGTTATGATTCCTGTATTTTCAGAGTCAGAGGGCATAGGATATTCCTAATTTAATTTTATATGGGAAGACAGGTTATGGCATAAGTGGATGACATTCAGATATAAATGTCCTATTAGTACTGGGAAATACAGGTCTGGACAAAGGAGAGAATTCAAGGAAATGCTACATGGTGCAGAAGGCTCACCAGCTGTTTTCATTCTATCAAATGATAGAACCAATGTACATGTACTTAAGCTGAAGCCAGAATACCTTAAAAAGAATTTCCTGGAAGAGTGAAGAGCTTAATGTAGAAGATAGTTTTATAGCTTTCTTTAGAATTTGGAAAGGTTTGCACCTATACGGGCCATAGATTCTTATCTGGGGATGGGTTCAATAGCTAATAGCTTCTCCGTGTACTTTTCAGCCCCAGGAGTCAGTAATTTAGTACACTTAAGTAGGCATCTCCCTGACATTTTTGCATTGAATATCAGAATAATAGGTAATAGCATATCCATATAACTTGCTAACATGTCATTTAGGCTGCCTGAGGGCTGCAGTAAATTGCTCTGCCACATTTTTTAAGTGAATATACAAATGCTAAGCATCAGTGAGAAGATGATCTTGTGTTTTATTTTATTATTACTTCTCCCTTCTGGTGCTGAGAAATGAATTGCTTATGAGAGGGAAGGGGGTGTTGGCTTAATAACTTGTAACCAGATATGCCACGCAGCAAATGTGAACTTCCCATTTCCCTATTTTAGCCATCTTTTTTCCTAAGAACAAAAGAATCTCATAATGTGGGAAAAGGTGGCAGTAACCCTTGAATGTACAATGCCTGTGGGAATTAGGTACAAGTGAGAATAAAACAGTGAAATAAACTTGTGATCGGTGACTATCTTATTCTTTCTAAAAATAGTACCAAGAGACAACTAATAATAATGACATTAACATAGGGTTTATTACAGAGTGGTCACTGTTCTAAAAGGCTTACTAATATTAAATTAGTGCTTACAGTAACTCTGTGAGGTAGTTACGGTTATTATCTCTGGTTTATGGATGAGAGAACTGAAACGCAGAGGTTAAGTGGCTCACCCATGGTCACACAGAGAGTACTAGGCACCATGCTAAAGTGTCTCTAATGAAATACTGATTTCCTGGCTGTATTTGAGTTTGTTCAATAATGTGTTTCTAGGGAAGACTTAATCAGTTTTTGAGAAAACATGGTATTCAGTCCAATTTCAAATTAGGAAGAATCTTTGGCTCAATTCCTTTAGTCTCTAAAAGTCCCTCAGAGCCCTTAGTTGGATAATTAGTTGTGAACAATATCAATTATATCTAAGTGGACAAATTTAATTACTACAGAAGACCAATTGATTTTTTTAATTATCATTGATTGCTCAGTGGTTATCTCAGTGTAAAGATTTTTACATTCTGAATCTTTAATTTAATTGGTTTATTAAGTAGTCCAAAGGTTGACACCAAAGTAAGAGAGGTGAATTTCCCCCCTACTCCTTTTTTGCTCAACGAAGGTAAACACCTTGGTAGCCTAAGACAGTCGACAACAAAAACAACAACAATAACAAAACAACATCAATTAATATTAAATTATGCATAGGCTTTTTGGGGATTTTATCTTTTTTATTTTAGGGGATTTATTGGAGGCAATGGAACTCTAGTTTTCCTAATGGTGGGGATAGAACTTGCCCCATTAGCTATCTCAGTATGTTCTCGGATACTGACGTTTTTAATCCTTCAGTCAAATTCACAATGAAGCCAGCTAAGATCATAAAGATAATTGGAAATTGATATGGATTTAGAGAGATGAGAACTGGATTTTACTCTTTGAATCCATCCTTACCTCTACTCCTTTCCTCAACAATAGCTGGGTGTGTGATTTAACTTTTTGGAGTTTGAATTTTCTCATCTTTAACATGAGGATAATCATGTCTGTCTTGCCTACAGGCCAAGTCTGTGACAGTGCATTAAAAAAATATTAAATGTATGTAAATTCAAGGATTATTAATATTTAGAGAAAACCATGATATTTTTATTATTTTGCTATAAAAATATTGTCTGACACTAACTGTATCAGTAATCTATTGCTGTATAAGAAACTACCCCAAAACTTGTTGGTTTAAAACAACCATTTATTATTTCTCTCATAAGCCTAGAGGTCAGCTGGTGGGTTCTCTGGTCTGTGCCTGGTTCAGCTGTTCTCAGCTGGGCATGCTTACGTAGCTGTGGTCAGCTGGTGGGTCAGCTGGGGGCCGGCTGGTCTAGGATGGCTCCAGCTGGGACAGCTTGGCTCTCTTTCAAGTGGTCCTCCTTCTTTAGCAACTAGCCCAGAGTTGTTCTTATGGCAAAGGGACAGGAACAAGTGAGCGAGTGAATATACATAACGCCTCTGGAGGCCTTGGCTATGAATGGCGTCCCATCATCCATTCTAGTAACCAAAGCAAGCTGCAAGACAGCCTGATTCAAGGGGCGAGTGTGCAGAACAAATAAATTCCACATCTTCATGGGAGGAGCGGTATAGACATATGGTAAGGAGGAGGAAAAATTGGAACCATTTTTGCCATGGATCTACTACATGCATTGAGTCACTTCTTTTTTTTCTTTTCTTTTTTTTTTTGAGACAGAGTCTCACTCTGTTGCCCAAGCTAGAGTGCCATGGTGTCAGCCTAGCTCATAGTAACCTCGAACTCCTGGGCACAAGCAGTCCTCCTGCCTCAGCCTCCCAAGTAGCTGGGACTACAGGCACGCACAAACATGCCTGGCTAATTTTTTCTATTTTTATTTTATTATTTTTTTATTTTTTTTTTTATTTTAGGATATTATGAGGGTACAAACATTTTGGTTACATTTTATGACTTTGCCTCACCCAAGCGAGGATTAGATAATTTCTTTTTATTTTTAGTAGAGACGGGGTCTCGCTCTTGCTGAGGCTGGTTTCGAACTCCTGAGCTCAAACAATCCGCCCGCCTCGGCCTCCCAGAGAGCTAGGATTACAGGCGTGAGCCACTGCGCCCGGACAAATATGGTGATGCTGTCTTATATTCTGTCTTCAGCCCCATGTCCTGACATGCCCTATGCCATTGGTTTGACACCTTGCCTGCACCTATCACCTGGGACACACACATGTCCTTTGCCCTGGCAAGTTGTGGGAGTGCAGGCTGCTCCCTGTAGCCCCTTCTTGAGCAGCTCATCAGCCCATCTCTTCCTCTTTAGGTTTCTCAGACAGGAACCAGTCACAAATTCACTGTGAGTCCCAATTGCTGGGGACACAAATCAAGCATCTGAATGAATGGGCTTGTTGAAAGCCCTGACCTAGGATTGAGGGGAGAGATGGGCACCCCTCCCTTCCTTCCTGGGCGGGTAGGACTGACCTCAAGCGATCCTCCCCACTCAGCCTCCCAGAGTTCAAGGATTACAGACAGGCATGAGCCACCGTGCCTGCCTTGAGTCACTTATTTTCAATTTAAATCTCTGACTTTTTAAAAATCTATTTTACTATGCAGTGACTTCAAATTTGCAATTTTTAGGTCACTGTGTTATCTTTTAATATATATGCACATATTCATATGCATGGCTGCTGCCTACATATAAACCTCAAATAAACATTTGAATATATTTGTAATTATTGTACCCAGTTCTTAACTGGAAAATCTATTCAATATATTCTTATTTATTCATTAACTCTTATTTGCTATATTAGCATTTTCATAGGGAAATAAGCAGAAGATCTGACCAAAATAGTTGTTGGAGTTCTGAAGGCCGATGTGTTTTGCACCACTGGCTTCTCTGGTGCACTGAAATGATTAGTGCACTTCATTACCGGTCATATGAGCAGTCAGATTCAATAAAGAATTGAGACAATATAAACAGAAAAGCCAGATCTTCAGTTCTGCCATCGAAAAGGAAGAGAGGAGTTTTGGCTTTGTTTTATTTTGTTTCAACTAGAATGAGCCTGACTGGATAATTATATTGATTAAATTCCCTGACTGTGTGTTCAACTCATGATTTTGCTTGGATTTAGGCATTTGGTTGTATAATGCCAAACATCTGGATGTTTTTTCTCAACAATGCCAAATATATACCTGTGTAGAGGAATGTTCCAATTTTGGCATTTAATTGGCATCCTTGTATATACTCTTTAACCAGACATACCATACTGCCTGGGCAATTCCAGAAGTTTTGGTCAAAAGAATGTGTTTCTTATTAGATTTAACTATAAAAATTAAATATAAGCTATCTGAATTACACATAAACACTGGAACTATCCTGTAGATTCTAACATCTCCTTTTTCTACATTGACATCATGTTCAGGAACATTTAAAATATATTGCCATAACATTCTCTAAATGACTGTATTGTAATTTAATGTTATATTTGGCACACACAACCTAAAATACAGTAGCTAATAGTGCAAGCTCATTTTGTTTGCATACCATTGTTAACCACTTTCATGTAGTTCTTACCAAAAGTGTCAGATTATTACAATCCATTTAATGACTTAATGGGTGAGATGCATTGTTCTTAAATACAATTATACCCTTTGCACCTCTGGAATTAAGGTCATGTTAGCATTTCTACTGTATCAGTGCTTGGGTTTAGCAGTTATTAACTGATCTGTAAAAGTTGGCTTTCAAATAAAGTCTTAGTAATAAAGGTCACTACCTGAGGGAATCCCCTCCTCCAAATTTGGTACATATAATTTTTTGGTACATCTCTGCTTTTTAAAATAATTTTTTAGAAAAAATTCTGCTATAGTCTTCATATGGCAGAAGAAAAGCTCTTTCATTTCCTGCTTGCTTTTCTTCCTTGTTGAGTGACAGTCATCTGTCAGACAATCTGGCTTTTAATATACTCTCCACTATTTATTGGTTGTGTAACCTTGAGCTGTCACTTGGGCGTTTTGTGCCTCAATCTACTCGTCTGTAAAATGAGCTACTAATAGTACCTACTTCATAGAATTGTAGTGAGGGTTAAATGAGATACTATGTGCATGTGTTTGGGATGATACTTATTAATTGCTCAACGAGAGCTAGGTCTTATTATTATTAGATAAGAGATTCATTATGAGTCTGTTCAACGTTAGAGAAAAGTCTGAGAAGAACAGGCTACCGAAGTGGAATTTGGCATTTACTGAGAGGTAGAGAAGAGGCTATGGCTATGAGACAATCATTACTCTAATGTCAATAAATAGTTTTTTTTTTTTAGAAATTAATATTTTCATTGTTCATCTTCAGATTTGTTTAAGAAGAGAACAAGATTTCCTTGAAGTAGTTGTACTAGTTATTAGCCCTGCAGTGTTCCAACATTACTGTATATGTTGCTAATGAAACACTCCAGGCAACTCCATTCAGCCTACGTGTTAATCACAAGAAGATGGACACATTTTCCTTGGTACAGAAAAAAGCCACTCTTTCACTCCTTTAAAAAAATAATTCACTGATAGATTTGGCTTTGCATTGACCAAGCGCTTAATTCGTTCCTGAATAAACTGCAGAGAAATTCTCTAAAAATTGGAAAGAGATTTTTTTCATTGACAGAAAAATTTGTTTTCCTCGACAGAAAAATTTGTTTTCCTCTGTGTGTCCCAACAGCAGAATCACTGGTGTCTTAGTTGTCCCAACCTCCTGTTTCTGCAGGACACTGTGTGAGGGACCTCACACAGGGGCAGTGCAGTGGTGTGGTTACACAGGACTGCACAGATGCTCCAGCACTGGGGATGAGCCACAGTGCAAAAGAGTCCAAAAAATAAAATAAACGTGATGGAATTCAAAAGCCCTTGGAAGGATTTTAATCAATATTTTTTAGAAACTTGCATTTCAATACATGCTGTCGAAACATTGAAAATTATAATTCCCACTTCAATTAATTGACTTTTTTACCTCCATTAAAATTCTTTGGACTATTCTATTTGATCTGATTCTGGATGAATTTGATGTTTTTTCCCTGCCATAATACGGATGACATTCATACAACTGAAATCTGTTGTTTCCACCATGCCATTATACAAGTAGAATCCTAGAGCTGGAAAGTCCTACAAAACTCATTTTTACGAGTGAATATTGAATGTTTTAACTACTCTGTTCACATGATTTCCTTCTCTTAGAAAAAGTTCACAGTCTCCAATAAGTGAAAGACTAAAAGCAAGGGAAAATGACATTGTTTAAAGCCCTTGCTAGGCAGACACATCAAAGTTAAAGGAACCTAAAGGCATGGAGAAGATTCAGAATAAGACTGTGTGAAAGGGAGTAAGGCTATACAGAAGAACCATCTAAGTATTGGTCTATTTTTTATTTTATTCGAATATGTTAGAAAATTCAAGCATAGCTTAATATCACCTCAAATATTTACTAGCAAAGAATAAAGTGAGGTAGATGCCATTCAGGATTCTAGACCATAGGTCATTCATGACCTGTTTGACTGTCAAAAAAGAAGTTAGAGAAATATCAAATCTCTTTTCGAAATTCAATTAATGGTTAAAAGAAAACACACAACATAGTTGACCGGGAACCATAGTTGGTATGGTTTCTGCATAAATCTGGCATACATTAGTTGACCAGAAGCCGTCTCTATCAACTATAAAATGGAGATTACATTGTTCAGTGATCCAGGTTGCATCAATACCAGTCAGAGATTAAGACAGGGTGATAATACAGTATCTCAGAAAGTCATTACTACTGTTTCAGAAATTCCATTTAAACAAATGAACAGAGGAAGTGGCCAGCACAGCTAGTAGGCAGTAGTTTTTTTTTCCCCCTTAAAATTCTACTGTGATATAACTTAACTGGAAAGGAATATACAGTAGTTAAAATAGAATTTTGTTCAATGGAGTTGGAGATAAATGCTGCAAATCAAACAGATTTGCAGAAGATGGCCCAGGGTCCCGGTGGATAGTTCCAGCTTCTTATGGAGCTGAGCATCCTGACGCTATCAGTGGAGTGGTAAATTTGTCAAGGAGCTTAATAATTAAACTTAATGTTTATTGATCAACAGTGCACTGGTATCAATCCACTCAACGGTAGGTACTGTGGTAGAAGATAGACAGTTTGGTCAATTTAAAGAGAATGCAGACTTTATGAAAGGATGATGAACTGACTATGAAATCTAACAAGGTTTTTAATGTTATAGTCCGAGCATCTGATATTGTGCAGCTCCATACTATTAATTGAAGAAAAATATGGGATTTTTAAGCAAGAGATAGGGTAATATATATGGATAAACCTTTTTATCCCTTTCCCTGTGACATATTTTCATCCTTTTAATCCCAACTTAGATGATTCTTCTCCTGTGAAGCTTTCTCTTACAGAGGCAAAAATAATAAATTTGGTGACCCCAGGTTATGTGCATATACTCCTAGTGTTGTACTCATCCCATTGCATTCTAATTGTGTATGTGTTAACTCCTTTCTTTATTAATGCAATGGGAGTTCCTTGGAAGAGTGTCCTATTTATTTTTGCAGTACTGGGCACATAGCAGGTCATAATAATATGTACTGAATGCATGTGGTTATATATGACAAAAAGAAATGTTCATGATGATTATAATGCCTGTAATTCCAAAAATAAATGGGCTGACAGGCAAAACAAATCTCACAGACCAGATTTCTATTTACCAAAACCACCTGCCTGTCAGACCAAATTATTTGAGTATCATCCAAAGGCAAAACTCTAAGAGATCTTGAAAAGTTGGAGAAATCATCCATTGCAACTCAAGATGATATTTGATATTATAGAAATAATAGCCAATAACTTTTTAAAATCTTTGATCAGATCCTGTGTCCAAAAATAATTAGGCAAAGAAAACTTGGGGCACAAGGGGAAAATCCACATTTAAAAAATCCACTTTTATCCTAATATGTAATCTGGAAATATGTAAATTTTTTCTTTGTATCTTAATGGG
Organism: Propithecus coquereli; assembly: GCF_000956105.1. Lineage (NCBI taxonomy): Eukaryota > Metazoa > Chordata > Mammalia > Primates > Indriidae > Propithecus > Propithecus coquereli. The sequence goes on from NW_012148618.1 coordinate 6,360,263, forward strand.
ATAAATGGTTGTGAAGAGGGTGACTGACAGCTCTAAATTATTAGAAGTTTTCTCAGTTCCCCACCCTACGACCTTGCCTGGCTGCACTGGTAACTGATCATGTCACATGTTTCCTACTTTAGGATGAAAATATGTTATAGAGGGGAATTTTTAAAAATTCAATCAATATCTGAAAGTGCAAAAAACACAAAAATAAGGATGCAGCGGGGCATTATTTGTAATTAATATTAGTAATATTAACATTTGTTATTAAATTTAGTAAATTAGTATTTTATTAAACTATCTGAAACTGTTACCAAAAGAGGTTGTTTTTCTAAGCTAAATATTTTGTTTAAACACAATTTAAATGTATTTGCCCTTACCAGTTTCCATGTGAAACATTTGACTTTTCAAGTGAAAGTATTTGATGGTTTTGCCAGTGAAAGAGCCTCAAATGTACAACTTGGTTGTACATTTCAAAGAAGACAGCTTGGGCAAGGAGTTGGGGAGTTGTCTTTTGTTTTGTTATTATTTTTTTATTTCAAAATATTAAGGGGGTACAAATGTTTTTGTTACATGGATAGCTTTTGTAATGCTTGAATCAGGGCTATAAGTGTGTCCATCACCTAAATAGTGTTCATTGTACCCATTAGGTAGGTTTTTTTGCCCATCCCCTCCTCCCCTCTCCTTCCTGCTTGAATTCCAATGACTTTTACTTCCCTCTGTGAACATGTGTGCCCCTCGGTTGGTTCCAATTTATTAGAGAGTACATGCGGTGTTTGTTTTTCCCTTCTTGAGATACTTCACTTAGGATAATGATCTCCAGTTTCATCCAAATTGCTGCAAAAGGCATTAACTCATCTTTTTATCGCTGAGTGGTGCTCCCTTTGCCAGCTGAATCACTTTGAGAAGTTATTTGGTCTTAGTCTTAGAGTTCTCATGTACAAAATTGAAATAATCAACTATTCCACAAGGTTGTTATGCCAATGAAATTATGTGCACAAAAGCACTTGTAAATGATTATGGCTTCATCTACCATAACATCACAAAAACATCATGCGATAGGGGGAGCCTGTTTCTTTTTTCCAAATGTGCTCCTCTGTAACATAAGCAGTGGAGACGTTTTCCATTTGCTTCCTTGTTTTTTCTTTTTCCCATTCTTTTTACTGTGGTCCGTAACATAAATTTTACTATCTTAACTATTTTTAGGTGTTCAATTCAGTGGTATTAAGCACATTCATATTGCAGGGCAACTATCACCACTATCCAACTTTTCATCTTGCAAAACCAAAACACTTTGTATAAAACAGGAGCTTCCCATTCTCCCCTCCCTGCTGCCTTGTATCTTAAGGTAATTTAGAATTCGAATGCTGCTCCCACCTTATCCCTAACACAAAATTCACTGCCAACCAGAAATGTAATAGTGGTAATCTCAATTCCATCTGCTACCCCCAATGTTTTTGGTCCTGGCAAGATAAACAGAAGATATGGTGAAGAAATACTGTAATGTAGAATTTGCACAAGAGAAATTTGCAATTCAGTTACATGTAGAAAGTCTTATTATTTTGAAAACTTTTGGACATAGGTATTCTGGAAATATATTCTACGAAATAACTAGGGATGTTTACAAAGAGTTCTCTGATAATAGCTAAAAATTGTAAGTAGGTCTCCTAAATTCCCATCAATTGCAGATTAGTTTAAAAATTGATGATATGTGCATACAATGAACAGTATATAACTACTAAATATTTCATTATAAGATAATACTTAAAAATATGGGACACGTTTATGCTGTAATATTAAGGTAAAAAAATTACAAAGCAGTATAAGTACTGTTTTGATATTATTAATACTTTTCTGATATTACCCAATTGATATTATGCCAACTAAGTAATAAAAATAGCACGGCTATGTGTGTGTGTATATATATGCTTATACCTATATGTGTGCGTGTATATATATATATATATATATACACACACACATATATATGAAAATGCTAGAAGGTATACAGTAAAATGTTAATTTTGGCAATTAATATTCTGAGTGGCAGAATTATTAGTGATTTTAATTTCTCCTTTGCAATTTTTTATGTTTTGCAATTTTTTCAATGACCATCCATTACATTTATAATCAGGAAAAAAATTTAATTAAATAAAAACTCAGGCATAGGCCACCTCTAAAGCAAACCCAGCAACGAACTCTGAAGTATTTCAGCTATGAACACTTAAATAATTGGAAATTGGGAGGACTGTAAAAAGTAGTCACTGGGGGCTAGTATTTGAATGAAAAACCCAAAGAGCTTGTTTCGGATCATGTCGACTTTTGCATTACTAATATAATTAAAGCAAGTAAATCAGTTGGGCAACATGCCACTCACCCTTCAGACACACGTCACAGCTGTCTGCATGCTCACTATCTTCACCTCGCTCAATTTTTACAGTTTTTAATATGAATATCAATTCCCTTTTTCATAAACCTAACCTATAAATGCCACAACCCCTCTGAGGGATTTCCCCAGGCTTCATTTTAGGCTCCACAAGAAAGGATGTAAAAGAGACTTTTCTTTTGTAAAGTGATTCTATAATTCTGTCCAATATCCATCATTTTCAAGGCCAAGTAATCATATTTAATAGATCCTAAATTACATTCTGTCAGGCAAGGATTCCCCTGATGATATTAACCAGAGCAGAGGACTGACAGTCAGAGGCCTGAAAGTAAGATATTGTTCCAGAAAGGGCTTACAAGCTGCGCTTTGCAGGGGTCGACCCCACTACGTCTGGAGTGGTGTAGGATCTGTGCCTTCATCACAATCCTCAGCCTTCCCCAAGTTGCCCACAAACCACCCCCTGATTTCCTGTGCTAAAAATCACTTTCAAAATTAAATTACTTGGCACACTTTCGACCCTTTCTTTTGAGGAAATTGCCATCGTGAATTTATTTTTACAACACTACTCTAGCAAGACAGCGAAGTGTGTAAGAATCTGCCTACACTATCTCCATTCTGGTCCCTTGTAGGAAAACTGAAAGAGAGAAACTGAATGAGAGGAGAAAGCTGGAGCGATGCCATCACGGCCTGTGCTGTTTATATGAGTGTCACAAAGTATCAGGGTGAAGAGCTTTTCTTGAGAGGAAAGATTGCAAGGTCATAATGCTAGAAAATGAGGCAACAGCTTTTCCTTTGAAAAAGGACATCTTGGACCAGATTTCCATAAGGAGGAAAGTTCCTGCTGCTTCTTCTTTGAGCATCTCTATTAGAGTGGCTTTATTTGTGGATTTTACATCTCAAAGTCATTAAAGAATAAGAAGATATCGAAAATAAACATTTTTCCCAAATTAAACAAAGTTTAAGTTTTTGATGCTTTAGTTATTAAAACAATTCAAGCACAAATCCTTGTTTTAAACTGAATCTTCATTCAAAATCCAATTATGAGCTCTTGCTACATGCCTAACATTTATTGATGCTTTATATACATGAACTCATTTCCTCCCTAGAAAGGCTCTGTAAACTTCAGATGTACTTATCCCAATGTTAGACGTGGTACTTACGAGACAGCCACTTCCTTCTCATTTGTAAAGTTTTAGGACTGCTTGGGCTGCAACAGTTTGGGCCACTCTCAATTTTATGATAATAGTCTCACCACAGAGAATTGATTGTCATTGTTCTGGAAAAAAATAATCTCACCCAGTTGCTCCAAACTTCAAGATATACACATCTTGAAATTCTTACCTACAGAAGAACTGTTAAAATACTGAAGGGTAGAGTAAGAAGGAGGGGATAATGGTGGTTGACTTTTAACATTTTGGAACAAGTAGTAGGATGCTGAGCCTACAGCAGCAGCAGCAGCAGAAAAAAAATATTAAACCATTGTCAAGATATCTGTTTCATAATTTGGGGCAAATATACTTTACACAAAGGGACAAATTTTGTCTGCTGTCTGGCCTTTTTTTTTTTTTTTTTTTTACTTCTCTCCCCCCTCTTTTAAGTTCTGGGGTTTCTGTGTCTTTCTTTTGCTCTTTTTTGTCAATTCTTTTATTTTTACTCACACTTCTATTTTACCATCACTCTTTCTCTGATCCCTTAATTTTTTCCTATACCTAAAAAAGAGAAAGTGAAATAAAATGAATCCAGACTTTACACTTTCCCTTTAAATGTAATAAAGCACAGGTGCAAAAACTGAAGGACGGAATTGGCTGGTTTCATGATGGTTTCTTCATCTTTCATCATCATTAACTCCTCTCGCTACTCTCCTCTTCTTTACTTCCTCTTTTCCAATAAGTCATTTCCTTCTTTTCAATAAATCACCAGGGCTAAGATTTAAAAGCACTTTACCATATTCTGATACACTACAGTAGTTTAATTTTCATATCAGTTTAACCCAAATTGGTTTCTCATTGACAGAGCTCAGCTGACACCTCCTTGCCCGCTGAGCCCGCCAAATGGAAAATCTCAGTGAAACCTGTATTATCATTTATTTCCACTATGGAAATATTAAGCAAGCTGGAATGTGGTGATTTCTTTAAATATTTTTTATTATAACACAATTATTAGAATAACGAAAAATTCACAATTTCCTTGGGAATGAGCTCGGGTTTCAAAGAGAGGGTTTATTTAAAATCTGATTGTCAGGTCTCCAGTGAACTTTGGTAATTTATTTTGCCTGGACATGTTAATATACTGTAATACTTACCTTCTTCTCAGTACTGTTATTATTTTTTAGAAAAGAGTTGGCACTCTTTTATCTTTTAATGGGGTTATTTTTAAATGGGTTTTTCCATTTTAACTCCATTGAATAAACAATGACAGCCACTTGCATTTGTGTCACATTTTATATTTTTTAGAGAACTTTCATAGCATTATCTGTTTAATCCTCATTAAAACACCAGACACTTGCCAGGCACTGGGATAGGCATTGTGGGGTAGATGAAAACATTGCACAGTCCCCTTCCTGAGAGGCTGGGGAGGGTCTGTGGGGACACGTGGAATAATTCCAGACAGAATAATGTATTATGAGCTTCAACGATTATAGCGCTTCATGGAAACTGGGTACCAAATTATTAATTATATTGTCCTTTGATAGAATTTATCACATTACATTTAAATTTGATAAATTGAATCAGTCAGCTTCTCCCACTAGGTTTAAGGGAAGAGAGGACATCTTATTGGTCTCTGCCTTCCCAGCACCAAACACGGGGCCTTAAACATTACAGCCAATTCCTCTTCAGTGAATTAATGAATGAAATGAATATATGCCTACATATATATATACCCATACATATGTAATTGAGAATTCCAGAAAAGCAGGATCTTCTATATAATAAAAGAAAATAAATGAATTGGTTTTTGTTAACAGAAGTATTGTCTTAGTGTTAATACAAAGCCGGTATACATTAGGTTGCCACGTTAGTTTCCAACTCCTTATGAAGATGAAACTGTGAAGGTCAAGGTCAGGCTCCTAAGAAGGATCAAATTCCCACATTCACTATCATTTTGAGGATGAGATCCTTCAGATGTTTGCCAGCCACCATCCTAACTATATTTGATTGCCAATTTTGGGGGGCAAAGGAAAAAGCTATTTGACATAGGAAGAAAATATGAACTTAAAACTTTGCTTTCTCACATGTATATAGCATAGAAAGCACCTGGTCAAATTTCTAACCTGGTTTAATTTTTAAAATTCCTTCCTTTTCTTTGCTCTTTGATATATCACATTTGGAGAAGTGCTGGACTTTATGTAGGTTTGATTAGGCAAACTCTGAAAGCAAGATGACAGTACTGTTCCTTTTTGTGAAGACTGCCTAAAAAACTCTTTCATCTGGTAGCCTCTTTTCCAGACAGGTTAGAAGAAAACCTTTCAGTGCCAATGCCAATGCCTTTATCCATGACACATCAATTTAGAAACAATGTTTATTTCTATTCCTCTGATTTTGGCAGCTGGGCTCCTTACATCCACCTCTTGGCTTTCCTTGTTCAGGAGTGAGGATCAATGTGGCCCTTCAGTGGGGAGTTGATGAGGAGCCCCCTGCCATCTCTGGGTTCATCTTCTTCGTGACTCTACTAGGATAAGCTTTAGTCATTTTTCTCTTGTTTTCAGGGGGCTGGGTTTTCTGTGAGGAAACTGACATTAGCTGCTGATCCTCCCAGCTGCTGACCGTGTGCCTACCCTGATCTCACCTGCTCTGTGCCTGCCTGGATAGACACCTGCTCCCGTGTTCTCAGGAATCTGCCCTGTGTCTTCCTTGTCCTTTCCCCTTTGGCTGATGTTTTGTTTTAGCCCCACTTCTTAGACCGACATCTCCTGTCTTAAAACAACCATCCTCTGGCTATGATTTTCCGTGTGGATCTCTGACTCTTCCCACACTCTGAAAGACTTAATTTTTCCCAGATGGTTCCAGCCTTCTCAATTTTTCTGGCTGCCCCACTCAGTTCTGCATAAGATAGCAAGAGAAACCTAGATGCTTTCCTCTGTTGGAAAGAGAGAGGGTTAACCTGCTTTTTCAGGGTCTGCGAAATGATTTATGTAAGAACCTTGTAACTGTATTCTGAAATATATGAAGAAGCCCCCTCTGGTTCATTCCCCCCAGAAGCCATAAGGGCCAGCAACTTGAGATCCCGTGATAAAATTGTAGAAGGATTCCCTATAGCCCTTGTTTCTTACCAAACTGTCCCCCTGTAACATACACATTCCTTGTCTGGAAGGAGACGAGGCAGTCGCAGATTACCTCTGTTGTCTCTTGCCTGCCCATCGTTGGCTGTTGTACTGTGCTGCATTTTCCCATACACATGAGCACTGCCCTTCATACGCCGAGGGCATCTGTCACGGTCCCAACAGAAAACAAAAGCCATGCTCAAAGGATGGTTGTTCGGGAGAGGTTGCCAAATAGGCTGTTTATGAAGGTGTAGGTAAGTTTAAGGGAAACCAACAAAGGATGCCGAAGTACCCCAGGGATAGCAACAGCTGGGAGTCTTCACCAGCCCTAGGCTGGAAGGGACAGAGGGAGGGAAGAGCTATCCGAAACCTGACAGATGCTGTAGCTGTTGGAGAGCACTGCGCGGTGGGGGCTGTGGCCTTTTCCAGAGGCAGAGACCCACAGCCAACCCTTGGTCATGCAGGCAGGGACCTCTAACCTCACTCTGCCTCCACCTCCCAGCCTCACATTTCCTGTCTATCTATCTCTTGCAAGTGCCTCGCATTTTCTGAATCCAAGCAGAAGGCAGAGGGGAAGGGAGCTGCGAGATGCAGTGAGCAGGGGTCAGCCTCCCCGGGCACAGAGCAGGCTGAGGAGGGTGGACGGTGCGTCTGGAAGGGTGATGCTGATGATATTTGGTGCCCTGGGGAATGGTCCTCAGCTGAGGTTGCCTCTTTATACCATAAGAGTGTTCACTGCAATGAGTGGAATATTGTTGATGAAGTTTCTTAGGAGCCTATATAGCCATTTTTCCCCCTGTGAATAGCCATTTTTTCTAAAATGGTCAAATAATATGGTAGGCAGAAGGTTCCCTATAGTCTTAGGGTCTCCCAGATCTTTGGCTTACAGATTTATTCCAAAGCCCTGAAGCCTCCAGCATCTTGGTCTTGCAGAAGTTTCTCCTGTGATAGAGGCATTGATGACAAAACTCCAGTTTTCTTTGATGCATTTTTTTGGTTATAAGCCTTGCAGCAATTGATATCAAACCACAAACCAACTTCCTCTCTTCTCTTCTCTTTTGCTCTTTTTTATGAGACTTGTCTAGTAATTATTGGAAACCTTAGGAGGATTCCCCACCCCCTCCCCGTCTCCCATCCCAACACACACACACACACACACACACACACACACACACACTCACACATTCACACACCCCTTGTAGAGAATTTGCAAACAAGGCCTTTTGATCTTGGGAGACAGAAACAGATTCCCCAAATGGGAAACTGAGATATTGCTGAGTTGAGTGGCAGGAGATTAACCTGGCTGTGGTCTCTTCTAAGCTGGTGCTGTTTCGTGATGATTCAGCATTTCTCCTGGAGATAATTCAGTGAACTCCACATACACCAGTTTCAAAAGGGGCAGAGAAATGTACTCTAAGCTCCAGATACAGGCTCTCAAACTAACATGTGGGGTAGCATTGAAGGCAAAGGATATCACTATGTTTTATGCACAGTTCTTTAATTCTTTGTCAAATAGTGTCTTTGGATTTCTTTAAAGGAGAGGCCTCTACACTGTGACACAGTTTCTTGTCACAGCTGTTCTAAAGGAGCTGTAGCAGGGCTGCCAGCCCTCCTGCAGACATCTGCTTCTGTGACGGGAAACCTGAGCTGGGCGGTCGCCAGTCCATGCTGGGACACACATGCTGAGCCTCAGAAAGAGCAGGAAGAAACCATGGAGGGAGATTAACACCAACACTGACCCCTTGACAGAGGCACGGTGAGAAGTGCTTTGCAACCTGCTCCTGCCCTTCCTTGGAGAGTTGAGAGCTTTGAAGAGACACCTGGCCAGGCTGAGCCACATGTGAAGTTCTCACACCGTGAAACCACAGAGTTCTACACTGTATGCTAAGCAGCATGTTTCCTGTGGCTCTGAAGGCTAATGTTTTTTGCATTCTTGGTTTATGGGGTTTGGTATCCATTTCTCTTGGAATTCGAGCAACCATCTCATCCTGGTTTGCCTGACACTTTCCTGGTTTTAGCACTGGAAGTCTTGTGTCCTGGGATTCCCTCCCTTGGTCACCTAACTTAGACTCTTGTGACACTGTGAGATGTGGGGGAAGGCCTGGAATGTGGGCATGACACATCTGAGAGTCAGAACCCACAGAGGCCAGATCTCCACTTGGAGTGTGGATGTCGTATCACATCCTTCTTCACCAGGTTCCAAAGGATCCACAAACCTGGTGTACTTACCTCTATCCCGCTGAGCACTCTGGGTGTTTGTGGGCCAGCTGAGTTTAAGTGCAATAAAGCAGGATAAAACTTTTTGTAGATTATAAAACACTACACAAACATAATTATTTTGGTTGCATCAGACTTTCTTCATCGACAACCCGTGGCCTTGAACGTGTGTGGATCTCTTGACTTTGGGAAAGAGAAGGGTCTTATAAAATATCATTAATTTAATATGTTAAATAATTTAATATATTGAAAATGATATATTAAGTTTCTCATGCATCTAGCAAACATTGAGCTAAGGGCTTTATATATCACTTTTAATTGTTCAAAAAAAATCCTGTAAAATAGTGTTAGTCCCTGTTGCCCCTAGATTATATTTCCTTAATTTGAGAGTCCTGTTCTTTTTTGGTGTAGACTCAGGGCTAATGCAAGCAGGTGACCCAGTATACATTACTTGGGCTGGCTCTCCAGAATGGGCCTGCTGTTTTGCATGTCAGCAGAAATCCTGTGTGAAGATTTTTAGCTGGCTAACCCTTTGGGATAGGATAAGGGGGATCAAAATTATTTAGTCAGGGCTGGAAATTGCTTATGGTGGCCCTGCTCAGATCCTGAGGTCTGCAGGTCTGGCTTAGAGCCATCTTAAACCGTATGGTGCAATTGAACATCCTGAAAGGCCAGAGGTGCACAGGCTCAACTCCATTGTATTAATAATACACACATTAAAAAGCTCATGTATTTTTTCTTGATAACTGAAAGAGTTTCCAGATAATGCCAACAAAATTATTATACAGATATGATAAAAAATAATTTCCTAAACTGCATATTTATATATACAACCTATCCCTTTATTATATTTTCATTTAAAATTTAATTTTCATTTCATTTCATTTCTGATCAAGTTTAAAACTTTTTCACAAGCATTCATCTTTTACTTCCCATTGAATTAAATATATTTTTTAAAATGCAGAAGTGAAGTTTGCTTCTTACCACCTCAAACTTCACTTATTAGATTTATTAAAGTCCATAGATTATTCATGATATATTTGATACAATAATTAAATCATATTAAACCAGTTTCCGTTTATCAAAATACGTTGTCCCCTGAAAGCATTTGAAGCCCATGTCCAAGGCACAATTTGCTCATAGAAAGAATCCGAAGGAAGATCTTTTACTCCACAATAGCAGCTAAGTTTGAATTACGTTATCTAAAGAAGAAATTTCCCCCTATTAGTTAAATAAGTTCTCAGAGCTTTTAAAGAAACTAATTTCCCGTATATTCGAGAGCTCATGTATAAACGTTTAATGCCTTTCAATGATATTTCTTAGCCACATGAAGTATTAAAAAAAAATAGTCTTTCTTCCTAAATGTTGTTAAGACAATGTCTTAAACAAAAGGATAGTAAACCTGGGTCAAAGCTTTATTTCAAACTAGCCACAAGGGATGAGACCTTTAAGTATGCCAATTCACGATTTCCTTTAGGAATTTTCTGGGAAAAGTGAATGGTTAATCACTGTTAAACTGGATACAAGAAAAAATAATGTCTGGTTAAAGATTGTTAAGCTGGCCAGTCAGCTGGGTGGTTAACCCTGGCTTCCCAAAAGTCCCTCATCTCATTTAGGTCTATCAGAAAAGTGCTCAAGCATTTTAACAGCAATGCCAATTCCTTCCCATAGGAGGTTGTGAATTCTATCACATAAGGAAGTTCTGCCCTCAGACAAGGTTTAGGACAATTTTTGTTCTCCATGTGAATACAACTTCTGTGCCAAAAAGTTATCATCGGTTTTTTGTTCTAAAATAATTTTTTCCTAATATTTGCTTTAAGGTGGCTAGCCCTTTTGGAATAAAGCTATCAAATATTTCTTATGTTAGAAGAATGTTGCAAGATTTAAGAGACATAATAATTAGTCATATGCAACACTTCTGAGAAAAAGTAAGATTGCATTATGTGAAATAGTACTCAAGTAAACTGCAAATGTGATTTTAAAACAAGCCAGCAGTGTCTAGATCTATCACTTTGTAGGGAATACATGGTAAACTATACCACAGATGGGCAGTGAGGACTATCCAGACTATGGGAAGTTCTACAGGACCCAGGACACCTGATTTCTTCAACAAACTATAAGGAGAGAGAGAGACAAAGAGAAGGGAAATCTATTTTTTAAAAAATGCTTAAAAGATTTATCAAATAAACTGCAGCATGTGGACTTTTTTGGACCCCTATTCAAACAAAGACATTATAAAATAAAATTATACCATTCACGAAGCAATTGAAAATTTGAACTCTTATTGGATATTTAATATTACAAATTATTGTTAAGTTTTAAATTGTGATACGGTATTGAGTTTATATGTAAAAAAAAAACCAACTGTGTCCTTTAGAGATATGTGGTGAAAAACTTGTGGATGAAATTATGTGATGTCTGGGATTTACTTCAAAATAATACAACAGAAAGAGAAGTTGGATATAGGTGAAATAAGACCAGCCTGAATTGATAATGGCTGAAGCTGGGTGATGAGCATTTGGAAGTTCTTTGCACAAAGTCTGCCTACTTTTTGCATATGTTGGAAACTCTCTCTAATAGAAGGTTTACATAAAATGACATCAGCAGGATTGGATCTCTGAGCTGTTGGCACTTTTGTTGCTGTCCTGGCTAAGCCCCTATTCTAGAGCCCACAGCCATTGGAGCCCAGTGCACAAAAAGCAGGATGGGGGCAGGAATGCCAGCTGCCGTACATGAGCAGAAGTCAGACCATAGTACGACGTTAAGGGAAAACTTTCTGTTAGAGCATAACACGATGGGAGAAAAAAGTCCCAGCTAGGCACAAAGAAACGGCTGTCACTCTAGACCATTGTAGTGAAGGGATAACATTCATCTCTCTTTTGGAAAATATAAAACTCGATGGAGTTCACTGGTTTCTGCATAGAGAGGAGGGAAACAAGTGAGAATGAATACGGTCCTAAGTCTGGCAAGGAACGGAATTGTTCTACATAGTTTAAAAAGTACTAAGCCTCTTAAGGAAAGTAATTAGCATTCCTAATCAAACACTGATAGAGGCCGGGTGTGGTGGCTCACGCCTAATCCTGGCACTCTGGGAGGCCAAGGCGGGTGGATCGTTTGAGCTCAGGAGTTGGAGACCAGCCTGAGCAAGAGTGAGACCCCGTCTCTACTAAAAATAGAAAGAAATTAGGTGGACAACTAAAAATATATAGAAAAAATTGGCCAGGTATGGTGGCACATGCCTGTAGTCCCAGCTACTCGGGAGGCTGAGGCAGAAGGATTGCTTGAACCCAGGAGTTTGAAGTTGCTATGAGCTAGGCTGATGCCACGGCACTCTAGCCCAGGCAACAGGGTGAGACTGTGTCTCCTGATAGATGTTACTGAGATGAGGACCTCTTCCTCTGGGAAGTTAGTTAACCACAATCTTCATCCAGGCTTTTGTTTATCCCTCTTCCTCCTTGTCTTCTTTCTTGTAACATCTCCTCCTTCATCCTCCTGTGTGTTCTCTTCTTCCTCTTGTCTTCCTCTTTCCTTTTCTTTTTCTTCCTCTTCGTAGATGTTTGTCCCAAGAGAGAATTCTTTGGTTTGACTGGCTTGGAGGTCTCTGTCTTTGCAGCAAGCTCAAAATTAGACTCTGGACATTTCTTGTTATCAATTTGTCTGAGAACTTGCTTTCTTCAGATTTTTCATCACGTAGAAAGAACTAGATTGTTCATTGACATATGATAAATATCAGGAATCATGGAGTTTCTAGATTAGCAGCTCAAGGTAGGCAGCTGGAAGCCTGGAAGAGGTGGTAGAGAAAGAAGAATACAGAGAGAGAGAGAGAGTGGAGGCCAGCAGGAAGGGACACGCACAGAGAAATTGCCCTGGCTGACAACCGACTTGACTTTCTTTCCTGACCTGTGTGTTATTATTCCTTTCCTTTCCCATCTTAGTAATCCACAGCGCCATCCTTCCAGTTGCACAGGTCAAAAGCCTGGTTCCATCCTTGCTTCCTCTCGTTCTTTTACATCTGCATTTGCTTCATCTGCTGATCCTGCTGGTAGACCTTCAACATATATCGTAAGCCAACCACTCCCCACCACCGCCATCGCTGGGACGCTGGTTCCAGCCACCAGCTCTAACCTGGGTTATTGTAATAGCTTCCAAATTCATCTTCCAGCTTCCACCTTTGCCTCTTTCATTCTCCTCTCAACTCAGGAGCCAGAGGATCCTTCCAAAATACAAGTTAGACTATGTCACTCCTCTGCTCCAGAGCCTGCAATAGCTTCCCAATTTACTCCAAGCAAAAGTGAACATCTCGCTGGCCTACTGGCCTGCACACTCCGGTTCCCACCTGACCCTTGTCCGTTACCTCTCTGATCACATCTCCTCGCATTCATCTCACTATAGCCACACTGGCCTCCTGCTGCTGTCCCTGGGTGCTGTGCACTCGCTGCTCCCTCTGCCTGGGTCGCCTTTCCCCCAGACCTGGGTAAGGCTCTCTCCAGTGTCTTCTTCATGACTTAACTCAATGTCAAGGCTTGCAGGGAAGCCTTCTTGAGGCTTCAATTTAAACAATCAAACTCTCCTCCCAGCACTCTCCAACTCCCTCTCCTATTTGTTTTTCTCTGTGTACTTATTATTACCTGACGCACTATACAGTCTTTTATTTATTGTATCTATCATCTGAGTGTTTCCCTGGGAATGCAAGCTTCATGAGGGCAGACATTTTTGTCTCTTTTGTTTGCTGCTGAATCCTCAAGGCTTAAACAGGGCCTACTCTGTACTAGGTGCTCAATAAATATTTGTTCAACGAACAAATGAGTTCCCCAAACTAATACAACCTGGCACTTACAATGTTCTTGGGTGAACAGTGCTTTGGGTGAATGAAGCAAAGCAACCAAATGGACAGGAGACAGACACTAGTTTCAAGCAATGAGACGGTGAGCTAATAATACCAAGAATTTAGTGGGAATAAACATTGCTAGTGGGAGATACAATGGAACCTGAGCCCCCGAGGAGCCTCAGGGCAACTTTCTGACCTTTCCACACTAGCCTGGGCCATTTTACTTGGGTATTAAAATAAGGGCAGTCATAGAAGGTTGGAAATACTTGGGAACATTGAGTTACTTTAAAATTTACTTCACTGTAAAGTAAATTTATTTCACTTTAAGTTACTTTAAATTTTAAGTTACATTTTGAGAAAAGACATATTTTCTAATTCTGGACATTTATGCATCTGGTACTTTGCCATTTGTTTCTCAGAAAAAGGTTTAAATATTTGAAATTAGACATCTGGCAACCCTAGTAACTAGCTTAAACAGGGCAGAGATGATCGACACTCTATTCCAGATCTGCCAAACATAAAACACAACCTGTAGGGGTAAGGATGAGAGTGGGCGGCGCGGGGCATGCCCTGTACTCTGACCACTTCTTTGGGGTTCTGAGAGTGGGTGGAGCAGGTGACGAGGTGGAGGAGGCTGTGGCTGGAGGTGCAGGATATCCCTAGACTAAGGCTCATTTCTATGTTGGCCCAGCTGGTCTACGGTAACCAGACTATAGCAGGCCCCATAAAAGGAAGCTGTTATTTTAGTTGGCACTAAGAAAAGGATAAAAACTTAAGTGGAAAAGAAAAGCAACTCTAGCACATAAGTAGAAACAATGCATGTCCCTGCCCGCCTGCCAGCCCCTGTTATTAATCTCCCTGTGGTCAAGGCAAAATCAGGCAGGCCCCTGCCCTGCCCCCCTTCCAGTAATCTTCCAACCCACAGATTGTCATGTCTGAGGCTGTTCCCCACTCCCACTGCCCCCCACACACCTTTTAAGGCTTTTCTTGGTGTTCATTTTTGTCTTGTATGAAAATATTGAGGCCCACATTTGCAGGGCTAGAGCTGTGCTGCTGAATAAACCCAAGAGTGGGTGCAGAAGACCAAGAATTGCGTGAATACTGTCTGCCGATGTTGGAGAAGCAGCAGCCACATCATGTAAAGCAACAGTACCGCCTAGGTGGGCGGAGAGTTCAGTCCTGCAGGGGTCTCGCCCAGCTTCCACGATACCCTGAAGGTATCCAGAAGGGCCTGTGTATCCACTGACAGTGCTGAGTGTGTTGATGGGCCAGCTTGCCAGGGGCTAACTGAGACACATGGCCATGGAAGGCCAGATGGGCAAGGAAGAAAAAATCGTACTTTACTTGAGGGTAGTGCTGGCCTGAAGCCCCACATGAAATTTGCAGGTAGACCTCCTATGGGCTCCAGTAAGACCCCCGGCAAGAATGGAGGTAAGGCCTGAGGTAGCCAGGAGGTACCACTGGGCTCCAACTAAGCTTAAGGAAAAACCAGAGGACAAGGTACAGTCAGCAGAAGCAGCAGACCTTAGCAGGACAACAGCACCTGGGTAGACAAATGACAAGGACCTGCAGACCAGGTAGCTAGAGGACGTCATGCTTGAGGCCCCAACCCTACCCATCATGAGGTTGTGAAGTTTCAGGACAAACAACCCAATCCTATGTGTATTCAGATGCCATCTTGGAGAGGAGCCAGGAAGGAGGATTAGAAGACTGTGAGATCACTAAATACTTTTATTTAGAGAGATGGAGCATTCAACAAAGGGGCAAATGGTTGCATTGGACCATGGTTTCAACCAGATTGGACCTTTAGTTGTTTTTCTTCTTGTTACTCAGTAGTTAAGAGTTCACAAGGATATTTGTCCTATTTGTACAAAACCACTGATTTTTTATTTTTACTCATCTGATAAGAAGAGTGAGTAAATTGCAACTTCATCATATGCACATGATTATGTACAGTTTTCCCCTGGGTAAATGGTACCCCTGGGTATAAACAGCTCAATGTTTAAAAGCTTCTGGCCATTTTGGTACAGTGGAAAGAGGATGGGCTCTAGCCTCAGCTAGATCTTGGTTTGAACCTGGCTCTTCCGCTCTGCTTCCTCCCTGTGGGAGCTTGGGTGAGTTACCCAACACCTCTGAATCATGGTTGTCTGTAAGTGGATTTAATGCTGCCTGCCTCAGAGGGCTGTTCTGAAATTAAATGGCGTCTGAACGTAGAGTGCCCAGGGCACCATCATGCAGTAAATGCTCAACTGTCAATTTTCTTTTCTTCCCACACTGAATAACTTGTACATTGATAAACAAACGTACAAATTGCTTCCTAGTTAATTTAGTCCAATCGGCTTCCAGTAAATTGACTTTTAGTGTTTGTTGGGATGATGCCAATTAAAGTATTGATATGTTAAGAAGCCATACTATTTTTTATTTTAATGCAATTCCCACTATAACCTGTAGATGTCTTTGCAAATCTTCCTCTGTACCCGGTCGCAGCTAAAGAAAGGTACAGAAAACAGCCCAGTCATTGGTGTTAATGATCATTCATGAAGGGCTCTTTGGGTGTTCAAGGGACTCTGGGTAGAAGAGCCACGTCCTCAGGATGCTTCCAATGCCCCCGGGGCCTCCACCGTGGTGGGAGCTTGGGCGAAAACGCCTGCTTGGAGCTGCCATGTGGGGTCTGTTCCACAGGAAGCTGTGCTCTTCCATGGACATGATTTGACTTGCATGATTGACCTGGGTAACAGCCAACTGAGTAAGCTACTATCATATCTTGCTATATGGGACAAAACAGTTAGCACCAGTTTCAACTGACCCAAGCAAGTCAAAGCAGAAGAAATGACCACTGAAAAGGTGAGGGGAAACGATGTAATAAATCGTGTGTGATATTTTTAAATGACATTTTCTACTCCATGAAAATAGGATTCCTTAGTACCCCATAAAATGGATACAAACATATGTTCATGAACTGATGGGCCTCGCCTCTCCCAGGCTGTATTTTATGTGGCGTAAGAGGCTTGTGGTGAGTGGTGTGACACGGGGAGGCAGCGGGTGAACAATGAGAGAGAGGATAAATCTCCTGTCTGCATCCATTTCACTGTGAAGAGGATAAAATAAGGATTCGCTTTATTTGGGGACCAGGGCTCTGTGCTTTCTTCCTGACAAATGACTGAGACAATTTGAGTGGAATATAATTTGGCTGTATTCCACTGAAACTTTCTGGATTTCCTCAGCCGCTTTTTGTCTAGTCTTCAGTCCACTGGAGCTTGGGATTGCCTGGTCTGCAGGAGCAACCCCGAGTAGGTTGCAAGCGAGTGTTCCCCTCGTGGAGCTGCCGTGCACCTGTTTTGCTCTGCCCACTGCTGGGCTGTGGCAGACGGCAGTGGTCATGCAGCGATCCATAGAGGCTGAGAGCTAGACGGTGTCTGTGTGTTCTGTTACCCTCCGTAGAGGATGATCTCATTCCCTTGGAGACATGAGTGGAAGCTATTAACCTCAGGGAGTTTGCTGGGGCAGAGGTACCTGAAGTGTCAGGGGATAAGAAGGAAAAAGACATGACACTT
The DNA here is from genome assembly GCF_000956105.1 of Propithecus coquereli. Lineage (NCBI taxonomy): Eukaryota > Metazoa > Chordata > Mammalia > Primates > Indriidae > Propithecus > Propithecus coquereli. The sequence goes on from NW_012148618.1 coordinate 6,377,491, forward strand.
GAAAACACAGATGAAGTAACAGGATGTGAAATCTGGAAGGAGCCCTGGAGCCAAGGGAGGGCAGACACTGGATCCGAGCACAGCTGTATGTGGGATGGTCTGGAGCTGGCTCTCTGTAGGGTTCCCTGTTAACAGGCAACCATATGTCCTGGTCTGCTCAGGATACTCCTGCTTTATGCCTGTTGCCCAGGGCAATTAACAAGTGCACCCGCATTCATTCTTAGGGTCCTGATTTGGATGGTAAATTATATTGTCACCCTACCTTCCTACCTCACTAGGCATTCCATCAATAAGCCAAGAGGACGCTATATGTGACAGTCCAGTAAACCATATATGTAAAGCTTCTTCAGGACCAAGAAACAAGTCTAGATTTGGGCAAGAATTTTCTTTGAGAAGCAGTGGGTTTCCTAGTTCCTACTTGTGTTCAATTTTAATAATATCGAACTTTCTTTTGATCCTTCTCTTCTTTCCTTCTAGGTAGAAAAGGGTTTTTTAAAATAAAATAAATATTATGTAATAAATTGCATTTTTACTAAAAAATGTATTTAAGTATTCCTCTATGAATGGACAGTCGGGTTGTTTCCAGGTTATGGTCACTATGAATAATGCATATACATAGATACTTCTGAGTTATTGCATTTATTTCTGTTTCCTCATCTGTAAATGAAAAAATCATAGGGAAAAAAAAACAGAAAAAGAGAGAAATCATAGGATTGGTGGGGAGGATTAAATGAGATAATGCTTATAAAAACACTTAATATAGTACCTGGTACAGAGTAAATGTTCAATAAAATTAGCTCTTATTATGACTTAAATATCATTGATTCCATAAATTACTCTGGGCCTTCTAACTCGTGGAAATGGAGCCCTTATGTTGGTTCAAGGTCGCATGCAGGGCCACGGGAGGTCTACCTAAAATGCCTTCCTAAAGCATCAGCCAGGACCTCACTGAGGGTTCCAAGTGAGGTTCCCAAAGTTCACATGGTCTACAATCCCCCTCAGCTCCCAGTTCTAAAGGGAATCTGATAATTTATTCATTTCTGCAAGGGACAAAATGCTATTTGAATGCTGTCACTGAGACATCGGATTGTTTTTCTTATCTCTAAGGTTCAAAACGCCTGCAGAAGTGGGGTTGTGAGAGACGGGAGGATGAGAGCGGGCCTTCGAAAGGCTGCAACGCAGAATGAGATGGTAACATGAGGTTTGTTTGGAGGAACTCCTGTAGAGACCCGAGTGGGAAGTGGCAGGGTAAAGAACTCAACTTTTATGTTTGATAATACATTTTTCAGATGTTTCTTCCCAGCCAGAAATTGTCAGTATGATAAAGAATCAGCTGTCTGACCTCAAAAGAAAGTGACCACCTGCCCCCTAAATATCTCTCTGCAGTCCAGGTCTTCTTCTCAAAAAAGCAATCTGGATGAAAACCAATTTTTCTCTTTGAAGTTTTTATTTTTGTTATTTTTTTCTTAAAAACTTTGAACAACATAGCAAAAGGTAAGAAAGGAAGGAGGACTTTGCTCTAGCTGTGCAAGATTTCCTGGAAGAAAAAGATCTAAAAAGCTTCTTCACCGCTTGTCCCGTGAGGCAAAGAGAGGACTTGACTTCACACGAGAAAGCTTACCAAACCAAAACTCCACTCGTCGGAATCTCCTCTCAAGTCCCATCCTACAGAGGCACATCCTGACAAGCTGTATAGTCTCTCCAGTGATCAAAAGCAAAAAGCAGCGAGACAAAGTAACTCAAAATAGGGGGTAGGACTGAGGGTTTAAGGTGCTGTTAAAGACCAAGGAAGGTGCTTGTTCTGCCCAACAAAGAAACATGTCAGGAGAGAAGCGGGGGGAGAGCGGGCAAGAAAAAATAATTTAAGATCTACAAAAAAAAACCACATATGTTTAATCTTTGTCTACTTTCAGAAGACTCACAAAATTTAAAACAATTAAAAATGAAAATATAGAACACTAACAAAAACAGATCAGTAGGTGGTTACCACATGCCTCCTTAGTGGAGTGGCTACTTTTCAGGGCCATAGAAGTGACAGCACAGATGAATGAAACCCACGGACACCCGCAACAAAATTTCATTTTGGTGTTTAGTCTTATTCTCTTCTCAACCGGAGATGGACAAAAGTAAGCCCAATCCCTTTGAGTCTCAGCAGCTTTCTCTCCTGTCTCTATATGTTATGAAAATGGCTATTGGGGAAAATGAGGAGCACTCTGGGAGGCCGAGGTGGGAGGATCGCTCAAGGTCAGGAGTTTGAGACCAGCCTGAGCAAGAGTGAGACCCTGTCTTTACTAAAAAAAAATAGAAAGAAATTAGCCGAACAACTAAAAATAAATAGAAAAAATTAGCTGGGCGTGGTGGTGCATGCCTGTAGCCCCAGCTACTCGGGAGGCTTAGGCAGGAGGATGGCTTGAGCCCAGGAGTTTGAGGTTGCTGTGAGCTAGGCTGATGCCACCGCACTCTAGCCTGGGCAACAGAGTGAGACTCTGTCTCAAAAAAAAAAAAAAATAAAATAAAATAAAGAAAAGAAAAAGAAAATGAGGAAAGGGAGAAGCAACAAGACTCAATTGGCCACATCATGGATGTCTGTGGAAAGACCATTCATGGGTGGGGACGACTCATGTCAATGTGGGAGAGAAACACAAACAGGGCTCTTAGCCTTGCCACTTTGTTCGAAAGGCTATGGAAACTAACGTGGTAGGTGCCAGGCACTGTGGTATTTACGATATATAAATTTGCATTTAAGCCTCACAGCAGCTTTCTACTTTCTACCACAGCTCATTGCCTTTTCCAAGCCTAGAAATATGGCAATTAATTCAGGAAAAAGATAACATAAAGAGAAGGAGAATGCAAAGAAGACATCTGATCTGATGGCTTCTCCTCCTCCCTGATGAGCTAATGGACACTTTTGCGATTATTTTCATTCAACACTATCAGAGTTTGCCAAAGAAATGCAGAATCTCATTTCTTGGATATTTGCAGAGGACATATAGCCGCCTACCAGAACGATTCAAGTGCCAATCCTTCTGCCTAAAAATCAATGAGTGTGTTTTTCAAGTCCTAGTCCAAGGATATTACTTGTCAAGTGCCACACCAAGTTCCTTGCTGTGTGTGCATGTTCTGCCTCCTGGAACCGATAACAGGGGACATGCCTTGCTTATTCTAAAAGATACTAATTCCATATGTTACCAGAAGAAAATTATTTGTGGTGGGGAAACTACTTTTCCCTTTACCTATTAACCTTCTGAGGAGGATGAACTTAATGAGGAATCTTGCTTTGCTGAGCAGGGTAAAGGGGAAAAGGATATTTTGGAGCAAGGAGAGGGTTCAGTTGTTTTGCATAAGAAAAAAGATGTAGGTGAGAGAAGAGACTATAGTGCTTTTCACCTTGATTTCACATTAGAATCACCTGGAGAATTTTTAAAATCAGGACACCTGAGTCTCACTTCCAGCCTTTCAGATGCAATTAGTCTGAGTGGGCTCCAGCTGGGTATTTTTGTCAACCACTGGTAAACAGAGAGGAAGACCTGGTGGTTGGTGGGTTTTGGTGAAATTTTGCTATGCCATGTAACATCTGTCTTCCTGGAACATTCCTCAGAACATCTAGACTCGTCATTAACACTTTGGAAATTTGATTTTTTTTTTTAAATACAGTGAATTGTCATGTCTGGCTTCAAATTGGGTGTGGAGGGCAGAGAATGTGTTCATGGTCTTTGTAGCATTGGGACAAAACACATTTAACAGCTGCAGAGAACAAAGGAGAGGGTTAAGAAGGCGACAGGTGAACATATTAGTGGTTTTGTCCCTTTTAGTGTCAAGTAAAAAATCTTTTGGGGTACAGAAGATTTTTTTTCTTGGTAGGATACAAGTACAGCACCCACATTCCACATAAGGCATTCTAAAGATAAGTTAAATTAAAATTTAAAAAAATAAATAAAATAAAATGAAAACAGCAAAGCCAAAACCAACAGAAAATCACCTTTTCTTCTTGACTCATACTTTGTCTTAGACATTTTATGATTCGAGGGATGAATACGTGGTTTGTAAATTTTCCAGACCTTCATTTCTCTGGCCCTTAAACATGTCACTACTTTTCTGCAGAAAGTGAAGATGCAGTGACAAGCTGTGGAGTAGAAAAGGATCACTACACTAGTACAGCGCAGCCCTCCCCTGGTCCCACTGGTCTTACAGGTGAAGGATCCTTCAGCTTTTAAAGATAAGAGAGAGGTTGGACCAGAGCAGAGTCTAGTCAGTTCATTTTGCCACCCATTTGGAATGCTGGTAAAATATTCATTCGTAAGGGAACGTTGAAAACTTTGAATAAAGTGGTTTCGATTTTCGATGTTTTGTTAGATGCCTGATAAATATATTAATAGAGAATATTAGCACATCCACTCATTAAAAATATTATTTATAGAACATTTCCTCCATGCCAGACACTGTGCTAAACCCTGAAGATTAAATCGCATTCATTCTTGTGGTCTGTTTTATCCTTCCCAGGCTTCATGTCTTAAGAGAATATTCAGTTGCATTTTTCAGAACAAGCATTTACAACTGAGTTCGTTCTATCACTCAAGGCCTGGTATGGAGATACTGATCTGGAGGAATGGGTGTGTTAAAGGTACCCTGCCCTAATCGCATCCCTCTGTCTACCTGGGAATACGTCACTCCACCAAGTATCCAAACTAGAGCTGAGGTTCCCATTTGGAGTATGGAATCTAGGGCTCATGATAGATTTTTTTTTATCTTGAATAAGAGCTTAAATCATAATCAGTTCTCCTCAGTAGTCAAAACAAAATAAAAAACACCCCATACAGTTATCGAAGGTCATACTACTAATAATTATAGAATATAAAATTTACATTGGTCATGTTACTGTTCTCACTTGTGGCCTATAATGATATATGTAAATTTCAAAAGAAAAAAAAGAAAAGCAGATTCTTCCACTTAAAGTAAAGGAATAGTAAGAAAGCGAACCAAGGCATATATGAAAAGTTGATTTGCTAACCCAGGCTCTGCAACTAACACTGACCCCAAGAGGCCAATGCTATAGTCACATTGATCCCTAGGAAGGGCAAATGCATGTGGGTGGGGGAGGGGAGGGGCTGCAAGTTAGGAAGAACAGCAATTATAGTTCTTTATCAAACTACACAGAATCCAGGTCCATTTTTCCAACCTTAACCTATCAACTTAAAGCAGATTTGCCTTGTCATTTGTCCAAGAACATTGTCTAAGATGGTGGCTTGTTTATGTCTTAGATTTATGAATCGGCTTTCTCCCAGAAGGCCTCTCTGCTAAAATCTAAACAGAGTTTAGATCTCTTCCTGTCATTGTCACCTAGCTCAAAAGAGAGAGGGTGTAAGAGCTGTGCAGTCCTGGTGGGCAGTAATAATTATTTGCAACCAATCCCATTTGACACACACATTTATTCTTGCGTATTAAAACATCCTTTTTGGAGAGAAGGGATTGCCAACAATTTTCAGTTAGACACAACATTGTCTTTCTGATTCTGTGTTGTCTTTTTCTATTTGCTCCCTACTCAGCTTCTGGGGGTAGGTTATTTTCCATTCTCATCATCTGTGTTTCTTCCTCAGCCTTTCCAGCTTCTCATTGGGGCTGCTTCCCACTCTCCAAACCTTTAAACAACTCACAAAGGCAGACTTCTCTGATCGCAACTTTGAAATCACAAATTAAATTCTTTTGTTAGTTCAGTAAGGTCTCTTCACTTAAAACATTGAAGCAAAATAAAAAAGAATAACAGGCCCCTGGAAGAGAGCTCTGTATGTTGGCAAGAAAGATCAGGCTTTTCTCAAAGATATCACAGGACTCAAAAAGGAAAAGACACTACAAAACTGGCCAAATTTTTTGCCTCACATACCATAAATATTGATAATAAGACGCCCACCATTGTCTTAATTTTTGTGTGTATCTAATTGTAGTTATGGACCCAGGGAAAGTCAGTGGTGAGGGGACCTGTACTGCAGTCATAGGATTCTTTCCTCTTCTGTGGAAATAGCAGCCAGTAAGACTCTTCCTCTGTGGTGATTTCCTACTCCTCTTTGCAGAAGTCAGTCTTCTAGACTTCCAGAATGTTGTTTCAGGGACAACCAGCCACAGATGAAACAGTATGTGTGCTCACACCTGGAAGAGCATTGGTCACTACACTGCCTGATGATTAACTTTCACTGTCATTACTATTTAATAGTTCCGCATGAGATTCTAAGGGTGGTGGGAAACTCCAGTGGGCAACCATCGACCTTGTGAAAATGTTACTTCTTACTCTTCTAGATCGGAAGCCTGGGCCACGCAAATTCTGCAAGCCTTTTGGCCCAGAGCCTTTTGTGGTTCTCTTGGCAGGAGATACATTCAGGGTGAATCTGAAAGTGGGCAAAATTGGAAGAAGATAGAACAAGAAGAATCGACAGAAGCTGATTCTTCAGTAAAAGGGTTATTGGGCATCTGGGATACATTTTGTCTTTATATCCCTGGTGCCTAACATAGTACGTGGCATGTAATAGATACTTGAGAGCTGTTGTCTGAATGATTTAACGAATGTGAATGAATGTGTAAAATGGCATTGCCCATGAAGACGGGTGGCTTGACTGCCTCCTTGCACAAAGATGGTCTTTCAAGAGTATGCTAAGCCTCACTTTTCCATCCATTCAGTTAACAAATACTACTGAGTACCTATGTGTCACTTAGCACACTACATGACATTATCTGGTTCATTTATGTTCCCTACCCCTAGAGCTGGGCTCTAGAATGCAAACTCCTGAAAGCCTTGAGCTTGTAACTGAAACTGCAGGGGGTTCCAGCCAAGGTCCACTCGCTGCACAGAAAGCCAATTCCTGAGACAACCAGGATTGCCAAGGAAGAAAGGAATTTTTAATGAGAATGACATCAGCCAGGCAAACAGGGAAAGCAGCCTCAGATCCATCTCCCCGATTAAAGGAGAGGAGGGGCTTTTAATGAAGGGCTCTGTGCACTGGGCATGTTGGTGAGGGGTGGTGAGTCTTGGCATCAGGAAGTCTGCCCAGGGGCCTTCGAATCTCAACTCCTTTGTCTCGCCGAAATTCCACCATTTCTGGGAAATAATTCAGAAGGTCAAGTAGTTGGTTAAAAGTTATAGGGTTGTGGTCATCAAGACCTATTGCCTGAGAATCTAAAACATGAGAGAAAGAGGATTATAAAAAACTTGTAGGAGTCATTGAAATTTGTTCATAGAGCTGGTTACAAGCTCACCTTTCCTTATTGCTGTATCTTTAGCACCTAGGACAGAACTTAAGGGATGGGGAGGGGTCCTCAAAATGTGACAGATTGAATTTTCTGCCAGCTCATATTGCCTGGCTTGCAAATGACTCTAAATTGTTCTTTGTACTGAAACCCACTGGTGGCTGGGGAGATGGCTCTTGTGTTGGGCTTGGGAGCTTCTCCTGTCACATGCCACTTGCTCATCTGCGGATTGGGCTCTGCTCCTGCTCCAGTTCATGTCCTGTGTCCAACCTGCATCCTACCCCAGCTCATTTAGTTAGAGCTGATATACAAATGCCAGAGATTTTCAGTATTTTCTCAAAGTTAAGTTTTTAAGGTATGGAGTTTGTTATTCCTTTGTTTTATTCATTCCTGTTGTAATAGTATTTTGTAAAATCCACAAAACGCTGAAGGTTAAAGGTACAACTTCCCTCTAGCAGAAAGATGTTTGACTAATGCCTTTGGCAAAACTATTTTCTCTGTGCTGCTGGGATAGGATGGGTCTCATAAACCTCCCAGACTTCAGGCTAGAAAAGAATAACTCCTAGACTAAAGACTGCCCACAAGGATCTCCCCAGGTTTCTGGAACATCCTTTATTCCACATTTGCTTCCTAAGTTCTTATTCTGAAACCTACTTTCTGTTACAGAGGAGGAGAAGCCAAGTGGGAGAAAGATATTTGCATAGAACGCCACAGTTTACAAGGCTTTTTCACACGTTATCTTTTTTAAATCCTTGCCATTAAACTGTGAAATGTGTATTATCTCAGTTTAGAGATGAGGAAACAGAGGCTTAGAGAGGTTAAATAACACACTATCAAGGAGTGAAATTGTCATTCCAACCCAGTTCTCCTCAACATGAACACTACACGTTTTTCCACTCCTATACTATGTCACAAATGAGTTTTTCTTAAGTTTGCTAGATTTTTTGTTTCCTGGTTACTTCCCTGTGGACATTGTGGTTCCTCAAACTTGCCCTCTCCCTTACTTGTTTGTTTGGGTAACTCTTACTCATCCCTCACATCTGAGCTCACAGAATATATTAATAGGAGAAGATAGTGGTAGGAGCTGGCTCTGGCATCACATGGTTGGGTCCAACTCTTGGTGCTGCCATTTTCCCTCTGTCAGACCTTGGATGGTTGCTTCACCTCTCAGTCCTCAGTTATCTCATCTGTATGATGGGTCAATCATAATGCTTATCTTCGAGGGCCGGCAAAGAAGGACTGTAAATATCAAATTGCTTACGGGGTGTCAGTTTGCTGCAGCTCCCTCCCGATTTAGGACGTTACCAGTCTCCCCTGTTTCTCAAAAATTTCCTTTTGATCATCTTGGGGTTTCCAACCAACCACCCCTCCCCAGAGAGAGGAAAATGAAAGGGGGAAAAGGAGAAGAGCAAAAAGATCATGGAGAAAATGGAGAAAAGTATCAGATGTAGAGAAAACTTAGCCAGCTGAAGAGAAAGAAGAAAGAGTATCAAAACAAATGTACAAATGCTATTCTGAGGAAGGTTGGGGAGAAGAGGAGAGAGAAGTAGCTAAAAATGGCACTGCCTGTCCTGGCAGACATGTCCTGGCTCAGAAGGACCTGCTCTGGATCCAGAAACCAGCCGAGGAGTGTTGGGACCCGACTTAGCAGCTCTGAGGGAGGAGAAGGAAAACACGAGAAGAGCTGGCTTGGGAAGGAAGAAGGAAGGATGACAGGATTGTCTGTGCATAAATCCAAGTGGCAGTGGGATGTATTTATGTTTTAAGAAATTATTATTTTTTTATTAAAAAAGGACAACAAGCTTTTTATACACTTTTTTTGCTTAGCAACAAGAGCTACCAAAGGCATGTGTTCAGCCAAGATGTCAGTTGCTCCGCTCATTAAAATATTAAGTGAAACACTGATGACAATTACACAGCACTGAGCCTTTTTGTCTGCCAAAGTGTGCCTTTCAAAGCACAACAAAGTGGGTCAAAAGTTTGTTTTGTTATTTTATCATTTCTTTTAATCTTAGACTTTTGATGAGTTTTTTTTCAGTAGGTAAAATGGTTGCCAGGTTTGGTAGGGATAATTTGAGGACAAGGACACTTCAGTAACTCAGAGATCTACTTCTGAATGGACAAGAAAAAGAAAGGCTCCCTTGAATTTCTCTCTAGGATAGAAATTCATTCACTTGACAAATATTTTCTGAGCCTCTATTATGTGCTAGACTTTGTCCTAGATGTTGGGAATGAAGTTCTGAGCAAGACAGATACAGAACCTGTCCTCATGATGGGACCTTTAGCTCCTATTCAAGTCTGTTTACCTGGACAATGCCTTGTATTTCAAATCTCTCTTTCAGTCACATAAAATGTACAGCTCCTAAGACTTCCCTTGCTGGGCTCTATTATGAGAAATGAATATTGATTATCAATGAATATCGATAGACACTGAGGTGTCAATGGCAAAGAATAGTTATATAAGTCACCTCCCTATGGGCACTTGTACCCGGAATATATAAAAGCATACACACCTGGAAATATAAAGCCTTAACCCACAGGATTGAATTTCTGCTTGTGGGATTTCAAGCATATATACTCTTTTTTTTTTTTTTTTTTTTTGAGACACAGTCTCACTCTGTTGCCCTGGCTAGAGTGAGTGCCATGGCATTAGCCTAGCTCACAGCAACCTCAAACTCCTGGGCTCAAGCGATCCTACTGCCTCAGCCTCCCGACTACCTGGGACTACAGGCATGCGCTACCATGCCCGGCTAATTTTTTCTATGTATTTTTAGTTGTCCAGATAATTTCTTTCTATTTTTTTTTTTTAGTAGAGACAGGGTCTCGCTCTTGCTCAGGCTGGTCTCGAACTCTTGAGCTCAAACAATCCGCCTGCTTCGGCCTCCCAGAGTGCTAGGATTACAGGTGTGAGCCACCGTGCCCAGCCCAAGCATATATACTCTTTTATTTATGTGGCACTCCCATGGACATACTCATCTTTTGATGGTTTTAATATTATTAGAATGAGCACTTATTGAATGTTTACCATGTACGAAGAATTGTGCTATAAGCATTTTAAATAAACAAACTCATTTAACCTTTAAATCTTATAAGGTATCGACAACTGTGAAGGATCTGAAGTTTTGCTCTATTTCCAAGCTATTGGATCCTGGGTCAGAGACAAAGGATATTATCACTCATGACCCAGCCAGCAGCATGAACATCAGCACATTTGCATAGTTTCTGTGGCCTGAATTTCCAAGGAGATGCAAGCATGCATGGTGGATTGCGTTACGGGAGAAGCACTATAAGCTTAGTAAACCTGAATCTTTTATAATGGGCAGTAAGCCTGCCTGCCCTTTGTTCTGGAGGGAGATACTTTACAAGGCTATTTGCTATATAAAATCCTTGAGAAAATAGTCTGGAACAAGGGGTAGTCAGTGTTTAAAAAGAGAGGTAGAAACATGAGAGACTCCTGGAAAACTATCTCCCCAAATAGATACTGCGAATGTCTCCCTTTTACAGTAAGTAAGCTGAGACTCAAGGAGGTTAAGTAACTTGTCTAAGGTCAAAAAATTAGTAAATGCACAATTAGCACTTGAAATAAGCAATCTGATACTATCTGAAAAGTGTACTCTCATACTTAGTGTTTTAGTTTGGATCACCTGAAAGCTGAATACGAGACAAGAACAGGTGTAGGCAGGTTGTTTAGGAGGTACTTGGGTAGGTACTAAGGGCTTAAACTGTCTGATGGCACCCCCTTACCTACTTGTTAATTTCCATGTTCCAAACCATTACATGGCTGAGCTGAATCTGACAGAGGCACCGGTTGAAGAGTTCTGTGTTACACAAAGGCTGACCAACCACCTCTACTGCACAATTTTGTATACAAGCATTTGCTATTTTAGTATGGCTTTACAGCTCCTATTTTCAAAACTTCCCTTAATTATCCAATCCGTACTTACTTAATTTTTGGGCAAACCATACAAGAAATGCAAAAAAGATATATTCATTTCCCTGAGGAAAACATTGGCAATAATTGTTCATTTGTCTAGGTATATAACACCAACTGAGACTGAGCTGAGAAAATGCCCATTTTGATAATATTTAATAGAAGTATAATACATGGGAGGTTTGGTCTGTACTTTTGGAATTCTGGTTATTTACTTATAAACATGCTGCACAGAGTTTTTAGACCACTTTGGCCTCTCAAGGAGTGACACAGATATTTATATGGCAAATCTAAATAGCGTAACCCAATCAGTTGTCATGACGAGACACTTTACACTTTATTCTCCAACTTCAGATCTGCTTCTAAAACAAGTGGAAATGCTGTGAAATGTGGCCTATATGAGAAGACAAAGAGCACTGAGCTCCTCCAGACCTGAGATTTGCCACCAGTGAGCTGCATGAGCTTCAGCCAGACACGTACTCTTAGGCTTAGTTCTCTGGTCTGTTCAACAGGGCTGAGTACATGATACACGGGTTTGGTTTCCTTAGTACCAATTGGAATGTGATTCTGATCTAGTGAATTCCGCTGGAAAGCAAGTACGTAGAACTGAGTTGTGTACTCTTTGTACTTTGGAGCCAGACAGACCTGGGTTTGAATCCTAGCTCTGTTGGTTGACTTTGGGCATGTTGCTTAACCTCTCTGAGTTGTTATAAAACGGGAATGATAATACTTCCCTTTCCATAAATATTTCTACATGCTTAAGTCTCTTTCTTTAAAAATAAATAACACCCTGCTTTGGCCTCACATTTCTGTTCCGTGATCGCCATCTCTCTTGCTTTCCTCTCACAGCGAGTTCCTAAGGGTTGTCTGCACTTTCTCTCTACTTGCCCTTCTTCCTTTGACATCTCTTACTACATCCACTGATATGATTTTCACTAGGGTCACTGATGACTGCCTTCTTGCTAAATTCAAAGAACATTTTCCTACTATCTCTCAGTAAAATTCAACATAGTCAACTACTGTCTCCTTGAAACATTCTCTTCCTTTGGGTTCCAAGATTTACCTTCTGTCTCCTTATCTATTTCTTCTGTTTTCCTTGGGGCCTGTCTTCTTCTGTTTGCCTCTTACATGTGTTGTTGTCCGTTGAGGTTCTATTCTAGATCTCTATTTCTTCCTCTACAAAACCTTTTGGATATCTCATATATTTTCACATCTTCAAGTACCAGCTACCCTGTATGCCTATGACTCCTGAATCTTTCTCTTTAGCCCACACTTTTTCTCTGCTTCAAATCCACATACATAACTGCATTTTGATCATTTCTACTTAATTGTCCCGCAAACATGCCCCATACACGTCCAAAACAAAACTCATTATCTTTCTGCCCATATTAATGCCCTCATATTGGTGAAGGAACCACCATCTACTCAGCAGCTCATGCCAGAAAGCTGGGCATCGTTCCTACCTTTCCTCTACCCTCATTCCCCATATTCAATCAAGCAAGACTTACCGATTCTACTTCTTGAGTACTTCTTGAATCCATTCATCTTCTCCATCTCAGTGGCCATTTTCTGACCACCATTGTCTCTCATCTCAATGACTACAGCATTCTCCTCATCAATCCATTGATCAGACCTGCTGCCATTCTTCACACTACAGCTGCACTGATCACATCATTTCCCTGATTACGCTCTTGCAACAGCTTTACGTTGCCCCAGCTAGAGTTCAGACTCTTCGCAATGACTGACAAGACCCTTTGCGAGGTGGACTCTGCTCATCTCTTCAGCCTTCTCTCTCCCTCCTCTCCCCGTTGTGTCCCCATACACGCCATTCTCTACGGACATGGAAATTCTTCCAGTCCCTGGGGTCAGCCATGCCAACTCCCACCCTGGGCCTGTGAGACTCCTCTCCAAGCCCTTCACCCATCTTTGTCCATATCAACCACCTCCAAAAAGCCTTCCCTGATCCACCGAGCTCCTGCCAGGTGTGTTTCCTGTATGATCCCTTCTATGGTTGCCCTGTCAACACATTCAGTATTTCCCACGACACTGACCTCTGTGAAGGTGGGGGTCCCGTCCCTGTCACGGGTGTTCCTGGTACTTAGCAGAGCCCAACACGTGGTTAGAACATAGTCCACAAATGTTTACGGATTGAGCACATGTATAGAAGTCACACAATACCTTGTTTAATAAGATAATTTCTGCTCTTTAGCCAGAATTAATAATAGAACAATAGATTATTTAAAATACTGGGATTGCTATGGGTGTGACGTAGGCCAGTTGGTTTCTGTCTGTATTCAGGAGCCCTGTAGCCTCGCAGAGGGAACTCAGCGGCTTTCACGAGAAGAGGGTAGACGGGACGGCAGATGGTGGAGAGGCTCACTGGGGAGAATTCTGGGTCCTTAACATGGCTTTAACCAGAATAGCTCAATTTTTTTGTTTGTTTTATGAACTGGGGTGCCATATTATATTTTATATGGGAGAAAAAAGGAAGAAAAAAAGAAACAAGAAAAAAAAAGCCGTGCTTTAAGTAGGCTATCAAAATAGGTCTAAAATGGCCAAGAACAGTACAAATTGGAGGCAGATCTTGTGGTCCCTACAACATAGTATATACTGGTATTACTCCAAAGAAGTATGGTAGTCTTAAAAAAATTGTCTTGGTACTATGCTATGTATCCATCAGTTTGTGTGTTTTATTAAATCAATTATGTTAAATGAAACTACTAATTAACATGTGATTACTTAAAAACTGAAAATTTTTTAATCTTTCGTTTTTTTACTTCTTTTCTGAGTATTTCTATTGTTTTAGAAGACTGTATCTGCATACAATAGGACTTTTTGCTGAGCAGATGAGGAGAAACATATATAATCAAACTTAAGAAAATTAAATTAAACCTATAACTGGGAATTTATAACCCTAATCTGCTACTTCTACTAATGCGTGGGCAGAGATTTTGTACCTTACAGTACTCTAGTGAAATTCTGTCCATAACCCTGTGTTTTCCACTTTCCTGACATTGGAGACGGTAAAATGTTAGACAGAAAGATTGCTATTGGAAGAGAAGGCTTAGGAGTTAAATATTCTTTATTATTCATTCATTCAAAAATATTTATTTAGAGCCCATTATGTGCCAAGCACCTGCAACATTTCTAGTGTTTGGAGACATATCAGCGAAAAAAAAAATAAAGTCCCTGCTGTTACAAAGCTTAGTTGTGATTGGGGATGAGGGGGTGACAGAGAGAGAGAGAGAGAGAGAGAGAGAGAAAATAAATCAATAAACAAACAAGATCATTTTGAAGAGCGATGAGCTGTGTGAAGCCAGTAGAATGACAGTGTGCTGGGGTTAGATGCCGGGGGAGGGTGGAAATGAGGCGGCACTGCTCTAGCCAGGCGGCCTTTGAGCTGAGCTCAATGCACCTGGTCTTAGCCAAAAGGCCGAGAAGCGATGAGCTGAGCTAAATGATGGGAAGGGACCAGCCACGTGAGGAAGGAAGAGCCTCCCAGTGGAGGGAGCAGTGAGGGTCAGTCTCCACCCGTGCCTTTCCCAGCGGGTCCTTAAGCAGCCAGGGCCTGAGGTGCAGGAGATGCGCTCAGCTTCCCCAGGCACGCCACGGGCTAAGGCCGGGGGCTTACCGGGAAGGGCCCAAACAGCATGCCTAAGTCTAAGGGGACATCACGGAAAAATCAGTGAGAAACGGAAGAAGGGAAGAGTCACAAGCATTCTTTTAATAAGAAGTTATGCTTTTCATCTTAAGATTTTTTTTTCATCTTAAGATTCAAAAGAGGGTAATCTTAAAACTGGGTAAGACATCCAAAATAACGCAAAACGGCCCTAAGATCCACGGGGATTTGATAGAAGCGTGCGCTCGCGCGGCGTGGCCACTAGAGAGCAGTGTTGCCCATCAGATGTGAGAGAGACCGGCAGTCCCACCTTCCTCCCTCCTCCTCCCATAATTCCACCCCTTAACTCCCTACTGTTTACCTATCCACGAACACAATCTCGGTTCTGGGTGAGCTTTACGTTTGGAGGAAGATCTCTGATTCTTTAGGGAAAAATAAAATCAGCACATTTAACCTTGTTGCCTGTATTCTGACTCATCCCCTAACCGCGGACTCTGTCGGTGACGGAAACCCCGGCCTACCGGGCAGTGGTTGGTTCCTTCTGCCTAGTTCTGCAGGATCAGACCCATCACTGGGGAACAGGCTAACATTTTTAGCCTAGAAAGCCGGGAGCTTTGTTCCTTCCGGGTGTTGTGAGACTGACTGGCAGCGGGTAGGTTTGGTGGCAGCAGGGGACCTCTCTGCCCCACCTGGCCGTGGTGGATGCCAGGACCTTGCTCGCTTCTTTCTGCGCAGCCCAAGCTCCAGACTCCTGCATTCAAGCTTTGTGTTCTCTTTCTTTTTATTTCTTAATTGGGACCTTTATGAAAAAGCATGCAGGAGGATGGGTTCACCAAGAGAAAAAGGAGAAAGAGGTGATGAATTTTAGCTATAGCCACACAGGCAGAGTAAATGTAAGAATTTCAAATATGATGTAAGAATTAAATGCAAAAAAGGGTATAGATTTATAATATGGACCCTGCTTCCTTCCTTAGAACGATTCCAGGCATCATACAACAGAAACACACATCGCTTGGAACATAGGGTAATTTATTCATCCAAATACTTTTACTGCCCTCCCTTTATGTGCTAGGAACTAGGGGTACATCAGAACAAGACAGATATGTACCCTGCTGCTATGCAGCTTCTAGTGTAATTAAATAAGAATGCCAGGGAGATCAGAAATCACACAAAAAGGTGTGTGTTGGGGGCGGTTCAAAGCTGGAAGGAATCTTTTTTTTTTTTTTTGAGACAGAGTCTCACTCTTTTGCCCAGGCTAGAGTGCTGTGGCATCAGCCTAGCTCACAGCAACCTCAAACTCCTGGGCTCAAGCGATCCTCCTGCCTCAGCCTCCCAAGTAGCTGGGACTACAGCCATGTGCCACCATGCCCGGCTAACTTTTTCTATATATTTTTAGTTGTCCAGCTAATTTCTTTCTATTTTTAGTAGAGACGGGGTCTCGCTCTTGCTCAGGCTGGTCTCGAACTCCTGAGCTCAAACAATCCGCCCACCTCAGCCTCCCAGAGTGCTAGGATTACAGGTGTGAACCACCACGCCTGGCCAAAGCTGGAATGAAGCTTAAAGATCATCATCTCCATTTTGAAGGTGATGAAATGGTAGCTAAGAAATACTGTCATTGATGCAGGGATAAACAATTGTTTCATTTAAGCACTAAAATTTTCTCTGAGCAAATAGGAAACACCTATTACCAGGATTACTTAGCTTCCAGTGCTTGATAAAAGGAAAGAGATTAGTTAGGGAAGGGAAACTTCTTTTGGGGGCTACTAATTTATTGAAAAATGATCATATGGACCCTTATATTACGGATGAGGAGGGACAACGACGACTTAGATATCATTAGCCCTTCATGAAGTGAAGCTACATAGTATTAATTTGTATTTCAGTGAAGGGATTTCTGTGCGGCCCAAGAAGGTAACTTCGTTTAATCTAACTGCACATAAGGATAGAATCAAAAGAATCTGGAAAAATATTCAACTCTTTTAAAGTCTAGCATTGAACAGCCACTCTGCCAATATGATGACTGAAAGTCTTCAGACGAAACCCCTGCGCCTGCCCACCTGCCTGGTCCATTCAGCTCTTTTTTAGTAGCGTGTTCTGGTTCCTAAATTATCTGTCCAGTTGTCTCAATATCCACTTTTTGCTTACGTAGACATGTCTTAAAGGAGAGAAATAGAAGAGCATACTGGTAAGAAAAAGCAACCAGGCGGTTTGAATATGTTGTGTCTTACTTTTCATTAGAACAAACACCCCTAGAGCTGGAATTGTAGCTTGGATTTTTGGTTCTGCTGGTAGCACACTGTGCTCAATAAAAATTATTCCATCCATCAGCAGGACAGAAAATCCTATCCTGTCAGAAGCGATACCTCCTGTTTGTCCCATACTAAGCCAGTTAGGGTGTTAGGGTATTGCAATGGAGACAGAAACTAAGGAAAGTGGCAAAAATATAAAATCCCCCCAAATATCCAATAAGAAAGGAAACTGGAAAATATAGATAACAGTGGAAAGCTGCTACTCAATTCAGTTTTTCCTTTTGACAGGAGAAACTCCTTCAACTTATCCTCAATGTATGAAAGTTTGACCACAAGGGCGGCATCTTGGACTGCCCACGTTACCTGGTCAGGGTTGGTCAGGAGGCACCATCCATCTTCTTAACAGCTCGCCCAGAGGTCACTCACAGCAGTGCTCTCAGCAGTCTTGCCCTCCACCTGCCGCCACCACCAGGGCACCAGCTCCTGAGTTCTCTTTGCTCAGCTTTGCTTGGTCAGAAAACAAAAATAGCATTTCATCTGGGAAGAGATAAATAGGAAGCTGGCAAGGGAGACCAAGCTAATGACTACAGAGGAGCAAGGGAGGGTCGTGGTGGGAAGGAAAGCAAGACAGGCAAATTGGCAATTCTTCCTATGGGGAACCCTCTTGAGGATTGATTAAAAGCTACCAAGCCTTTCTCCAGAACACAAACATGAATATGCACACTCAATTCTGCATATGATTTCATGAACCCCCACCTCACTTATACACAAGCATACCTCTTTTTCTAAAAACTTAAACTCTAGAAGCTATAAGCTCAGTACTAACCAAAAAATTCTGGAAAACTCTTTAATCATGGCAACTTTTTATATGAAAGAGTCATTGTAATCTTGTATGTTTCAAATACAATCAGCTTTAGAAGCAATTCCTAGAACACTAAGAATGATCAAAATGGACGATTAGCGTAGAAACACTTGTTATCAATGTTCCTTCTCTTGTTGCAAAGCGCACCTTGTTTGAGGTTTCTGCATATTCATTTACCTAAAAGCAATTTTGTTCCAAAGAAAAAAGGATTCATTTTACTACCAAATTCAAGGGGGCTCAAATCACTTGATGTTTGACTATTCAGGGCTTTTTTGGGAAAATAAAAACCACAAAAGAAAACAAAACAGTTTTGTCCATCTACCAGGCTCTCACACTCTGTGTCTTGAATAGAGGGGCAGATCTCCAAGTCCAATTAAAAATATGCTAACTGCAAATTGCACATTCTGCATCTAGTTCACAGTAGGAATGTGAGGCTCTTTCTGATCTCTTCCTGAAGGTAGGTCTAGGGTCTTTGGCTTGTGTTCTTTAGAAGACTGTGCACAGAAAAGGTTCTCAACCAAGGATGGAGCAAGTGGGCAGCAGTGCCTGGATCACCTGCAGCCAAAGACACAGGAGAAATGCTTGTTACTTGCCCCCATAGCATGTGGAAGAGCAGAGGGGCAGAGGTAACAGCTGGCAAAGAGAAAATGTGGGAGGAAGTAAGGGGAAATAAATAAAACAGATGAAAAAATAATGTGCGCTTCATGCCATGAAGGAAAATCATGATGAAGGCCTAAGTTAACTCCTAAGTTAACTCATGCTTTCAGGGATCAGAGAAATGACACTGTCAAAACACAACATTAGTTTTCTGAAGCCTATAGGCTGTATTTTATTTATTTAACGTTAACTCCCGTTTTAATACACAAAAAGATAGCATATTCTACATCAAAGGGAAAAAAACTTTTCCTAATGTATCCATTTCTCTTCTGAAGCACATGAGCTGTTGCTACATAATGCTTTGTGGTGTTTTCTCAACTGTGCCAGCTTTTCTGTGTACCAGGAAATGCACAGTAAACAGACTTAAGCCTGGGTCTGCTGCTTCTCAATGCCAAAGTGGCAATTGTTTGATTGTGTGTGTGTGTAAATGCATTGTTAATTTTAACTAAGATCTCTATATGTTCCATGAATGATGTTTCAGAGCAGGAAAGAGAGAAATAAGAATCAGACATAGCTATGGAATTAATCCTTGGTAAATTGTACAAAAGTGCAACTTAAGCTGTTAAGAAGATAAGGCTGGAGTAGCCTTTGGGGACTGATTCAGTTTTCCATGGTGACCATTTTGTACTCCCTCAAAGTTCAGCTGGTGGTTACCTGGCTCTGATCAGAACTTGACCTTCTGTTGAAGATAAGCACTACCTGTCTACCAGCTTTCTGGGTGTGGTTTCCATTGAGAATAGACTAAAATTACCATCTTTATGAATTGTTGGCTTTCCCACTATTCTCCAGATACACTTTGCTCATTTCTTGAGAAAGAGAGTTGTCTTTTGTATTGGGGTGGTTAAAGGAGTAGGATATAAGCCTGGAGCTGCCAGGGGCTACCACTTGGAGTCAGTCTGAGACTGAAGCCAGTGCAGAGGAAAGCGATGGAGAAAGGACAGGAAACCAGTAGAAATTGTAGGAGCCCACGGTTCCAGCCATGCCTGAAGCCCCAGGACCACTCCTTCTCCACAAGTCGGTTTGCACTGGGCTTCTCTCCTTGGCAGTTGAAAGAGCCATTGCTAACTCAGGCTCCCACACGACCCAACCTGTCTCCTCTACCCATTTAAATACCACCCATCCCTCGAGGCGCAGTGCAAAGCTCACCGCTTCTGGAAGTGATGGCTCCTTTTCTAAGTTCCCACAGCACCTACCATCTGTGCCACCTACTTAGTACTTATTACTCACATTAGAAAGTGTACCTGTGCCAGTGCGGCCACGGATCTCTCCAATGCTCTGGTTGACTCCATGTTTTACTCTTTGGCGATCTCCATAGCTCCTTGCACATCTGGTATTTTGCAGTGGACTTACCAGTATTTATTATTTGAATTCCTTCTATCGTCTTATGTCCGTCAGGAGTGATTTATATACCTCAGTACTACGGTCCCTAATCCTTAGGCTGCAGACCGGTGCCACTTAGTGGCCTGTAAGGGACTGGGCCACAAAGTTTTGCTGCCCCCCACGCCCACCCTGTCCGTGGAAAAATTGTCTTCCAGGAAACTTAGAAAACTGTGTGGGGGATGCCCCCGAGGGCAACAGCGGGAGGTGAGCAACAGACAAACCAGCGAAGCTTCATCTCTACAGCCACTCGCATTCCCACTGGAACTCCGCCTCCCACGCCAACTCCTGACAGCGGAAAAATGGTCTTTCGTGAAACTGGTCCCTGGTGCCAAAAAGGTTGGGGACTGCTGCAGTATACAAAGACATGTAAGCATAGGAGTACATGAAGTAAACTGACATTGGGGCAGAATGGGGTTAATGTTGTTCATGTAGGAAGCTTTGAAGAGAAGAGCCCAGCCCCTTATCACATGTGAGGAGCAGCAGTAAGAGGTAGACTTGTTTATATGCATCTCATCAGGCTGTATGCTTCATAAGAGCAAGAACTGGCTCTATTTTTCAAACACTATTTCCAGTGCTTGGCTCAGCACCTGACACAATGTATGTGCTCAATAAATACTTGTTGAATGAATGCTATGTGTTCCAGTGCATGGGGCTCTAATCAATTAACTAACCCCTACCAACATGTAAAGGAAACAAAATAAACGAGGAATGGCTGGTTCTATGAAGCCAACACCTTCTTTCCATTATTCTGAGCTCTTTCTACCATCACCTCATTTCTCCAAATTGCAAGAATAAATAAAGCCATTCCCTAGGATGACAGATGAGGTGTAACAACAATAGCATGTTTGGAATTTCCAGGTCTGCGTGAAAAGTGGTGTGAATTCCAGGTCCGACAAGGAAAGGCTTATCATCAACAGAACTAGTGAATGGAGGAATATGAAAGTCCAATCACAGATTTATAAAAAGGCACTGCATTGGAATGTTCAATGTACACATAAAGAATTCTGGGTTTGGATCAGTCTTATTTTCTTAGGTAACATTATGTAGCATTAGTTCTATTGAAGCTGTAGGTATTATAAATTGAAGAAAACACAAGACACTTTTCCTTTAAATGAGTTGATTCTCTTCCACAGAAAGTATGAATACATATCCCTTTTCCCAACACAATACTTTCCATTCATTCATTCATTCTTCATATGTCAAAATTATCATCCTAAAAATTTATTTTTATTTTGTCAATGCTCTTAAAAACATTAATTTGCTCCTACAGCATAAAATCCAAGCTAAATCGGGTAGCCAAGGCCATCAATAATTTGACCCCAATCCACCCTTCCATATGCAAACTTTTCCCCTGTTCCTCCGTACAAGCCTGAATCTATTCACCTTTGTGTATTTACTGTCTCTCTCACTTGCTTCTCATCTTCGTACTTCTGAGTTTTCTGCCTATTCAAATGTGTGTTTTCTTTTATGTAACATTCTTTAATCACTCCAACTGGACATATGGTCTCCTTCCTCCATTCCTGGAGCATTTATGGCCTACATCACTAGTTCCTTATATTTTCTCAGCATTTCATGCGTGTGTATTTTATGTCCTTTACTATAAACTCTTTAAGGGCAGAGATCACATCTTGGACTTCTTTGCATTTTGCTTCACATGTAATATGGGTTATTTCAATGATTATTATGGTAATAACTCAGGTTAATACATAGCTAGGGATTTTCGCTGTTCATACCTGGGGAGGTTTTGCCCTTTTCCAGTTAGTAATGCCAAGTGCCATAAATTTTTCAAATTTGTAAATATCCCTCATGACTAAAATTAATCAGAATGGCTTTCCAGATTTTCTGTTTTTACAAAGATCTTAATCTACTGAGAGCTTTATAAACCAATAAGCAAAAGACCAAATACCCAATAGAAAATTGGTAATGAGATATCATAAGTTAAGGAATAGCTACTAAAAGATGTCCATCTTTACAGAAATAAAAGATGAACAAACTAAAATGAGACTCCATCTTTTACTTTTGAGACTGATAGAGATATTGTAAAAGAATCAAAATTGCCAGTGAACAATGTGGAGAAAAGTGTGGGGAATAGGAAGCTATATACAATGGTGGTGGAGTATAAATTTAACCTCTTTGGGGGGCTATTTAGCAATATACATAAAAATTTAAAATTTGCCTAATCTTACATAGAAGAAGTCTGCTTTTAGAAATTCTCCCAACAGATATACTCATTTAAATGCACAAACATACCTACATGTTAAAAAATGTCCATTGCAGTATTATATATAATAGCAAAAGACTACCTAGTGCTCTTCAGTAGGGGATTGAGCCAAGGTTAAGTTGCAGGCTACAGTGGGGGCAGAATGAATCCACGCAAGCTAACTCCACATTTCTAAACACAAGGTTTTAGTGCTGCCAACTGAACTTACTTAGGGCTATTTTCTTAGAAGTTAAAAATCCTTTATAGACATTGTTCTGGTTTGGGGCCAGAAGGAAGAGGAGTTAAAAGTAAGTCATAACATTACTACAGTCATTAAGCCAGTGAGCAATAGAGACAAAAGTAGAATTCCTGTCTTCTTGACTCTCATAAAGCACTCTGCCATTTTTCATTTTAGTTTTGAGTTGATACACATTTATTTAACTTGGTTATATGTCTTCAAAAAAAATATGTTCTAATGAATCTTTCAGGGTGTTCTGATAGCTGTTCTGTTTTAAAGCATATCTGATAATTATTTATATATTAGATTTATTAAAAACATATTCATTACTTTGGGGCCTTTGGTGGGTATTTAAAGGAAGAATATGGTATTTTCATCCCAGAAGTTAAGATTCCCCATAAATAGCTAAGAGATGGCCCACCTTTTGATGCCAGATCAAAAAAAAAAAAAAAATCTGGGAGAAGATGAGTGGACTTGGCCTGTCTAACTCAAGGTGCAGAAGTAGAACCACCGCAGAAGATAGTCTTGTCTCCATTCCTTGTGCCTCAAAATTTCAAACTTCTGCAAAGGCAGGCAACTGATTCTTCTGCTGCCTGGTTTGACTTATCAAACTCCCATTGCATATGGACAAAATGTAATTCTCAACATAGGATACAAATGCAAGTGCCAGTGTGCCTAATGTACTTAAGGAAGGAAGAATGACTGACGGTACAAAGATCTTTCAAAATCAACATTGAGTGCAACAGATTCATAATTCCTTCTAGGAAGTCAGCTCTAGAAGGGGCACTAGATGGACAGAACATAAGGGATCAATTCTCTCTCCCTGTCTCTGTTTTCTAATTAAATTTTAGGACATGCCAAAAATATTCTAGGGTTTGGAAGAGAAAAAGGTAAAAAGGTTGCAAGAGGGCAAGACTTTAAGATTCATCTCTGAAAGCTAGGCTAATGTATCAACCTGGATTAGTCTGCCAAAAATATGAAAATATAAAAACATCATAAATTAGTCAGATGTCCATGGCTGTAATCCGTTTGCCTCATGCCAGATGTACTTATGATAGGAAAAACAGGTGGCTTTAAAATAGCTGGAAAATGTTAAATACTCATATAACAGATTTTTTTGTTTTAAGTATCAAATGGGTTGGTATCTTATTAGGGTTTGCAGTTTAAAAGAAGTGGCTATGATTTAAGTTGGACCAATGATAAGTTTTCCCACTTTAGGATTTCAGTGTTCATTTAGGGAACTATAATACCATGTAGTACAAATCCTTTATTAAATCAATGCATGCATTATCTGAAATGAAGGTTTTATTCAATCACTGTATTTTGATAGACTAGAATATTGCACACGGGTAGGAGATAATGGATTGAAGAGTGTCCTTGAAGCAGAGGAGCTCAGACCTTTTTTCTTACACATTCCCAGGAGACAGTCCGTTTCTGACGCCATCAAGACTTCAGAAGGCTGGCAAGGACTCTGAGCCAGCCGTATGTGGTATAACAAATCAGCACATGAACTAGCTAACCATGTAACTGGCGAGAGGGAAAAACGAAATCATTTCTACTTAAAATCTCTCGATGTCATCTTTTAACCTATTTAGGGTGATCGGCTCAGCTGGCTTTATGGCAACCCAGCCATGTGTATCGGAAGGACTCACTAGAAGCCATCATCATAGTTAGTAAATCTGTTTCAGCTCTCTGCAAGCTCTACTTGCTTAGCTTGATCTGTGCGTCTCTCTTAGTGCCCCCAAATTAGGGAAAGAGCAGGAAGAACTCTTAGGAGACACAGAAGAAAGAGTGCGAGACCTACTAGGTGGAAATGGACAGACACTACACAGAGCCAGAAAAAAATTAAGCTAATAGGTATTTTCACAGCCTGATACACTTAAGCAAGAGGGAAATCAAGGCTTATTAAAAAAAATGCTCACTTTCCCATAACTGCCTATAACTTTCTTTGTGCACTCACAGAGTCTTCTTACATTCCTTTGTGTTTTGGGTGCTGGAATAGTCATCAACATAGGCTAATTTCGATACTTGTGATCACTAAATCCTAAATTCTGGCAAGAGGGCATGGCTAACAAAATCAAAGAAAACAGAATAAAGTTGATTTGTGTGTGTGTGTGTGTGTGTGTGTGTGTGTGTGTGTGTGTAGAGAGAGAGGGAGGTTTAGAACCAGACAGCAAATATACATTTGTGTTCCCCAAGAGCAAAACCTTACTAGTTAAATATCGACGTGAGGATCCATCACCTAATGGCAAAAATTCCTTAAATTTCAAATCTTAAAAATGTCTACTTCAATCATTGTGGATTGCTTGCAATCACGTGCTGGATGCATACACTGCTACAAAGATCTCTGGGAAATGCTCTTCGGCAGCATATCTGGGAAATGACCAAAAAACAAACACTAGCGCAAGTTGTGTAAAAAGACGGTTATGCTACTTCTAGAACATTTAATAGTTGTTTGCATTTATTTACACACATAAGTGGCATCACGATATTGATAGAAACTGTTTCTATTAAAAACCTGAGGAAGTGAAAGGGAGAAGGAGGAGAGAAAGGAACCAGGGAGAAAAACGAGAAGGGCAAAATCAGTGGTCCCTCATACCCCAAAACATTTCAAAAACTATCTTTTCTAACAGAAGGATTTCAAATCTTCCCACTTCATAAAAGGAAGGGAAATAATTCTTGTTTGGAGAGGACTTACTTTATGATCGTGCCTTTTCATTATTTCCCCACTTTGCAGCACGAGTGAAAAAAGGTCGAGGGGAGGCTGCCCACCTCTGGAAGAAGGCGGGCCCGAGGTTGGGCCGCTCCACATCCAGGTCACAGTCAGTGTCGCCTCGACCGCGTCTTCCACCTGGAGCTCCGACGCATCGCCGAAATGCATTGCACTGCATGTGACGGCTTTTTCTGGCCACAGCAGGAGTGATTTATGAGAGAGGAGCAGAAATGGGTGAGTCCTGCAATGTACAGTGTCTTCACACTGCCCGCCCCTGACTACAACAGAAACAAGGGAAATGTGCAGCACTCTGAAGGCTCTCAGTCATGCGGTAGTACACACAATGCTCCCTCCTTTGGCCATAGATTAAGACCCTTTTGAAAAGTTAGCAAATTGCTGTTTTCTTCATGTGAAAGGAGCCATTCACTTCAGTGCGTGTTTGGTGGGCCCTGGGGCCAAAAAGTAGGCTGATACACTAGGCAGCAAGTTCCTGTTTCCATTCTTAACTAGGCTAGCACTTGTCCAATGGAAGTGCCCGATGTGTGCACCTTAAAATCCCTTGCTCAGGCTTTTAATGATTACAAAGACCAAAAAAGTTTGTTTACAAATTTATCTTGTTTTCCTCTTCTCTCAGTACTAGGACAGGGGCAGCTTTTCCACTTTCCTCCCTTTGTACTGACTGTGGGGCTTGGCTCTTGACAATTTCAACTCTGTAAGAAGCCCCAGAATTTTGAAACACTATTTTATTCACTCATTAAGGAACAAAGCTCCCCTTTCCAAAATGAATAGAGTTGAGGTCTAGACTGCGAAGGCCTGAAGAAGTAAAGCTAGGTGCGGAAGAGCTGTCCTTCAAAGAAGCTCACCATGAAATAGTGCAGGGGGCAAGAGTGGCTGCAGCTGTTTGCTGGTGAGGATGAGTGAGATAAAGGATATCGTTAGGGGCTCAATTGTGTCTCCCGCCCCCAAATTCATATGGTAAAGTCCTAACCCCCAGTGCCTCAGAATGTGACTGTGTTTGGAGATGGGGCCTTGAAAGAAGTGATTAAGATAAAGTGAGGTCATAGGAGTGGGCTCTGATTCAATATGTTGATGTCCTCATAAGACAAGGAGATCAGGACACAGACACACACAGAGTGAGGGGTGACCACGTGAAGACACGATGAGAAGACAGCCATCTACATGCCAAGGAAAGAAGCCTCAGAAGAATCCAAACCTGCCCACAACTTGATCTTGGACTCCTAGTCTCCAGAACTGTGGGACAAGAAATTTCTAAAAAAAAAAAGAAATTTCTATTCTTTAAGGCACTCAGACTCTGGTATTTTGTTATGGCAGCCCTAGAAACTAACACAGATTTGAAAGTTTTGGTAATTTACGAAGTAATATACAAATGCTAGTTATCACCATTATTATTATATTATTGTGTTATCTTAGAATAATGTTGTTACTCTAAAAAGAAGAGTGAGGGAGAAGAGGTACCATGAAGAAGGTGGGCGGTAGAAACCAGCCTGGACATTCAGAAACGACAGAGTTCAGTAAACATGAATCGGATCTGGCCCTAACCCTGACTGGGTGAGGGTTAGGGTCAGGGTTACGGTCATGGTTAGTCCACGTGATAAGGAAGATGCCAAAAGAAGCAGAGAAGCTCGAGGGGAAAAAGCGCAATTGCTCCTTGATCGGTGCAGTGAGACGTGGGAGAGAGGGGAGTGTGCGAAATTCTCATAAAAAGAAAGTGAGATTTAAGCTTCAGAAAAGGAGACTTTGCCAAGTAGGCGACGTGAGGACAGAGGAGGAAACCCCGGCACAGGAAAGCGGCCGCGCTGCTGGGAAAAGCACAGACCCGACGGCCGGAAGCGGAACTCGCGGGCGCTGCGGGGCGGGGCTGGTGCTGTCGCGTGGAAGCGCGGAGTGCGGCGCAGAGGGCCTCGGACTCGACCGGACAGGCGGGGAAGAAAGAAAGTGGTTTATTTTTTATTCTCTCACCAGTTCCCTATTTTCTGCTTTCTATCTGTTTTCCTCACTCTCGTCTCCGCACCTTTACCCGCGCTTCAGATGCCTTCTCTCTCCCCGTCTACCAGGCCAGGTTCCGTCAGCCACGCAGCCCTGTAGAGGTCGCCTTTTCTGAAGATGTGACTGATTTCCCACTGCCCACCCCTCCCGCACCCCCGCCCCGCCGAAGGTAATCGGCAGCCTGCATGTCCTAGACTCTGGACAAGCTTTGTCACCAATTCGATGGATCTTTTAGGGAAAGTCATTTTCGCTATTTGTTAAGACTGACAAGAATGGTCACTCACAGAGGTCTTGTTAGCGAAAGTGTGTTGATTGGGTGAGTCGAATGTGTCTAAAAGTCGATGTATACCTTGTTCTCTGGTCTGGGCGTTCTCTCTCTCTCTCTTTCTCGCTGCATCTGAATTAAAATAACATCCATCAATTACGGAACACAGCCAACAGTTAAATACAAGTTGTGAGATTAATTGGAAATGTATGCCATTCCTTGGAGAAGTTTCAAGAGGAAACTTTATTTATTTATTTATGTTTATTTTTATAAATTTATATAAATAAAATTATTTATACAAATTGTATTCGTATAAATTGTATAAATGTATGGGGTACAAGTGCAATTTTGTTACATGCTTAGATTGTATAGTTTGAGGTCCCGGTCTGGGGCCTGTTAGGAACTGGGCCCCACGGCAGGAAGTGAGTGGTGGGCAAGAGAGAGAAGCTTCATTTGTATTTATAGCTGCTCCCCATCACTTGCATTATCACATAAATTCTGCCTCCTGTTAGATCAGCTGCAGCATTAGATTCCCATAGGAGCATGAACCCTACTGTACACTGCGCATGTGAGGGATCTAGGTTGCGTGCTCCTTGTGAGAACCTAATGCCTGATGATCTGAGGTGGAGCTGAGACGGTGATGCTAGCGCTGGGGAGCAGCTGCAAATACAGCTTATCATTAGCAGAGAGCTTTGACTGCGCAATAAATGTAATGTGCTTGGATCATCCTGAAACCATCCCCCCGACCATGGTCCATGGAAAAATTGTCTTCCATGAAACTGATCCCTGGTGCCAAAAAGGTTGGGGACTGCTGGCATAGTGGTGAAGTCAGGCATTTTAGAGTATCCATCATCCAAATGACATATATTATACACATTAACTGATTTCTTGTCACCCATCCCCTCCCACACCCTCACCCTTCCGAGTGTCCGTGTCTATCCTTCTGCTCTCTATGTACATGTGTACACAGTATTTAGCTCCCACTTATAAATGAGAACACGCAGTATTTGACTTTCAGTTTCTGAGTTGTTTCACTTAAGATAATGGCCTCTAGTTCCATCCATGTTGTTGCAAAATACATGATTTCATTTTTGTTAATGGCTGGATAATATTCCATTATGTATATATACTACATTTTCTTTATCCAATGAGGAATCTTTATTGATTCATGTTTATTTATCGCAGGGAATAATGAAAGTCACCTTCATCTTTTATGCAAAATAAACCCTCATCACATCTACTCAAATAGTTCCACAGGACCTTGTGACTATGGTGGGG
The DNA here is from genome assembly GCF_000956105.1 of Propithecus coquereli. Lineage (NCBI taxonomy): Eukaryota > Metazoa > Chordata > Mammalia > Primates > Indriidae > Propithecus > Propithecus coquereli. The sequence continues at coordinate 6,406,123 of NW_012148618.1, forward strand.
AAGCTGAACAACACTGTGGAATATGCATCTGAACAATTATATGGTGAAGTAATGGGCTAAATGTCTAAAAAGGCAGAAATAGTCTCATTGCCACATTTTCTGCTCCTGTGTACCAACTTGTAAATTAGAAGTAAATGTAAATATCTCTGATCTCTAGGTCTATTTTCAGCACACTAATAAAGGCTTCCATGTTGGTTAAGAGTTAGTTTTTATGTTCTCAGAATTCATTCTTCTAACAAATATATATAAAAAAAATCTATTTTATAATTTTAGTTACAGAGAGTAATTCTTGGAGAAGCAGTATAAATGAAGTGGTTAGGAATAAGAATTCTGGTGTCAGATTACCCAGGTTCAACTCCTGGTTCTGTAGTTTATAATGAGCTTGCCTAAGTCATTTTTATCTCCTTGTGCCTAAGGGAATTACCATGAAGATTAAATGAGATAAAACAGGCAAAATGCATGCATAGCACAATAGTGGGTGAAAATAATAATGTACTATATAGAAAAAAACATTCTCTACTAAATTCTGGGCTTCAAATAGATTTTGAAACCTTTAGTATACATCTGGCTCTTTCTGCATGGATGATGTGAGTTGACAGGGAAGCCATGCAGAATGCCGGATGTAACTTTCATCTGTAATACAACTACAGCTCCTCTGGTCACTGGGCAAGAGATGATAATGCTCATGCAATGGATCAACCACAATCCCAGAAAAATCAGTCCCTTTACAAGTTTCAACAAGTGGCTCAGAAGAAGCTGACTTTATACAGCTTGAGCAGGGAGCTAAAAGGTCAGGGAGGGTCAGGTCCCTAAAAGGTCAGGGAGTTTGTGTTGACAGAGAATATTTTTGAACCTTTGAAGTAAACAGATGTTTATGCCTAGGTAGAAAGGTTTATTTTGGGTGTTATTGTTTAACAAAAGGGCTGCAAAATACAATGTTAAAATGCTTAGTGCAGCTTTGCACCAGTGAGACAAAGATGTTTCAGATGGTGCCGAGAACAACTAGGAAGAAGAGCTCACTCTTCAAGCAGAAGGGGTAGAGTTGTTTCTTGTTGATGTACGTGCCAAGCCAGCATGCCACATGGATGATTTCTCCCCTGAGTAAATGGGCCACGGGTACCAGAACGAGGACAGGTGCCACCTTGTTCATCTGTGCTTCCGGCAATGTCTAGAGGTCGAAGATGGAAAAACAGAAAAATGATGAGTTTCACTGCTGACCTTGCATAGAGCAGGTACACAATCAATAGTTGTTGAATAAATGATGTACCACTGCAAAGTTGAAAGTTGATTTCTTTGGGGCTGAGATGGGGGTAAAGACTCTTGTATTTTGTAAGCGTCTGACATCTAGCACCCACTGTGTCTGGTCCTGTGGTATGTTTTGCCTGAGGAGTTTTTCATGATCACATCGAATAGAACTAATGTTAAAATATTTGTCAGTTCCCCAATATTTCCAGTTTTTAATCTTAGCATAAATTCTACTTGTAACATGATTGAAATAAAAATGACTTTCCCTACATCTGGGAACGATATTCAGGTTAAGGTTATTTAAAATAAAAGAAAGGAACACAACTCTGAAGAAACATTTAAGACAAAAATCTAATGATGATAAAAAGCAACAATATCAGAAAGCACTTGCCTTAATTAGGTGAGGTTAATCAGAGAGGTGAAGTATGAAATACTACACATTATAAACACGGGGTTGGGGAAAATATTAAGTATACAATTTTATTAATAAATAATAAAAGCACAAGAAGAAAACAAAATTCTTTTCACAATATCATTCAGCTTCAATAAACATTTCTCATATGGAAGAATTTCTTCTCTAAACTGAGAAATTCTCTTGTAACTAAAGCTGTCACAAAGTTGCCACATTAGACTAATGACCTTTATTTATCATTGGATAATTTAATTTTAAATTGTCAAGAAATGGAACTGATACTCATAAAATTTGCCAAGAGAATAACTGTTTGATACACATTTGACAATCTGAAAAATACCACAGCTTTAAAAAAAAAAAAAGGAAGAAAACATTTCCATTGCATTGTCCAAAGGCAAAGCAAGCACTTGAATATTCTTTTTCAAAGATGTCCCCCCCATGATTTCCAGATTAAACAAACAGCTCAGCCACTTTTGTTGAATTTGTAATACATTTGCTTTAAATATCTTTTAGAGTAATTTTATCAGAGAAGTTCTTTTTACATGAATCCTGTCCCAACAAAGGGTTAATGTGTAGTTAATCTCTTATTGTAATGACATCTAGTGATATACTCACAATAATGCCCAATCTCCAATCATTAATTAAGAATACGGAAGAAACAATTCTTTAACTGGGTAAAACTTATAATGTATAGGAATTAAATATTTTGAATATGTGTGGATTAAGAAGACTATCCATTTCTAAATTTATTCCACATTGAAATATTGACACTAGAGACAAATATTGACAGAGATAGGGCTGATCAATATTGAACCCTAAGGGTCAAAGGACTTCATGTTTGGCGCAATAAGCAACTTAGTTTAGGTATTACAGTGTTTCAGTAAAGTAACAATTATTAAGGGTCAGGCAAGGTTTCTATTATAAACTCTGATTTGAGGAGGCTTGCATAGTTCTGGAGTCTCCAAAGGCATGAGATAGTATGATCAAGCAAGATGATGGCTTGGAAATAAATAAAGAGAATGTGGGTCATTAAACTCAGATTTGAGAAATTAAATTATTTTTATTCTCCAAATTCAAAACCTATCTCTTCTTACCGTCTCCACAGACCTTTTACAAAATCTCTAAACCCAGGAAGATTTAGATGAGAGGTAAATCTCATTTAAACTTTTAAATAGCTTGAAATCTTTTCTTTTGAATATTATCTAGCACATTCAAGTAGGCTGTAAATTATAAATACTACCAAGAGGAGTCTGTATAATTCAACCAGATATGGTTCAATGGAACACCCTCTACACTTCCACTCAGTCCTATGCAGAGTGTTAGCACCACATGTAAATCATGTTCTTCACTCAAACATACTTGATCATGTCGTCCTACTGAATTGATTAAAGTTGTTTTTTTCAGCAAATCTTACTGTTTATTTAATTAAGAAATAGTGTTTTAATTATTTACTTTAAAATTTATGTTGGACACATTGTGATTTGAGCTTCAAAAGCCTGAACAATAAAGTAAATGTAATATATACCAAATATTTTTTTTTGATATACCAAATATTTTATAATAAAATAATAATGAAATAATAATAGGTAGTTACATAGAAGTATATGTTGCCTGGCTTAGAACTCAACAATATATTTCATTTCTTTATTATTTTTTGAAAAATTAACAAGAGAAAATTTAAGATTATAGACTTTGGGTTTAAGGAAAGGATGGCATACCTGAGCACAGAAGAGGGGGCCTAAAGTATTAACTTGGTATTTCTACCTATACTGGGCCCAAATAAATACAACTTCTGAGTCTTCAAGTCCTTCCTTGGGCAGACACTAAGTGCTTTGTCCTCTTGTGACCTTTCTTCTTGAGTTTAGAATGTACAGATACATTCAAACAACAGAAGTGGGCATTGATCAGTCAGGGAAGAAGCCGTGCATTTTCAGTTTCCATTACATTAAACAAAATACTCATTAGTGCTTGGCATTTTCCCAAGCAGACACAATCTAGGTGTCCGCTGAGGCCTCATTGTACAGTTAAGAAGTTTAAAAAGACTTTCTAGACATCAGCTAGGGACAATTAAGGAATGGGTAAAACTACTCCCGGGTAAGAAGGCTAGAATTACTGGAAACAAACACACGTAGAAAATCAACTGCAAACTAGATAAACCATTTTTACCTTTAAGATCAGTTAGATAGTCCAGGAGAAAAAGACTAAAGATCCCTCTGCTTAATAATCATTACCCACTGTGATGAAATCACAGTACACTTTACTATGGGAGTACTCAGTCATATTAAAAACAAATCATGTCTCGATACATGGTAGAAAAAATAATTTCATAGAAACCTGTCATCACAATATTATTGTTCCTGTCATTTACCCAAAGAGGAAAGTAAATGCTACTATTACTAACAGGTCATAATAATGTAAGTTAGCTCTTAAATCCATATCCATTAAAACTGTTGCAACATGTTGTATTGTTAAACATCCACCCCAGAATCTTCTAGACCAGCTTCTAGAAAATATTACTGAGAACAACTATTGCATGCAGATCAGACTGACTATAAACTGTTTTTTCCAAGTGTTTCCTTTCTTCTTTATTCTTTCTCTTTTCCTCCATCCCCCTCTTTCTCCCATCCATCCATCTTATCCATCCAGATAGACATTAGCTATCTGCCGGGCACTGTGCCAAGTGCAGGGGCTATGAGAATGAGCAACACAGGCAGGGCTTAGCTGTATATGAAGTCATGGGCTAGCACATGAAGCAAAAGCTTCTATTTGATCATTGTTGCTGCCAGTGTTAAAACAACTATATTTGAGAAATCTGAATTCAAGACCAGTACCATGAGTTAAACTTCAAAAATAATTTATGTTACCTGTTCCTCACTCTCTGGGTAGGAGAATGGAAAGCAAAGCTTTTCACGTCAAAACTTTTCTTATTTTAAGGAGGCATTTTTCTTTCAACTTTGGCTAATATAATCTAATTTATTATCAAGTTCAAGAAACAAATGCTAAATATAAATTGTTTCTCAAAAGGATGCTATATAATCTACTCACAAGGAATGGAAGAAAGAATAGGTAAAAGGAAAGAACATATGCTTAACATGGAACGTGGAAACCTCCTTGAGGTTGCCACAATATACTTTCCCTGCTTTTTAACTCAAAGACACCATTCTATCAGTATGTAACACAGATCTTTAAATCCCAGAGCTAATAATGCTTCCCAGCTACAGCTGGATGCATCTGACAAGCAGCATGTACTAGGAAACCTCACAGGGGATAAGGTTCCTAACAGTCAACTAAGAGTTCAAATCCCAAAAGAGGTGCCCCTGGTGTGCAGAGCACTTAACCCTTCGACCAGTACCAACATGACTATTCACAAATTATTGATGTCCCTAAATCCCTGGCAGATTGCAGACAGTTTTTGTATCCACTGAAGCTCAAGCATATGGCCACTAATGGGATAAATTTTTTAAAAATACATATACACATTCAGTCTTTGCTACACGAATGTAAAGCCACTGAAATGCCAGAAGGTGATTGAACTGGACGGAACACTGTTAAATGCAGGCTTGGTCTCATGTTATGGATCATTTCCATTGACATCTATCTGCATCCTCAGTACAGTTTAATTAAAGCTGTCTGGAACAAGTCTGCCCTCTAAATGATCGGCAGTGCAATGAAAAGGTGAAACCTGATGAGGCTCCAGGCCTTTTTTGTAAAGCATTGAAACGATTGTCTCTGTGGTTAATAACAGCAGCAGGGAAGAAATTCATTTTCAAAATTAGCCAGCCATTATACTTCCCTGCAAAAAAAAAAAAAAAAAAAAGACAAAGCTTCTTCTGATGTCATCTTGAAATACCAGAAGCTGAGTTAGGTAATAACCAGATCTTAAGAACTCAAACTGGACCATGTTCTAGTCCAAAATAGACATACTTTTTGGGTTCCAGAACAGTAAATAATATAGTAAACTTTCTTCTTAGTAATTTGTTTTGCAAAGTGTAACTCCCAAATCGAACTATTCTGCCTAAAATAGTTCCATAAGACAATTTTGCAACTAGGTGGCAGGTACATCATCTATTTAATTTGATTTTGTAGCATACAGAATAATAGCATGGCAAGGGGATAGTTTCAAACAATTAAAATATTTATTGAATACCTTGATGTTTCAACACTTTTAAGGTGCTAGGGAAACAAAATAAACAAAATATGGATTCAGGGCATAAGAAACATAGGACATAGTTACGAGATTGAATCTTAAATTAACTAATTATATGGCATTTTCTCCCCCTTATTAGGATTTTTTACTTAAGAGATATAAATTGAATTGTATTTGTTCTTTAACATTAGAATTAATTGTACTTTTAAAAAGTATCCAAAGCACTGTGTCATGTTTAAATATTTCATTCATTGACTTCTCCACACAAATCCATCAGTTATCGTGTAAGCTTTTCCTCTTCATTTAATATTCATTCGATACCTACTTCATAGGACAATGAGTTATACTTCATAGGACTTTGAGTTATACTTTGTGCCTAATATTTGCCTGCCTCAAAACAAAGACTGTCTCTCTCTGTCCATTATAACATGTTCATCCAGGTTGGTGAAAAGTTAATAGTAGTACTAAACCAAAAAAGCATCTCTAAATTCACTTAGGATGCATTCAGAAGTGTAGATTATTTTAGTCCTGATGTCAAACAGAAATGAGTCAGACCTAGAGGATATTGAAGCAAATAAGTCCTAAGTTAAAGCCTATTAATCAGGGCATTATTTATTGAGTGTTTAGAGCTCACTGACACTGTGGTGGGAGCCCTGGGGAACAAGAAATCAGCACAAGCTTCTTCAATGAACTTACAAACTGGGAAGATATATACATTGGAAGCCACCAAGGAATGACAAAGTCAGATGAGTAAAAACTGGAGTGATGTTGAGAGGCTTTCTGAGGAAGATGTCATTTGAGCCAGGCTTTGAAGAATGAGGCCAGATGTCCAGGCCAAAAATATCATAGCAAGCTAGGTACAAAATTGCTCTGCCTTGAGTGGATGCTTTGTGTTGAGAACTGTGTCAGTTGGGGTCTAATCAGAAGAACAGAAACCATTTTAGCTTATTTAAAGCAAAAATAATTTAACACAGAGAATTGACTTTACAGTTGATGAAGGGCTTGGGTGACAAATAGAAGACACTGTAGCAATTTAGAGATCAGCTTCTTCAGGAAGCTGCCAACGACCCTTGGTTTCAAGTGACAAGGGAGAAGATGGCTTCTGGAGCTCAAAGACTAGCACCACTCAATAGAAGATGGAACTAGAGAAGGCCTAACCAGTTGGAGCTGGAATAACAGAAGAATAAAAATACAGTCATTGCCAGAGATCTGCATGAAGCAGAGAGTAAAAATATTCTAATATAAAATAAGGTAAGATTGTTACAGCACAACCCTATTATATACAATGACTGTTTAATACCAAGGACGGGAGTTTAAACCAAATAGGCAAGAGAAAGCCATTTTAGGTTTTTGGGGAGGAGACAGACAGAATGAAGTTGCTATTTTAGAAATAGATGGCCAGAGTACAGAAAAAGATTTGGGGCAGGGTGGCTGATTAGGAGGTAGTAATAGATTTAAGATTGCCGCAAACTCTTTGACATTCCTCCCCTTGAAATTTGGGGTATATTTCCTTTTTCCTTGAGTCTAGGTTGGCATATGGAAGACGTGATGAAACTAGCCTTTAAGAGAGGACTGGCAGATTCCAACTTGGTATCTTGGAGCCCTGAATTACCATATAAGAAGTCCCACCATCCGGTTGAAGAGATCATGTGGAGAGGCCCTGAGACTATAGGGCAGGCAAAAGGGCCCAGCTGAATCCAGTTGTCTAGCCATCCCTCACCAAAGCACCAGACATGTGAATAAAGCTGTCTTAAATCCTCAAGACAAGCCCAGCTGCGAGATGAATTCCAATGAGTGATTTTTGTTAATCTCACATGGAGCAGAAGAATCGCTCAGCTGAGCCTTGCCCAAATTTCTAATTGACCAAATCACAAGATATAATACAATCATTGTTATTTTAACTCACTAAATTTTGGGGTAGTCTCTTATGCAGCAACATATAACTAGAATGGAGGATATGCAATAATATGAACATATCATGATAAATCCCCAAATTAGAGTTAGAGTAGTAGGAATGGAGAAGAGGCACATATTTTTAGGAAGAGATCCTGAGCTTATTATCTTTGTATTTATAATGGGTTGACAATTTTTTTTCTGTAAAGGGTCTCATAGTAAATACTTTTTGGCTTTGTGGGCCATATGGTCTTTGCTGTTACTATTTTACTCTGTCATAGGGCAAAAGAAGCTATAGCCAATAGGTAAATGAATATGTGTAGCTGAGATTCAGTAAAACTTTATTTACAAAAACAGACATCTGATTAGAATTGGCTGTGGGGCATAAATTGATAACCCTTAGCTTATAACGTTTGAAGTACTGAGGAAAACTCAACAGGAGATATGCTATATCTAGATGGCACACAGGAATGGAGCTTTGTGACATGTCAGTGCTGAAGATACAGATTAAAGCATAGACAAATATTCTGGAAGGGGGACTAGGACACTGGTGTTGTATCTTTTTAGGGTTACTTCTGCTTTGTTATTTATTTTAAATGAAATAAGGATAATTGGTAAACACATTAGCAAGCTGAGGGATTACTTGATCTTTAAGGTGGCTCCATTGAACCAGGGAACTTATAATACAGAGACAATCAGAGAACACAATCAAACATATTTTCAGATACATTAATAGTAGTCCTGGGTCCACTGTCAATGGTTTTCAGATTTGTACAATTTCAACCCAATGTATTTTATAAGTAAACTGAACTATTCTAGAACCATTTTTTTTAATAGTGTGGCTAATACTATTCTAATTTTTAATTGATATCACATTCATGATTTATTTGAACAATTATGAGTTTGGTGATATTTCTTGCTCATAGTTGAAGAGCATCTACAACATTAATCTCAAAGTGTTTATATCCTAAATTATCCTGAGAAGTCAATGGTTATTTTCCATAATTTATGATATATTGAAGGCATTTTATCATGCTATTTACTGTTATGTCACGGGAAAAAAAGTGTGACCTTTGAAGAAATAAAACAAGCAGGTTTTTAGTTTTCCTGCATATCTGTTAAGTTTATGGATATTTATTTTAGGCTTTATAAAAATTCTATCAGGCAGCTAAACAATTTAGACTCACACACCGTGTAAATTCTATTAAACAAGGGCTTTTTGCCCTTTCCCCTAATGTCCTACAGGTGCTTGGCACAGTGGTGCAACTATTCAGAACAAACACTAATAGTCTGCTTTAAATCTTTAATATAAGTAATGCAGGCATGCTAGAGGATTCTAGTGAATATTCAAAGGTGTTTTTATCCATTAAAGGCAGAGAATGGTTTGAACAGTTCTGTTTTTGGCCTCAAAAAGAGCAACCTGGTTCAGAGGTGAAGACTTCTTATAGTTCCTGCATTTGATAAAATACAGACCTTGTAGCATTCCCTCATAGACTTGTGACCTCAAGCCCTGGCCTTTAGACTTTTTCCCTTCTTGAGAACAAAATGATTAGTGAGGTCCTTCTATTAGATATGTTAGCAGTTTCTGCTAAAGAGAGGATTTTAATAATACTAAATTTCGAAGAATTATGAGGCAAGGCTTACTCCCAGCTACTAAGACAAACCAAGTTTAAGCTGACTACATAAGCTCCAATGCAGGGCCATCTGTTTAGCTCTAATAGTATTTTCTTTTCTTTTTTTTAATCTTTGTAGCATGGTTTCAAACCCTGTCTGGGACACCTGCTCAATGTGAAATGAGATTGGCGGGTCTCAGTCCATTTGTGGCTGGCTGAAATTTTCCATCTTCCTTTCCAGAAAAATGGTCCATAAGGAAATTAAGTGAAAAGAGTTAGATGTCACACATGGATTCACGTGTAGGTGTACTGAAGGCCTAGATAATCTTCCTGTGTGAAAAGTACAATATAAATTCAACACTGGTTCATTGGTTCATCCACTTTGCCTCTCAGCAGCTCTCTAACACCTGAGGTCTCCCGTACTCTGAAGATGATGCAACTTTAGGGACATCTTTTTACTATTCTACCACTGCGTAATTTGAGCTGAGATTGTAACATGGCTTGAAATTGGCTGTATTTGCTGCTTCATTTAAACAGGGATGGTGTATGAAAATAGTATAAAAGGTACATGTTCTGTGCTTTTTTGCATTATGTAAATAGATCTAAAGTCTCTGTAGATAATAATTAAAGAATATTCATAGTATAGCTTAAGAGTAAACAGATTAGATGCCTTTGGATCATATATTACCCAAGAGAGAAAGCAGACCACCATAATTTATTATAACCCAAGGCAATATTACCCTAAAATAGTATGAATTTTGATTTCAAAAGTCAATAGTGTATTTTTCATATAAATTTAAAGCCACCAAAAATTTCACTGAACTTACTAAGTACACAATTAGTTTCTTGTTACAGATAATTTCTATTGATCCAATTCTGGTTTGCCAGCATGGATTAATCAAAATCTTCAGGGATTGAGATCTGGATGGCTCAAGGGATCAGTTCCTGGGCTAGGAGCCTTTCACCCCCAGGTCACTGTTTCCAATACTTAAAGGAGTTTCGAGAAGCCTATTTGACAGCTGGTATAAAACAAACCAGTACTTTTAACTAAGTCCCTTCCATAGATTCATTGTCCCTTATATTCAAAGACATTACCACTTACCATCTGAAGGTATATGTAAGGTGAAAATTTATTGCATTGTCAGCAGTCCTAGTTATTATTCATAGATATGCCCATATTTATAATCTCCTATAGTAGGCAGTAACCATCCTCAAGTTGCTATCTTCAAGTTATGCTGTATCAAGTTACAGAATATTTATCTCTCTATGCCATTTTCCTGCAATGCAAACCTAGTTGATCTCTGATTGGTTGCCCCAAGCTATTGTATATTCTTTCCTTTGTAGAATAAACTGTGGAAACATTTCTTTTCTAGATAATGTATGTATGTGCATCTCCTCTCTTTGTTTGCCTTCAGATCTTTTCTGAAGTGTAGACTATAATGTTCTAATCTTTTCTCATTACATAAAAACTCCAGGTCCAGTTTGTTACCAGCTGTATGGCTTCTATAAAGAAATATTGTGTCTGGCAATTCCTGGGTTAGATGATTATCCTCAACTTGCTCTTTAGGAGGCTTTTAACCCAATGCAGGCATCTCTAGTGATCTTTTTTGTAGTACATATGCCCTGCTCTATGGCTATATGATCTCATCACTCTAGGTCAAAGGAACCCTCTGAAGATCCCCTGCCCTTCAGCCCTCAACCTGTTGAATCTCCTAATTACCTTATTTATTCAAGATGTGTCAGGCAACCTTGTTTTCAAGATCTTTTTAGTTCTTGTCCCATTGATTTTGTTGTTAGAGGCCAAACAACCTGTTTCTTTCCTGTCTTGGTAGAAAAATTAATAGGCTTTTACTACAAAGATACTAGCAATTCTTAGTTAAGGAAGAAAAAAACTCCAGTTACCCTGAATTACAGAAAAGAGATTCTAGCCATCCTGGATGGTTTATTAAGTTTTGCTACCTTTTCTTTATAAGGTGTTTTTAATTTCTGGTTCTTCTATGAAACTATATATCCAGAAAGCCTAACATAGTGTCAGCTACCTATAGTGACTGCTGTACTGTGAATGCAAGTTCATGATTCTTATTCATATAGAAAACTGGAAGTCTCTAGTGCTTTCTGACCTATTCTCAGAAGGAGACTATGGTGATCTTTGAATGTTGTATAGGAGACAGTATAGTTCTCTACTGCTGGGCCTGTAGAGAATGAAGCCAGCTTGGTAGAATGTCTTGATGATAGAGGTCACATGTTAGGGGTGGCCCAGGGAATTGGTACCTTTGTTAATAGTTATCCATATGTTTGTGACCACTTAATTTCAAGTCCCATTGCTATGGGATTAGAAGGGAGGGTGTAGGAAGTTCCAATTAAACCAAACAATTTGCCTTCCTGGATTCCAGATGTCAAGGAAGTAGCCCAAGAGAATCGTCTTCCAATTCCAAATTATTGACCAAAATTGCTCCAAACTGATCTGTGTGCTCCCGGCCATAAAGCTAGAGTTGTGGGAGGAAGGAGGAAGATCCTTTGGTTTCGGGTAATGAGCGGAGTTTACCAAGCTAAGTGGTTTCCTTCTCAATCCAGGGAAGGGGGAAAGACAGTTACATTTACAGAACATCTTAGATAAGGATGAAGCTCTGCTGGATTCTCTCTTAAAGATTTTCTGTTCTCCTGGAGAAGGCTATCACTAAGTAAAAACATTAAATTCTTTGGACTTTAATTTCTTCCCAGTGTTCCCATAGCACCTTGTCTACATTTCAATTACAACATCATAGTGACCTTCAATCATTGACCAGTTTTCCTTCCCAATAAATAATAAAGGCAGTAACTATGTGCTATCCATTGTTAGCTCTTCAGACCAAGGATATAATTGGGCATATTACCTGCATTTAACAAATGTATGACAGATCGGTGAATAGGAGAATCCAGAGAGGAATATGAAGTGTTATACACTTCTTTATCAATCTATTCTTTCATTTTGGTGATGTCGACTTAGAGATTGAATCATTACATATTAGTATAGTATAGTTGGTAAACGCTCAAATGCCATGTGCTTAATTTGAATTCTGATTCTAAGAATTTTTAGTTATGTGATTTTGAATAAGACTTAAATGTCTTCCTCTGTAAAATCAGAATAATAACTTATTTCATTCGGATGTTGTGAGGATTAAATAACTT
>NW_012148618.1:6419379-6420830 GCF_000956105.1 Propithecus coquereli
TAATCTAGAAATACATAGGTTCTATTTTTCTCTTGCCATTGGCCAGTTCTAAATAATCAATAAATAAAAGAACCTCATATACCGAGACCTTGATTTGAAAGATATCCTGAAGATTTACAATATGCTAAACCGGGGAAAAACTTGGGAGTAATCAGCACAATACATTTTGCTTTCCATCATAATCAGTTTTTCAGCCTCCTTGTCGATAAAATTTTTTCTCCTTTTTCACAATGGTTTACAACTTAAATAATTTAATACAACAGTTGTTATATTTTTATTGCAAGCTTATAAAACTGGTACCATAAGTCTTTTCTATGCAATATATTACCAAAAAGTGACACTGGAGAAGGGGAACGGATGATTACTAAAACTGTAATTCAATCTTCAAGTTCTGAGGATGTCATAAAAACGTCTTCTGCTTTACTTGCATATGGCAGATACTATCAGGATGCCTCAAATGAACTCTCTCTGGGTATTCAATCTCTCCTTAGGTATTATTTGATATACAATAAAAATGGGACTTCACAATGCAAATGCAACTGTGATTCAAGCCCAATAGTTCTTTTGTCAAATAGGATTTTCTTTTATGAAGTTTCATCTTAGAATTAATTTTGTTATCAATGCTTGTCAAGCTGTGGAAATTTAGCTGAACCAAGTGAGTCTATCCCTCTTTGCGCTGACTTGTAGGAAGTGGTAATTAGAAAAGATGCAGAGATTTTGCACTGTGCTAAAGAAAGTTTAACTCATTACGCTATGTATCATCCATCTTGTCAGTATAGAAGTGGTAAATAGCAACATTCTATAAATGCCTATTTTTTCCATATATTTTAAAATCCACTATTTACTACTTTTCATCTTGTCATATTAGTTGTAAAGGAATAATTTTCTAATTCTGACTAGTTGCTGCTATGATCTGAAAGGTCTGTGAAATTAAATAATAGATCTCTATAGTGTTTATGATTAACAATGTTCCACAAAATTTAAAACACTAGCATGGAAGCAATTATATTCCTTTAGATAAAGAGGATGATTAGTTATTTGTACATTCTTGCCAACTGTCATTCAATGGTCTTGTCACATCTGTACTGACTGCAGTCTAAGACAAAGAAGCATCAAATTCCCTAAACCTCTTCTTTATATGTCCAATATGCAGTTAATCTACTGATGATGTTGCAGATAAAATTTAAGAACTGTTATCTTTATATTAACAGTGTTACTTCACCTTCTGCATTCATGGACTACAGCAACACTTTACACAATCCTTTTAAAATCTTCCCAGGACGAGAATAAATTAGTTTTTTGAGGGAGATTGAACTTTCATAACACAGCTGCTAAGAGATCAACACATACAGTTGGAAAGTGAAATTTTCCATTTATCCTTCAGCCTGAGAGAATGCAGGTGGCACCATGTGGGTTTCTGCATTTTGTCTCTCAGCCAATGCAGCCCTGGC
>NW_012148618.1:6433345-6435150 GCF_000956105.1 Propithecus coquereli
CTGAGGTTGGCAGGCCAGCCCATGAAAGCCATTTAATCTACAACGTAGCAGAAACATTACATATTTGAAATGAACAAGTAGCAGGAAAAAAAATACTGCGGCAATAAAACCAAAAGAGAGAAATCATAAAATTGAATAAAAAGTCAAAATTTTCTTGTCTCTCTGTGCTTGAAGAGAAGTAGATTTAAGTATAAGAAGATGAAGAGATTGTCATGGAGAGGTTTATATTCTCAAAGAATTTTAGAAGCTGATGGCTTTAAAAAAATTATGTGGAATTTCCCTTCAAAACATAATTCTACTTATTCATGTTAAAAGTCTTTGAAAACACTATTTTCATGCTTATCAGTCAAGATTAAAGTGATTTTTAAAATTCAAAAGTGGAATGGTGAGGAGAAAGAAAACAAGTGAAGAAAAATCAAGTAAACGGAACGACGGCGAAGATGACAACATTGTAAAACATGTTAATCTCGTACTCTCCGTGCTGCAGGCACTGAGGCTAGACACCAAAGTGGGTAAAAACACAGTCCCTGCTCTTAAGAAACTTCAAGCGTAGTAAGGGGAGTTACATTCACAAACAACCAAGCACAACAGTGTTACAAAGACTATGAAAGGGTAACGAGTACAATGGGGCCAAAAAGAAGGTGGCCAGAGCCTCCGGAGAGAGTTAGTGAAGGATTGTGCTGAATCTTGCAAGACGAGCAGGTACTTTGCAGGCAGAGGAGAGTAAGAGCAAACCAGGCTCAGGGGACAGGGTGGGCGGAGGAAGGTGTACACAGTGCAGAGGCTGAGTGGGAGGAGAAATGCACTGGAATGAGAACGGAGGGGCCAGCCAGGGCTGGAACAAGAAAGGCTCTGTGGTCTCCACGTGAAGCCTGAATGAATAACTTAAATTAGTACATAATAGGTTTCGTAATCTCAGTGGAGAATCTACAACCTGCAATCTGTTCCCAAAAGTTCCAAAAGGATTTTAAGGCAGATTGCAACTTAAAATACGTTTCTCCACAGAAAAAAGCTATCATAGATTAGCCTACAGACCCATGGAGACCTGAGGGGGCGGGGCGGTTTAAGCAAGGGAATAACATAACCAAAAGGGAATTTTAGGAAGATAACTCCAGCAGCATTGTGGAGGATGGATTGTAGGTGTGAAATGCTGGTAGCAGAGAAACCTGTTAGAACACTGCAAGGGAGTGAAAGCTGGGAGTAAATAGCAGGGCTAATTATAGAGAGAGCCAGGAGTGCCATTTGGTCTGTACTCATCTTCAAGAAGAGCCTCAAATTTAGATTCTTGATGTTGTCTCCTAAAGAGGCTATCCGCACTGTCATTGAGGTTCACTGCTAAGACTGAACTTTTAAAAAAATGCTAGAAAGTTTGTAATCTTGTTTTAACATTTCTTTAATTTTTTAATACACTGGGAAGAGATCCAATAATGGAGAAGGGATCTCCATTAGAGATGCCTGTTAACTTTCAGTGACTGCCTTATGCATGATCTTCTTGAAGATACAGAATGACAGTGATAGAGAAGAGAAGAGATGACAGGAAGTTTCCATAACTGGCACCAATTTAGGTTTTTGCAGCTGGGTGATGAGAATGTGCATCCCTTTACTCACAAATTTTTGATGTTTGCAAGATGGGTATTCATAGCTTGGGAATGACTTAAGTGTTATTAAACAATTCTTTCTTTATCTACTTATACTATAGATGAAGGTCCTGGATTTGAAATACTTAGTAAAATGTATTATACTTCTGTAAATTACTCTCAATTTTCCTGACATAGAAGATTAACTTTAAGAAATGACCCAAGGTT
>NW_012148618.1:6435200-6436365 GCF_000956105.1 Propithecus coquereli
CCCAACCATTTAAGTAAGTTGTTTCCTTACAAACGTAGATAGAAAACCACTGCAAAATCAACTACCAAAATCAAAAGTTAACAGACATGGTCATAACTATCATTCATTTCTGACTTGTATGAGGAAATATGCAAAAACTACAGGCAAAGAAAAATGTGAACCCAAATTATGATGAACAAATTTCACAGTAGATTATTCTTCTGACTTTGGGTTTTTGCCATTAAAATAGAGTTAATAATTAAGAATCAGAGGCCATAAATCTCCAGGGAAAATCAATGGACAGCTTCCAGAGAGAGAAGAGCACATATGGTTAGACACATCCTGAACTGGAAACAATGGACCTTGTGCAAGATATTTGCACTGGCAAATGAGAGCTAGTAAAGGGTGGGTATGAATTTTGTTTCAATTATTTTACTAAAACCAGTAGTGAGGATAATGAGTGTTTGCATTTAAGCTTTGCTACTATTATACTAACTTCATTAATCCTATAAAAATATTTATGTTGAAGAATGGTGGCTCCTCAAAAAATTAAACAGAGAGTTACCACATGATCCAGCAATTCCACTTCTGGGTGTATAACCAAAAGAACTGAAAGCAGGGACTTCACCAGGTATTTATACATTAAAGTTCCTGGCAAGATTATTCCCAATAAAGATGGAAATAACCCAAATGTCCACTGGCAGATGAATGCATAATTACAATGTGGTATATACATACAATGGAATATTACTCAGCTTGAAAAAAGAATGAATGATGTTCTGCCACATGCTATAATAATTTTGAAGACATTATGCTAAATTAAATAAGTCACACACAAAATGACAAATATTGTATGATTCTACAATATTTACATGAGGTATGTAGAATTGTCAAATTCATAAAGACAGAAAGTAGAATAGTGGTTATCAGAGTCTGGAGGGAGGAGGAGATGTGGAGTTATTGTTTAATGGATACAGAGCTGCAATCTGGGATGATGTAAAAGTTCTGGAGATGGATAGAAGCCATGGCTGCCCAACAACATGAGTGCACTTAATGTCACTGAACTGTACGTATAAAAATGGCTAAAATAGTAAATTTTATTATACTTTACCACAATAAAAATAATTTAAAAGTCCACACTGAATAGCAAAAATTATGGAATATTCAAGCATCTTAAACAGTGTGG
>NW_012148618.1:6437810-6438164 GCF_000956105.1 Propithecus coquereli
CATTCTGCATTGCACAGTAATTTTCTTTGTGTGTCCACATCACCCAGCTTTACTTCAGCTCCCTGAGCTAGTGTCTATCTAGAGTAAATGCTCAGTAAATACTATTGAATGAACAAATCAAGAAATGAATAAACTGACAAGCAAGATGGCATTTCTCTCCCCTTTATTCAACTCCAAATAGTAGCAGCTAACCTATTTTTTCCTCTTGGACTGGCAACAAAAAACTGTATTTTGGTTTCTTTCTGGGTGCTATGACCAGTTTCATAGAGGGAGGTTCCACAGTCAGACAAGCCACAAAATATAAACTGATTTAAACTGGAGATTTAGGGGGAAAACACCAAAAGTTGAAATGAT
>NW_012148618.1:6446491-6452404 GCF_000956105.1 Propithecus coquereli
AAGAAGAATTTGGGGTTTTCTGATGCACATTCTATAAGTATATATTAAATATCCATTCATCATGGTGGGAAGGGATCATTTACTTTTGGATATTCAACTCACGAGGTATTCTAAATGTTAGGCTTTCCGTAACACAAAAGCACAGAGGCTAATATGTGCCAAAAGTAGTGCCATGTTTAAAGATTTCTTCTCATGAGTAGCATTTACTGGCCTCAGCCCATCTTAACATTAAAAAAATCTGATTCTAAGTATAGATTCTATATTCTAAAGCCTAAGAATTATAAATAAAATCTGAACTATGGAAAACTGAATAACTTTCTAAAATGTTTACCAGAGACATTTGCATTCAGATCTTTCCTCAAATTAGATCTCTGGCACTCCTTTCTTGCTTTCTAGCATTTTTATCTGTTTCATGGCTAGGAGGAAGCCAATTTCAAGGATTTATTGCACAAAGAACTATTTACTGAGACATATGCAACACTTTCACTACAAAATAAACTGGAGTAACATGTTTTTAATATAGATTTGACAATAAGA
This sequence comes from Propithecus coquereli, assembly GCF_000956105.1. Taxonomy (NCBI): domain Eukaryota; kingdom Metazoa; phylum Chordata; class Mammalia; order Primates; family Indriidae; genus Propithecus; species Propithecus coquereli. The sequence goes on from NW_012148618.1 coordinate 6,447,029, forward strand.
AATGAGACTAATTTGTCTTTAGCACCTTCATGCTATGGAATGCAGTGGCAATACCTTTGGTATTTATTACAGCACAGAATCTTACATGGTTTTGGAAGCACATGATTTTCTAAGCTTGGTCTCACATTTCACCTTTACATATGCCTTTGCATTGTCTTCCAAAAGGTGAAAATCTGTTACCCTATAAGTTTTTTAAATGAGAAATCCTTTTCATACTGATGCACATGTTTCCTAAGTTCTACCACCATCATTGTCTCTGCCTGCCAGGTGGGAAATTGGTCATCTTGACTCTTTTCTCTACTTCATAAAATTCTGTCAAGTTCTCTAAGCCCCTCAAATATAGATCCCACTTTAGGACTATCATCATCTTACCTCTTCCAAGGCAGTCATTCTCAAACTGTAGGGTGCACAGAGGGACATAGGAAACTCATTACATTCAGATTCTTGATCCCAGTCTTAGATGATTTGGTAGGTAGGTCTTAGGAAAGGCACAGGAAACTGAATTTTAGTAAATCACTTAAATATTACATAATCCATGGTCTGTGTTTTGAAAAAGTCTATTCTATAGTCTTCTTATCTCTATTGGGTCTTATAAACTACTTCCAAACAATTCATCCCAGAGATAATATCACGGTCATTCATTCATTCATTTATGCCCTCGTCTATTAATTGAGCACTCACTGTGTTTCAGTACTGCTCTAGGTATGGGGTTCATAGCAATGACCAAAACAAACATTCCTGATCTCATAGACTTCATAGTCTATGTTTCCCCAGGTTCAAGAAGAGGATCCTATAACTTATCAAATTTGATCCAAACTTTCTCTGATGTTGAAGTCTGATGTTGAAGATGTTACTCTTTTGGCTCTTACTATAATACCATTTAACAAGGATGCTTCCCTCTAGTCAGGTCATTTTCTCTTACTGTTCTTGAGCCTTTCTGTTTCCATGCCAAGTCCATCCAGTTCTGGTCTTTGTTCCTATTATTCTCCATCAGAAATACGGTTGTTGTGGACAGGGCATAGAGGTTGGAAAGCAAGATTCACTCATTCAAATTTATTGAGAGCCAAACACTGTTCTAGATATGGGGGAATTCAGTCATGAACAAGACAGAAAACAATCATAAAAATAAAAAAAAAAAAACCAAGCAGAAATACCGGATAAATGCTATGCAAGGTGTGGTGACAGTAACCTTTCACCTACTTTATATTCATGGTCAGGAAATACAGTGACCTTCGGGCTGGGAGCTGAATGGCAATGATGGTGGTCATTCAAAGTTCAGGGGGAAGAACATTATAGGCAGAAGGAACAACTAGTGCTAAGGCTTTCAGGTGAAAATGTGTGTAAGAGGAATACAAAGAAAGCCAGTGTAGCTGGTGCACAGTGAGAGATGTTGAAGCAGTAAAGTCCAGAATCAAAGAAGTTCACGTTGGTCAGATGACACAAGGGCAGGTGTATGGACTTTATTCTAAGAACAAAATGCCACTGGAGGGTTTTAAGCAGGGGAATTATGTGATCTGATTTATGTTTTTAACAAAGCTTTCTTTGGCTTCTATGTGGAAACTATCCTGTAGAGAGACAAGAAAAGATCAAATCGGAGCTATTGTAGTAGCCCAGTTGAATAGTAATGGTGGCTTGGGTGGGCAATAGTACAAATGGACAGAAATGGACAGACTAGGCAGACATTATGGAAGAAGTACTAAGAGGCTTGGTGATGGAATGGATGTGCAGGGTGAAAGAGAGGACTCAAAGGTAATTCCTAAATTTTTTATTTGAGTGAATGGCCAGTCATATCCTCTACTGATCTAGGGAAGACTGGAGAAGGAGCAGATTTGGGTGAGGAGGAGGTAATTAAAAATCCAAATCGTAGGTGATGTGGATAGATATATAGCCACTGTGGCCAGACTGTAAAAGGCTTACAATGAAATTAAGAAATTTGGGCTGGGCACAGTGGCTCACACCTGTAATCCTAGCACTCTGGGAGGCCGAGGCAGGAGGATCACTTGAGCTCAGGAGTTTGAGACAAGCCTGAGCAAGAGCGAGACCCTGTCTCTACTAAAAAGAGAAAAATTAGCTGGGCATCATGGCATGTACCTATGGTCCCAGCTACTTAGGAGGCTGAGGCAGGAGGATAGCTCGAGCCTAGGAGGTTTTTGTTTTTTATTTTAGCATATTACGGGGGTACAAATATTTAGGTTATATATATCGCCTTTGTCCTACCTGAGTCAGAGCTTCAAGCCTGTCTATCCCCCAGACAGTGCACACTGCACCCATTAGGTATGAATATACCTATTCCCTCCTCCGCTCTCCCACCTGCCTGACACTTGATGAATGTTTCTACTATTTGTGCACTTAAGTGTTGATCAAGTAATATCAATTTGATGGTGAGTACATGTGGTGTTTGTTTTTCCATTCTTGTGATACTTCACTTAATAGAATAGGCTCCGGCTCTATCCAGGATAATATAGGAAATGCTATATCATCATTGTTTTTTGTGGCTGAGTAGAACTCTATGCTATACATATATCACATTTTATTAATCCACTCATGTATTGATGGGCACTTGGAGCCTAGGAGTTTAAGGTTGCAGTGAGCTATGATGATGCCACTGCACTCTACCTGGGGAAACAGAGAAAGACTCTAAAAAAAAAAAAAAAGAAATTAAGAGATTTGAACTTTTTTCATACTATAGCATTGGTGTGTAGGATGAGCTGCAAGGAGGTAAGGAATTGCATGCCTGTGGTAGGTTTGTGGAAGTGAGAATGAGGAGGGCATTGCATATCAGAAAAAGTGAATCAAAAAGCACAAGAATAGTTATAAAGGCATCCAAAAGAGCTAGAAAAAGATATCACACAAAATACAAATAGACAACATAAGTGTTTATCTGAAGATATAAAGAGAATAACAGTAGAGTAGGATTAATCGTAGAGAAGTCTTTTTGGTTGCAAAACTAGGAATTAATCACCTATGGTTGGATCTCACAAACAAACTGGTTTGGGAAAGAACCCGGGTTGAAAGAAAACAGACTTTTTGATCTACATCTGGTCATTCCCTCCTCTGGTGGCAAGAGAACTGGGGAGGAGGATGGGTGAATAGCAACCTCATCTACATTTTAGTTATCACATATCTTTTCATTACAGAAAAGAATTTGGCAACTCCTGTTACTATTAAGATTGTCTAACAAGATATTTGATAAATACCATACATTGTAGCATTTTCAGAGCTTGAAATACTGGTTCACAAAAGTAGGAAAATTTTACTCACCATCATGACTTCTATTGCCAGTGCACAATATCTCAAAAACAGGATGTTTGTAAAGAGGATCTTTGTTACGACAAGGGAGAAAAATTGTTGCTCTTTATGAGAAAATGTTTTCAGTTTATAATTAATTTTATTTTTCTGACTGAATTTCTTTCTCCAATACAACAGGCTAGATCAATAAGAAACCTCCATCTATAACTTAGAAAGTCTAGACAGGGAAAATCATCAAAGAGGAAGCAGGGATAAAGAAAATCAATGTGCTCACCTATTCTGTGTTCCCTTATCCTTCATTTCCACTTTCCTTGTCTTCACCAAAACCTGACCACTGAAGCCAAATGAATGAGTGAAATTAATTTTTTTCTAGAGAACCAAATTTTAGCTCATCTGTGTCGATTTCAAAAGCAGCTGCTTCTTTCCTATATGAGCCATTTTATGAATAAGTGATTTTGTTTTTTTGGTTGGCAAGCTGAGTAATTTTGCCTTAGTCAATAGTTGGCATTATCGTCGAATAGGAGGCAAATTAGTCACTGTAAATGAATTAATATCTTGCAGAACCACAGTAATTTATGCCCTGAGTGATAAACTTGGGAACTGTTACTCAGCGCACTGACAGAATTTGTAAATGAGATCAATGTATCACTGTTGGGCATCTTCCAGGAATGATGGAGGACAGGAAAGCTGCCAGAAGATTGGATTCATTTGTTTGCTTGCTCCTTCCTTCCTTTTCTTTCTTTCTTCCTTCCCTTTCCTTCTTCCTCCCCTTCCTTCTTTAACATATACTGATGATCTCTTCTGAGCTATGTCAGAGATATCCTTAAGAAAAACATGTCCTCCAACTTTCTCAATCTAGTAGGAAAAATAAACACACAAAGACATTAGACATCATTAGAATACAATGTATTGAGTACAATAATAAAAGTCTATAAAATGTTTTAATCTACTGAGAAGAAAGACTCATTTTCCCTATAGGGGTTAGGAATGGCCTCAATGAGAAAAATAAATACAAATTTGCTAGGTGGACAAGGCACTATTTTAGGAAGAAGAAAATATATGTGCAAAGCCATGGATTTTTGAAAAATATGACTACCACTACCACAACAACCACAATAACAACTAATATTTTCTGTGTACTTACTATATGCTAGGCACCATGTTAGGATCTTTTCATAAATGAATACATTTAATCATTATGACCATTCTAAGGGAGATATTATTCCCATTTTTATGATAAGAAACTGAGTCCCGAATGGTTAAGGAACTTGTCCTGAAGAAGAACTTGAGGGATTTTCTTAGGGAGTTGTGACTGCTTTGGTATGTTGGTGTGTGATGGATGTGGTAGAAAATGTATACAGGTGTAGCTGGAAAGACCACCAGGAGTTTAAGAAACACTAAAGAGTATTACACAGTAGAGTTCAAGTCCATTCTTAAGCAGGACAAATTTGTCTCTCTCTCTGTCTGCCCATCTACTAGTTTATTGAATATCTGTTACATAAAAGATTTAAAACAGCACACAAAAATCATACATAGAATGAGTAAAATTAAGGGCAAAAGAAGAGAAAAGATGAGAAAATGTGGTGCAGTTAGGAATAAGGCCAGCTGAGTATACATCGTGAGTCTTGGCAGACACTGGAGCTGTTTTACATCTTTGCGTGGAAGTGAAAGAACCAAATGAGGAGAGAAGGCCAACCCAACCCCCTGAGCAAGCTGAAATTGTACCTACTGGAAAGGCCAGGATTTAACAAAATAATGATTTCTGGAGTCATTTAATCAGATGAACAGATGGGTAATAAAGGTCCTGACATCTTATTTCTTAGAGCATAGTTAATATGATTTTAGCTTGAAAAACATTTTAAAGGAGACATAACCAGATACCCACCTGAGCCAAAACACGATCTTAATAAAGCACTCATGAAAGATCTATCTTTGATAGTTCTACTACCTGAATATTTGCCAAGATAACTTATGACATTTATACCAGTCCAACTAAATAAGGTAACTTGCTGGCTGACTTGTTATTTTAAAACCAATTAAAATATTCAGCCACCTAACAAATATACTAACTTTGGTTTTAAGAATGTTTGACATGTAGCCCTTCCTTCTGACAATGATGAGCTAGCA
>NW_012148618.1:6452454-6453811 GCF_000956105.1 Propithecus coquereli
TTTAGGACAAAGTGGCATGATTTTCAGACCAAACTTGATAGAAATAAAATATCACAATTTAGTCTTGTATAAATTCAGACTCTAAATAAATCTAATTTATGCCTTCTGAGTTCAGTTGTCCTTGACATGTACAAAAACCACAAAACTCTATCTCTTTTTAGAAAGAAAATACCTTTTCCTTCTAGTGTATGATTAGATCTTTATCCATGTGGGAGAAAGCGATAAAAATGATAGAAGTATTACAGTATGAAGACGAAGGAAGAGGGGCTTCATAATTTTAAAGTTAGCCATTTCACGTAAGCCAAGGACACAGAAAAGCTCTTTCTCTTTTGGAGTATTTGACTTGACATTTACATTCAATGCTTTGGGCCTTCTGGTAGGAATCACTTATTTCCTCTTCCTCTGCCTCTGCACTGGACATCCCCTCAGCAGCTTGGGCACTGAGGGGACCAAGCAAAGGAAGCCACTGGTTGTGTGCTAATTAGTGCTCTGAGGCCTGGGAGAATCTGAGGATTTTTGCTGGATTAAGTTCAGCATGGTTCCAATAGTTGGCACTGAACATGATAGTGTCATACAAATACAAAGTTGTACACAGGTGACTTTATTGACTCAATGCATAAATAACTTCAAGATTCTTCTTTTAATATTTGAATTGGGATATGTTCAGAAGTAATTATTAGCATGCTTTAGAGATTTCAAACTGTTTCCCTCATCAGGTGTCAGTTTCTTGACCTAGAATTCCCGCAAGGAAAATGTCCTAGGAATGATCATCTATGAAGCAAATTCTGGTCCTCTTTTATGTTTAAATATGTTGTCATCATTGATGTGCTGATTTCACCAGACATTGTTTTTGGGGGAGGGGGGATGGTACTGGTGAAGAAATTGTTACTATGAACCACGCTGCTTTACTTAGCTTTTGGCTTTTTTTTTTGGCAAGACATAGGATTCTATTCTAAAGCCTAAGAATTATTAATACTAATAAAATATGAACTACAGAAAACTGAGCAACTTTCTAAAATGTTTACCAGAGACATTTGCATTCAAATCTTTCCTCAAATTCTTCCTTGATAGGAACAATGAACTAATTGGTTATTGTATCCCATGCCTGACTAATGTGTGACCCAAATTTTGTGGCATTAATTCTCAAGCAGTAGTTTTATTTATTTCTTTTTGCTGTTTTTAAAAGTGGGGGTCAACGTTACTTCTTGTTTAACTTGTAGAGAAAACAGAAAGACCCTGTCTGCAGAACAATTCACATAAAATCTCTTAATAAATTGCCTTTAACTTTGCATCAGACTCAAAAAAGCAGAGCCTCCACAATGGTTGTCGCGAAGCAAGCAGTCTCATGAGTGTAGCT
>NW_012148618.1:6465261-6518763 GCF_000956105.1 Propithecus coquereli
AGGCACCATGTTAGGATCTTTTCATAAATGAATACATTTAATCATTATGACCATTCTAAGGGAGATATTATTCCCATTTTTATGATAAGAAACTGAGTCCCGAATGGTTAAGGAACTTGTCCTGAAGAAGAACTTGAGGGATTTTCTTAGGGAGTTGTGACTGCTTTGGTATGTTGGTGTGTGATGGATGTGGTAGAAAATGTATACAGGTGTAGCTGGAAAGACCACCAGGAGTTTAAGAAACACTAAAGAGTATTACACAGTAGAGTTCAAGTCCATTCTTAAGCAGGACAAATTTGTCTCTCTCTCTGTCTGCCCATCTACTAGTTTATTGAATATCTGTTACATAAAAGATTTAAAACAGCACACAAAAATCATACATAGAATGAGTAAAATTAAGGGCAAAAGAAGAGAAAAGATGAGAAAATGTGGTGCAGTTAGGAATAAGGCCAGCTGAGTATACATCGTGAGTCTTGGCAGACACTGGAGCTGTTTTACATCTTTGCGTGGAAGTGAAAGAACCAAATGAGGAGAGAAGGCCAACCCAACCCCCTGAGCAAGCTGAAATTGTACCTACTGGAAAGGCCAGGATTTAACAAAATAATGATTTCTGGAGTCATTTAATCAGATGAACAGATGGGTAATAAAGGTCCTGACATCTTATTTCTTAGAGCATAGTTAATATGATTTTAGCTTGAAAAACATTTTAAAGGAGACATAACCAGATACCCACCTGAGCCAAAACACGATCTTAATAAAGCACTCATGAAAGATCTATCTTTGATAGTTCTACTACCTGAATATTTGCCAAGATAACTTATGACATTTATACCAGTCCAACTAAATAAGGTAACTTGCTGGCTGACTTGTTATTTTAAAACCAATTAAAATATTCAGCCACCTAACAAATATACTAACTTTGGTTTTAAGAATGTTTGACATGTAGCCCTTCCTTCTGACAATGATGAGCTAGCAAGGTGGAGTTGTCTGTTCAGGCCACTCTTAAGTTTGCAAGACTTGAATTACATCAGCCAAATAGTCTCTATTATAGGGGAGTTTTAATTAAGTATATCCAGACATGCTTATAAGATTATTTAGACGCTAGTTCAAAAAAAGAGACCTAGAGCGCAAACTATGAAAAAGTGAATTGCTCTATTAAAAGATTGTCTCAACCAACACTAATTCTTGTGTCAGTAATCTGACTCTATTTTTGTATAAACATTAATAGGATAGGGTGACAAGAGTAGTCTATGTTGAATTTGTATTTCTTGGCCAATAAGCAATTCCTGTCCACAGGGGCAACAGTTAATAAAAGCTGCACATAATCTGAAAATGCTCCCAGTAGATACTTCCATGAAGTGGTAAAAAGCATGACAGTGTGGTGAGAGTCTGTAGCACAATACCTAGGTCTAAAGTCTCCCGGTTCTTTATGAGAAAATTGTCCTGAGTAACAAAGGCTAATGATTAGTCAGGCATGTGGGCTGGGTGTGATTCAGGTAAACTGTCAAGAGGTCTAGTAAGTCTATGATTTGGGGGAACAAAAGGTGAGCCTTTCTGAAAAGGGAATAAACGATATTCTCCCACCAGGAGGTTCTGTGCCCAAAGTCAGCAAAAGTTTACAATAAGCCATTAAAGAGGAGGGAGCTCAGTTCAGAAAAGTCACTGTACAGATCTGAGGGCAAAATGTTTTAACCAGGGACCTCATTGGTTTATATTTTCAGTCAGCTGTGCAGGATGAGGACCTGATTGACAGAAGTTGAGGCAGTTATTATAACTATGTTGTAAGGTGATGAGAACGGAGTGTCCTGCCGATCAGTTGAGTCCCCACAACTTTCCTCCCCAACTCATTTCATACCTATGTTAACTCTGTCTGGAATCCATCCTTATTGTCTCATGAAATCTAATGGTATGGTTCTCGTCCTCCTATAGGTCTTATTAGAACCAAGGGTTTTATGAGATAATAAAATATGTTAAATAAGCTGTAAAAGCTTTAAATTTATAAGGCCATAGCCTCTTGTTTATTTTTTTTTTTTTAAGCTACTCAGCCAATCTCATCAAGGTACTAGGTACTAGGAAAGTGAAAAGTGGGACCTACATTTGCTGTGAGATTTGTTTTAAATTCAAATAATTTTTTCAAGTAAAATTGGTTTTAAATTCTGCTAATCTGTGGAAAGGAATCAACTTCAGCCTCAAGTTACAGAGGCTGAGAGATTTATCTGGCCCTTCCTGAACTGAAAGAGATTCAGCTGGTCTTCAATGGAGGTTGAAAGCCAGTCAGTGAGTCATACAACTTCGAGCTCCCATCATATCCCCAATCTACTCCTCTATGCTCATTGCTCACATGTGTGCAGGACAATTATATCTATGACTAACCCAGGACAAAAGTGGTCACTTCCCACCCGGTTAAAATATCCTTTGTGGTCCTTTTGTTGTAACAGAGGGGTCCAATTGCCACTCTGTGGCGAGCGTATCTTGCTCTTACTCTGTAAACCTATATCTGGCTCTTGTTCTGTAAACCTATCCTGTCCTTCCTCAATAAACTTCATTTCACACTTGCCAAATATGGGTGGTATGAATCCTTCTATGGGTGGTAAGAATCCCAGAGAGTCTGTGGGGCTGGCTTCTGGAGTAGACCCATGGGTAAAATCTTCTCTAGATTTTTCTAATATACTATGATTCAATTTATCAGATAAATGAATCCATTAGGGAAATTTCATTTAAATTGACCAATTTATCTCCAATAAAATGTTCCATAGTCATTCTGTTGGAGACACAGTCTTCATTCTTCACCAACTGCAGGTTGCCACCAATGTCTAGAGGAACTATTCAGCCTCAGGGTAACATATGAGCTACTTTCAAATATTTCGTAGACTGTTATGTAGAAGTGGTACTACACTTATTCACCAAAGCCATATATAGGTGGAACAAAATCTTAACAGTCATAGCTATCAAAAGATAAAAGAGACACTTCAGAGGGCATGAACCCCAAGACCACTCCAACAGATGTTGAATAAGAGTGTGGATGAGCATTTGGCAGGAAAGTCATGTGTCAGAGAGTACTTGGATTACATGATACGGAGCTCTCCAAACCTAGAAGTTCTAAGAATCTATAATGAGTATTTTAAAAAATTGTTTAAACCTTTCTTTTGGCATAAAATCTGAGGAAGGGCTTTTTGTTGGAGGCAAGATGTATGCTAATGTTTTTATACATTTAAGTTTTAAAATTGTTGCATTATTTTATCTTTCTTTCAGAGAGCTTCCCAGAAATAAACATGGAAATTTCCTAAGAGGCCCAATACTCATAACTGAATTTGGAATGCTAGCTTTTGTCTTCTAGACACAATTCCTTGGCTGATATAAGACCCCAAATTTATTTATGTTTTACCTACTTATTAGAAGAGTTAGTACGTATAAAAATTGATAGGTTAGTACAATAAACCCTTATGTACCCATCACCTAGTTTCAAGAATCATTAATTTACAGGGCAGAATTATGGTCTCCACAAAGATATCCATGTCCTAAATCCTATAACTTGTGACTGTATTAGGTTACATAGTAAATAGGAATTAAGGTTGCTAATCAATTGACCTTGAAATGGGGAGATTATCCTGATTCTCCAGGTCAAACCAATCAAATCACATAAATTCTTATAAATGCAAGAGGGAGGCAGAAGAGAGACAATCAGAAAGATAGCAACATGAGAAGAACTCAGCCTGGTGTTGCTGGCTGAAGATAGAGGAATGGGACCCTAAGCCAAGGAATGTGGGTGGCTTATAGAAGCTGGAAAAAGCAGGGATACAGGTGAGCCTCTTGAAGGAATGCAAGCCTGCCAACAACTTGATTTCAGCTTAATAATACCCCTTTCAGACTTTTGACCTATAGAACTATAAGATAATAAATTTTTTTTTTTTAGTCAGTGCAATTAATTTATTCTTTTTTTTTTTAATTTATTTAGGGTATTATGAGGGTACAAACATTAAGGTTACACTTTATGTCTTTGCCTCACCCAAGCAAGGGTTAGAGGCATGCCCTTCCCCCCTACAATGCTCCCCATGTCCTTTAGTTGCAGGTTTACCCCTCCATCCCCCTAATCCCTGGAGAGTATTACTGCCAGTGAGCCCCCTAGTGTTGATCGGTTAGTACCAATTTGATGGCGAGTACAAGTGGAGCCCATTCTTCTGATCTTGTGGTACCTCACTTTGGATAATGGGCTTAAGTTTAATCCAGGAAAGTACAAGAGGTGCTAGATCACTGTCGTTTCTTATGATTGAGTAATATTCCATTGTATACATATACCAAATTTCAATAATCCACTCATGGATTGACGGGCACTTGGGTTGTTTCCACATCCTTGCAATAGTGAATTGTGATGCCATAAACGTTCGGGTGCAGATGTCTTTATCACAGAATGTTCTGTGCTCTTTTGGGTAGATGCCTAATAGTGCTATTGCTGGATCGAATGATATTTCTATTTTTAGTTCTTTGAGGTATCTCCAAATTCTTTTCCACAGAGGTTGCACTAATTTGCAGTCCCACCAGCAGTGTAAGAGTGTTCCTGTCTCTCCACATCCTTGCCAGCATTTCATGTTTTGGGATTTTTTGATAGAGGCCAATCTCACTGGGGTTAGGTGATATCTCATTGTGGTTTTGATTTGCATTTCTCTAATGATTAGAGATGTTGAGCATTTTTTATATGTTTGCTGGCCATCATTCTATCTTCTTTTGAAAAGTTTCTGTTCATTTCCCTTGCCTATTTGTTGATGGGGTTGTTTGATTTTTTCTTGTTGATTTTTTTGAGTTCTAGATAGATTCTGGTTATCAGCCCTTTATCAGATGTGTAGAGAGCAAATATTTTCTCCCATTCTGTGGGCTGTCTATTCACTCTAATGATAGTTTCCTTGGCAATGCAGAAGCCTTTTAATTTGATCAGATCCCATTTATTTATTTTTGTTGCTGCAGTGATTGCTTTGGGGTTCTTCAAGAATTCCTTGCCTAGGCCAATGTCTGAAAGGGTCTTCTCAACAACTTCTTTTAGAATTCTTAAGGTTTCATGCCTTAGGTTTAAGTCTGTTATCCATCTTGAATTGATTTTTGTGAGAGGTGAGAAGTGGGGATCCAGTTTCATTTTTCTGCGTGTAGCTATCCAGTTTTCCCAGCACCATTTATTGAAGAGAGATTAAGATAATAAATTTTTGTTGTTTTAATCTATTCTGTTTGTGGTAGTTTTCAAGAGCAGCTATAGAAAACAAATTGCTAAAAAAAAAAAAGAATGTCAAAGTATGAAGAAAGTGAAATAATCTTTAAGGATATAGATAGAAATTACTTTGTATTTGTTTTCAAGTAAAACAAGTATACAAACTTAGCAAAGAAAGAGAATGCTTTTATTTGTAGGACTTTAACTACAATAGAGATGTAAGTCTGAATACCTATAAAAGATTTGAATATATGCTACCAAATGTTAAATAGTTGTTTAAACTGCTACTATGATTAGCTTTATTAATGATTTAAATGATTTAAACCCATTACTCTGATTGTTTGATATCATTTTTGTTAAACTATTTATCTCTATTTCTTAAATTGAAAATCAGATAGTCTGGCTCATTTGTATATTATGATTGCTCTTGATGGCTTTCCTTTATATACTATTTATCATCCAATTTCAGCAAAAAGGCCAATATTGGTGAAAGAAAAACAAATTATTTTATAAAACCTAGCGAAATTGTTTATACTTATTAAGATATGGTACTTTCAATAGAACAAATTAAAATCTACAATCATTTTTTCAAAATCGTTCTCTCAATTTCCATGTATTTCATAGGTTCTTTTTTTTCTAGTCTTGATAAAGTATTTTAGTCCAAAAACCAACCAACCAGTCACCCGACCAATGCAATGACCTACTCTGCAAACATACACATGAGCAAAAAAAAAGAAAGTGAAACGAAAACAAAGTAAATAAAATGTATACAACTTGAAAATCAGTGAAAATGGCTTGAATATAATTTTTCACATACTATTTTTATCCTGAGAGTGTTAAAGGACAAAAGATCAATGTGTAGATTACTGAGGTCATGTATACTAAAGGACCATTTATTTCTTTTATGTTTAAGGCCTTCCTCCTACCCCCAAGATACAGCCACATGATTCAGAATCTGTAGTGAAATTTTATTAAATGTTATCATTGGAGGAAGATTAAACTACAGTGTTTGAAATGTACAGATTATATTCCTTGGAAAGTTGCAGGAGAAGTGCTATGGCTGCATATACTTGCTTTAAAAGGGTAAATTAGAAGCACACACCAATGATGTTGAGCATATGGCACAAATTTTAACACAGAGACATACATTAAATGACAAAATCTCAGAGATACATATAAAATTTGACATTCTACTTAATCCAATTATTTTCAGAAACTCATCTCATTCTTCTCAGATACTATGAGAAACTAAAATGTACAAAAGTGAGGGCCGTCTCTAAAGCTATTACGATGGTGAATTTTATGTGTGATGGTGAATTATGTGTAACTTGGCTAGGCTATGGTGTCCAATTGTTTGGTCAAACACAATTCTAGATGTTGGCATGAAGAAGGTTTTTAGATATGATTAACATTCATGATCAGACTTTGAGTAGAACAAAGAATGAGCTTTCTCAAAACTGCCACATAGAAACTTGCCGGAGTTTCCCACCTGCTGGCCTGCACTGCAGATTCCAGCCTCAAACCTGCAACATCAACTCTCACCTGAATTACCAGCCTCTTGGCCTGCCCTGCAGATTTTAGACTTCCCATCCTCCACAGTCATCTGGACCAGTACTTTAAAATAAATCTCTTTCTCTCTATCTCTGTCTCTGTCTCTATGTGTGTATAGATGTATCTATATCTGTATATTCTATTGGTTCTGTTTTTCAGGAGACCCCTGACTAGTACAGCTATTATTGCCAAACACCTTTCAAATAAGACATTGCCTTGATTACTTCTGAAATAAGGTAATCTCTTATTCTTATTTTGTGGACCTTGCAATTCCTTTACTTAAATTGATCCAACATATTTTATTTCTTTTAACCCAAATTGATAGTGAAAACTTTTAAAACTCAAAAGAATTTATTCTTTCTACCCAATATTCCTCTTCCCTGGATTTCTTTTTCTACTTCCATCCAGCCCCCACCACTTTCCAGCCTAAGAATCATCTCTAACATAGACTTCATTTTTTTAAAAATACAAGATCAGTGAAGAGCTTTATAGACATTCTAAATTAGCTTTTTTTTTTTTAATTTCTTTCGGTGACCATCACTATTATGTCCTGGTTTATAAATGTTTCCCCTGATGATTATTTTCTATCATGTTAACAATTTATCTTTAGCCAATAGCTTAAAAAATGTGTTCTGGAATAATTATTGAAATAAGTTTAAGGACTCTGGATCAATTACCACAAGGCTGTCTTAAGAAGATTTGATTGTGTACCTTAAAAGAAGACCCTTTATTAGGGTTTAAGATAAAGCTGTGTCCTCATTTCCTTCTTTAGGCTCAGAGTAACCAATTCTGACAAAAACTCTAAAAGGAATTGGAAATAGCCAGTAATTAAAAACAATGCAGTCCATGGTCACGGGGTATAAGTTCCTTTCTAAGTTGACAAATATGCTTCAAAATGCATACTAATATAGGATTTTTTGAAAGAAAGTTGCAAAATTCAAAACTACAAAACTACTCCGCTGTTGCTTAAGAGGGATTTACTTCTTATGCAATTTATGACTCAGATTATTTTCTTAAATAATGTTGCCCAAATAAACCTTACTTGAAATCGATGGTACTGGTACTCAAACATTTTCCTTTACATGGAGTTGACCGTGTCCTCTATCATCTGACTGAACCAGCTAAAGTCATTTCTCTTAAAGACATCAACAGCTCAAGGAAAAAAAAGTTTTCTCCCTAGGGCTGGGGGAGGACTTTTACTTTGCACTTTAAAATGTTTGCTCTGTTCCAAGAAGATATTAGGATCAGTTGACTGACAACAGGAAAAATTTTCCTGGCAGAGGAGCAAGCCAGAGGAGATTCATATGCACACAAAATTTTAACTATCAGGTTGTTTGTATCCCCCATGTCTATTCTAATATGCCAAGCTGAGATAAATCAAATGGGCTCTAAAAATGGTAGATAAAAATGTGATTTCACAATAATTCTGGAGTTTTGCAGAATATCCATCTTAAGCATTTCTTTTTTCCAGAGTTATTTATTACTGGGCAAAGCTAAACAGCTATTTCAACACACGCATTACTCAAAGAAAAAAAAAATCCTTGAAAACTCTGCATTTTAAAAGTGTTATAAAGATACAATAGTTTTGCTGAAGTGCTAGTGTTAGTTTAAAAAGACTTGGACCCAGACAGAGATGTCTGAAATCTGTTTGAAACAAGGAGGGAAACCAGGTCAGATGATGTAGCGTGGTGCTTGGTGGATGTGTCCACTTTCTAGCTGGCCATTCCTCCACAGGAGAGGTTGGGACTGACGTGTCCTGGCTTAGGGTGTGAGGCACATGTCTATACAGATTGCCTCTATTATGCCTTCGGATCTTTAGGGCTGGTAATTTCTTATGGATGTGGGAACTGTACTCGAGGCATAAATGCAGAGGACTAAACACACATGAAAGCACCACTGGGGTAGACATGAAGTAAATGCTGCAGAGCCCTCAGGACATACTCTAGTCAGCATTTTATAGCTACTTCATAATTATTCAGTTTTCCTTGGTTTCTCAAAGAAAATGTGATCCTTGTGAGAATTAGTACAACAAGAACTTGTAGACAACATCTTAAATCCTGATTACAATTTATATTATAAAAATCCCTCAAAAGAGTACAGGAAATTCTGATTTCTCAAACCTTTTTTTCTTTCCTTTTTTTTTTTCTGAGACGGACACATCCACCAAAGAGAGAGCTCTGTCGTCTGAGCTAGAGTGCATCATTGCAGCTCACAGCAACCTCAAACTCCTGGGCTCAAGCAACCCAATCCTCCTGCCGTAGCCTCCCAAGTAGCTGGGACTACAGGTGCCCACCACCATGCCCGGCTAATTTTTTCTATTTTTAGTAGAGACTGGGCCTTGCTCTTCCTCAGGCTGCTCTTGAACTCCTGACATCAAGTGATCCTCCTGCCTTGGCCTCCCAGAGTGCTAGGATTACAGGCATGAGCCACTGTGCCCACTCAGAAATTCTGATTTCTGAGAGTAAGGGGAGCAAATGCTAGACAAACTCTTCTCTCCCACTGCTAGACCATTCTTACCATCTCCTTTATTGCCTTCAGGAACCACATCTACTCTCTCAGCTAAGACCTCCAAATTGGACCTTCTAATCTAGCTGTCCTCCCTTTGTTGGTATGAGCCTTGGGCTTTTTTCTTACTATGACATTTCATAGGCAAAATGAAGGGTGTAAGTGGAAATTCAAAATGAAGGCACCCAGGGTTGATTCACGCTTGCTAAACCGTCTACATTCAGATTTAAATAAACTTATATTTAAAATATACTTGGTCTAAATATAAATCTTATCACAGTAATACAAGAATATCATGATTGGGTTTTACCTTCATTCTTCCCTGAGGGAGGCTCGTTTTGAGAACTATTGAAGAATTTAACTTAAATTTGATATAGACTGGACCAAAAAACTAAAGATAACAGTCACACAACAAAGCAACATAAAAAAGACAAGCTGCCGAACACTGACAACTCTAAGATATTGAATGTAGTTGTAAATTATTTACAGTATACAGTCTATAAGATTCTATTAAAAATAGTGTAAACTATTCAGAAAAACTGGAACCCACTTTAGTAGTGAAAACTTTATCAAACTGTTAAATTCCTAATGATTTTTTCTGGTTAGAAATTACCTTAGGGTTCCTGAATTTAATTTATTTTAATTTAAAATTTTATCAAATTATTGTTTTCTTATTTGGGGGGCCATTCCCCCAAAAGCATTATTTTCTATCACCTCCAATAAATGCACAGTATTTTATGGGAAAGCTATCTTTTGTTAGGTATCTTTTTCACCTCTTGGAAGGTGTTTCCTCTCTGTCTCTCTTCTCTCAAAAATCCAAATCGATTTATTCCAAACGAGTGGCAATAAATAGTAAATTTTCACAATTGTTAATCTGGCCTAAGTGGACCATACTAATAAATCAAGAGCTTTAAGAATTGAGTTATTGGCCTAGTTAGAACCTGTCTAAAATGGTTTACATTTTTAAAAAGCACTGAAAAAAGCCTTTTCTGTAATCATGGTGTATTCTTTTTAGTAAGTTTTGGTTTGTTTTTTCTCTTTTGTTTTTCTTGGTATGCACTTTGAGTTTTAAGGATTCTGAGCTGATATTTTAGTTGCTATCTAAGTACAGGCAAATGACACAAACCCTAGGATTAATTATATCTTAATCTCCGTTCTTCTCTAGGTTATTCATTAAAATAATTATTATTCCGTTTTCCTGCAATATGTTCTTTCTAAGCTATTCAAAAGTATTTGTGTGCCTCAAAAAAAGGGGACATGGTGTTTCTAGTGTTACTGCTTGGAAAGAAAGATGAGAAATAAGAATTCTTATTTTCGATAAAATTTAGATACTCAACAAAAAGGGGGGATAGATAGATGGAGAGAGATGGATAGATACATAGATAGAAATTTCTCCAGCCATACTTTTCACATGTATAAATAAAATCGTACTTTGATTGCTGGCTAAGGTCACTACTTCAGAACTTGAAACTATTTTTATCTCTTTGAGTTCCAGTGAAGTATAAAGGAATGTATAAAGAAGAAAACCAAAATCATCTGTAATCCCATCATCTAGAGATAACCTCTTTTAACATTTTGGTGAATTTCCTTTTAGTCCTTTATAGGCATACACGCATTTCCAGGTGACTCATTTTATTAATAGATTTCATAGCACAGAGGTGCTATCTTTTATGTTTGGCACTCACAATGAGTTTTATTTCTTACTTTCCTAGTATCCTTTAACTAAACTTCCTCTGCATGTAAAACACACTGGCCTGGAATTCAGAGACCGACGACTGAAAATTACTCTCCATTAGAGGAGTTAGAATGTAGAAATGCTGCCTAGGAGCCTGTTAGCTAATACAAACAGTGTGAAAGTTCTGGGGAGCCAGCTCCAGCTGTGTTCTTTAAGCTGGCAGCCTCTTCTAGAAGGCCCAGAATGCACTTGTTCAGACAGGTGTTCCTTGTTCCTGTCTATGTGAGTCAGATCCCTTGAGTTTGTCAAAATTCTTCTGCCTTTTCTCCCTTTGCTAAAATCTAATCCTGAATACTTAATGAACAATTTAGTTACTGACTTCACCGAAACTCACAGAGATGAAAATAGCTTCAAGTTCTAAAGTAGTGACCTTAGCCAGTAATCAAAGTACAATTTTATTTATGCGTTGTGAAAAGCATGGCTGGAGAAATTTCTATCTATATATCTATCCATCTCTCTCTCCATCTATCATCTATTTTTTTGAGGCACTAAAATACTTCTCACTAGCTTCATTTTTAAAAATAAAGAGTGGTTAAAAACAAATAGCAAAATGAAGCATTTAAATCCCCTCTGCAATAGCATTTGTGTAATATTTCATGGATGCATACCAAAATAAATAAACGAAAACTCAACACACTGAAAGGCAACTGTCAAATTGCATATGAAGTTTAGATGAATGTAATGAGCTTATAGTTCTGTGTGTGTGCATGTGTATAAACATGTGTGTACACATATACAGGAGCACTTTATTCAGAGTTTTACTTGTTGAGCATATGTTACTTTTATGATAGCTAAAACAAAGGAAGTTCATGAAGAAGAATTTTTAAAGTTCCCATTGCAATAATCTTCCATTTATGGTTCTTAGAAATATATTTGACCACAAAATGTTTCCAAAATGTTGTATCTAAAGCTAAGACTGTCAAGACTATTTATTTGCTTAAACGTTAAGAGTGCCTCATGTTAATTTTCTTTGCTCATCTATAATTTCTTCTTATTTCCTCTTTTTCCCCCTTCTTGTAAAGACTGTCACATTCATACCTCTAAACAGTATCTTTTCTTTTCGATGTTATAGTGAGTGGGAGAAGAAAATTGATATTTGTTTCTACTTCTGCATCATTTCAGCATAATCTCTTACAGTTCTTTTTAACATTCTTTGCCTTATATATTTTCTGTTCCTTTCCTTCTCTCCCTCTTTGCTTTTCTTTCCTAGAATAATCATGTTGATCTGCCATATTGTGGAAGTATCACTAATGGTGCTACTAAGGGTGAGATTGAAAAACTTAAAAATATTTGTTACCATAGTGTCTTGGCATTGACTTGGCCTGTACATTAGTGATATATGGAGCCTCTAAAGCTTTTAGGCTTCTTTGTTTAAAATGGTATTCA
The DNA here is from genome assembly GCF_000956105.1 of Propithecus coquereli. Lineage (NCBI taxonomy): Eukaryota > Metazoa > Chordata > Mammalia > Primates > Indriidae > Propithecus > Propithecus coquereli. The sequence goes on from NW_012148618.1 coordinate 6,477,633, forward strand.
TATGGTGAATGTCTACTATTACCTTATCACTCAACATGTTACCAAGCAGCTAATCGGACTGTCCTGATGTTCCACTATTAATGTTAGCCTGTTTGTAGAAGTCTTAGGACAACTTTAGAAAAACTGAAGTGAAGATGACACTCTTGATTTTTTTTTTCTAGAGGAAACACTAGTTAATATACATTACAAATAGTGGTGTCACATTTATTGAATAAATTAAGCTCTAAAGTGCTAAATAGAGATCACTATCACCACTAAGCAAACACTTATACAGTGCTTTCTATATGGCAAGCATTTTATCTAAATGCTTGATATTAATTAAACCATTTATTTCTATCATAATCCTATGAATAGGTACAATATTATTCTTGCATGACAGATGAGGAAATTGAGGGGCATGGTGATTGTAGAACTTGTCCAGAGTCACGTAGCTCCTAAGTGGCAGAGCTGAGATTTAAAACCACACAGTTTACTTCTGGAGGCCCTTCTCTTAACCACAATTCTGTCCTACTTTATTATATTATCAGTATATATTTGACTTTTTTTAATATACAGAGCATTATCCTATGCACAGGGAATGTAAAAAAAAGTATGAGATAGTTTCTACCCTCAGGGTTCTTCAATCTAGTTAGAAAGACAGGTAAACAATAAAAAATTGTAAATAATATTGGGCAGCAGAAGTCGTGATAAACAAATCATTCAGATGAGTTCTCTGGGATTTTTAAGGTGGCCAGCTCACTAATAGCAGGGGAAATCTAGAAAGACTTCATATGTCTGGACTTTTGAAAGGTCTGGCCCAAAGATCACGATGCTTTTTATGCTCTTTCAAAAAGTCATCTGCAATATGGAAAGCTTGAAAATGCATCTCAAACTCTCTAAGACAAACGGTCTGAAATAATTTGAATCATTTGTAGGTAGAGTGAGGACTTGATTAAACCCCAGCAGGTGAGTGAGAATTACTAATATAAAACAATGCAATTTAAAACACCATTATTGTGCCATTAATATAGAGGAATTAGAGTGATCAGATAATTCAGAAAATGCTTGGCTTGATGGCTTTAAAAGTGGGACATGCAATGCCTTGGGCTGCAAACAATTAGTCCTGCATGTCACAGAAGCTTGGGAGTGACAAGACCCTTTGACAGCTCGGAACGATGAACCAGTGCCCAGGAGAACAGCAATCTAGAAACTGACTTGATTTGATACTTCTTTTTGCTTGAAGCAACCAACATTTCAGTGATCTATAGTACTCCAGGGTTATATTTATCTATTATTACTGTAATGCAATTGTTTCAGAAGAAATAATGGGAAAGTTAAATAACAAGACCAATGGCACCTCAGGATAAATAAGAATACAGCAAAATTTACATTGTTAAAAATTCTGTGTATCTCTTTCTGCCATCCCTTTTAAGTTAACAGTGAAATTATTTAATTATTTTCTTCCACTTACCTCACATGCTTTAAGACTGTAGTATAATTTGGCTCCTCATTTTAGCTAATTATAGTTTATTCCATAAATTCCATATTTACAGGGAACATTATTTATCAGTTTCTGAATATTGTCTTTTATCAAATGTTTTTAATTTACATATAGATTGAATATATACATTGTATCAATGGATCCTAAAAATGTGGTATTATTATTTTCTCTCTAGTATTTTTACCATCTACCCAGTTACTCAAAATTAGAAACCTAGGAGTCATTTTTGATTCTTTCCTTTCTTTTCCCACCTCACAGTAATCAACATATAGTCTTGATTATACTTCTTAAATATCTTATGTTTACAATTCATAAAAGCTATTTTGGGGACCCAAAGGTATATATGTTCCTGCTGAGACTAGAACCCAGGTCTTTTGATTCCTGGTTCAGCCTCTTTCTGATCTATGATACTCTCAGAGTAGGGGCTTTCTCTTAATTCTTTATCAGTAAGTAACAACATAATAAAAATAATAAATATAAACTCCTTGCAAACATTAGAAAAAAGCACAGAAATATCAACTAGTATTAATGTACATAAAAAACTACTAATATTACCTATGATGCTTAACTCTAAATTTATCATTCTTATGCTTAACTGAAGAACTTTTTACTGAATGCCCACCAGGTCAATCTCTCTACCTGCGCTATGGCTCTTAACTGCTTTTGCCTCTTCACGAGTCTTGCTCCGGCAATCCTACCTTCTCTCGTATTTAACATCACCCTCTTCCCTCCCTTGCTCCTTGCCCTCAGCCTATGAATATCCTTAGGTGTATTTCCACTTAAGAAACAGAGAAAAAAAATAACACACAAAAAAACAACAAAGACTAAACTAAGAAAATGTCCTTCTCCCCCCACCCCCAACTACTGCTGAGTCTCTCTCTTTAGTCAAAGCACTCACAGAGCAGACCACTCTGTGGGCCGTCCTCGGTGCCAGACCACGGTGCACTCCTCAACCCACAGCAGCTTCTGCCCGGGCTGTCACCATGACTACCATCACTTTTGTTTTGCCAAAGCCAATGAACACTTTTCTATGATTTTGATGAGCCTTTTATAGAATTGGACACAATCGACCATTCATTTATTTAATAAGAAGTTATTCAGTTCTTTCTATGAGCCAGGCATTGTGCTAAGTGTATAGCAGACACAATGGTGGAAAAAATGCAAATAAATTGGTTTCAGTAACACTACGCTTTACTGGTTTTCTTTCTACCTCTTTGGTCGTTCTTTACCATTCTCTTTGTGGGCTCCTCTTCTGCTTGCCCTTTCAATGTTGTTGTAACACGTAATAAATGTTGATTCAACACTATGCACTCTTCCTGGTGGCCTCACACACATGACTAAACATCTACATGTGTAGTGAATAAGGGGTTCTTCACCCAGATTCTCCATACAAAAAGGACTGACCCAGCTATGTCGAATGCAGGGAGCACAGAGTCTCCAGCTTTGAGTTCTGCAGGAGGAGCCTCAGCTGAGCTGCCTTGCTCAAGGTCAAGCCTGTTTTGTAGGGCCAGATCCAATTACTGAGCAAGGGGAGGCAGGGTGTGAAGATAGGGTTTTCTGCCTAAGGGGGAAGTTGTGCATGATGAATCTGGAAACCTTGTCACATAAGAAAGCAGGGACATCATTAAAGACTCTGGAGCCAAATTACCCCTGGCCAAAAATGGGACAATTTGAGTATTAATAAGAATACATAGCAATGATTAAGATACATGAAATACATTAAAAAAAAATCCATGCACTCATAGAAATACTGAAAAAAATCCACAAAACCTCACAGGTTGTCATTGAAGAATACTGGGAAACCAACTCATTATTCTCAAAAATGGTAAATGAAGCATTTAACCTTCCCTATCAGTACAAGCTAGACCTCGAGTGTAACCAAATAGTTGATGAAGTAAAGTTTCTCTGTACAGAAATATTTTATCTAATAGTGAATAAATTAATGATGGATAAACAAAAAAAGAATTATAATATCATTGTTTTGCTGACTCTATGAAATTATGGATTAAGGCAAAGATTGTGCCAAAAAATCATTATAGAACAAGCTCACTTGTAAATACTACTGCAAAAAAATCATAAAATATTAGCAAACAGAATCTGACTATTAAAGAGTCATAGAAGTCCATAGGAGATTTGTTCCAGAAATGTAAGAATTGTTAAATAATAGGACATAGGTTAATATAATTCATCATAAATCTAAGGAGAAAAATCATATGATCATTTCCATAGACTCTGGAAAGGCACTTGACAAAATTGAACACCTATTCTTTAAAAAACACTCAATACAAATAGAATCAATAGATACTTAATTAATAAAATAAATATATCTCAGCCCAAAAGCCAATATCTAACTTAATAGGGAAGCATAGGAGACATTCCCTAAAGTTGTAATCAAGACAAAGAGGCCCACCATCATACTAGCATTGAACATTGATCTGGGATATTATGCAACCCAATTATATAAGAGAAAGTGATTGGAGGTATAAAAATTGGAAAGGAAAATGCAGAGCTATACCATTTGAGTATGATATAAGCTGAAAATCAGCTGAAAACCCACTATAGTTTAGGAAGATAGTTGATATTAAATTAATGTACTAAAACAAAGCCTTCATGCATACAGACACCCTGTTAGAAGATACAATTGAAGAAAAGACATTAAAATAGTAACAAAAAAGGTAAAACATTTAGGAATAAACTCTACAAAAAAATGTGAGAGACCTATATCAGGAACACTCCTGATATCCACAAAAGTAGACTTGGAACAAATGTAAAGACAAAGCATGTACCTAGGTATGAAAGCTCAACAACACACAGATATTAGTTTATAAATTTAACAACATATCCACCTCTCCACAAAAATACCACCAGGTTTTGTTTTTCTTTCTCTCACCCCCAAGCTATGCAAGCTAATTCTAAAGTTGATATTGGGAAAACAAACAAGCAATGGTCACCAGAAAAAGACCAATGATGGAGAGACTATAGCTATCGGATATTGAAACAAACTCTAAAGCTTTAAGAGTTGTATCATTCTAGCATATAAAAGAGACTCAAAATACCTGCAGGAATTTTATCATACAATAGAAGTATCATCTAAAATCAGTGGGGGAGAAATGGAAGACTTAATAAATGATAGTGAGATTACATAGTAGCCATGCTGAAAAATATAAAGTTATGTACTTTACCATATGTATTGAATGTTTAAATGTAAAAAATGGTGTAATATCATTGCTAAGACCATTGTCAAAAAGCTTTTTCATTTATGTTTTCTTCTAGGATTTTTACAGTTTCAGATATTCTGTTTAACTCTTTAATCCATTTCGAGTTAATTTTTGTATACAATATAACACAAGAGTCTAATTTCATTCTTTTGCATGTGGATATCTGGTTTTCCCAACACCATTTATTGAAGAGACTATCCTTTCCCCATTGGGTGTTGTTGGTGCCCTTGTCAAAGATTAGTTGACTATGTGTGGGTTTATTACTGTGCCCTCTGTTCTGTTCCATTGGTCCGTGTGTCATTTGTTTGTTTGTTTTATTACTATAGTTTTGTAACATAGTTTAAAATCAGGGAGTGTGATGCCTTTAGCTTTGTTCTTTTTGTTTAAGACTGCTTTGGCTATTTGGAGTCTTTTGTGCTTATGTATGAATTTTTTTTATTTCTGTGAAAAGTGCCATTAGAATTTTGATAGGGATTGCATTGAATCTGTACATTGTTTTGGGTAGTATGGACATCTCAATAATATTAATTCTTCCAATCCATGAACATGAGATATCTTTCCATTTACTTGTGTCTTCAATTTTTTTTATCAATGTCTTGGCAACGATTTTTTTGGTATGACACCAAAGGCACAGGCAACAAAAGCAAAAATAAACAAAGAGGACTACATGAAACTAAAAAGCTTCTCTCCAGCAAAGGAAACAATCAACAAAATGAAAAGAAAGGGAGAAAATATTTGCAAACCATATAACTTGCAATGGGTTAATATCCAAAACATATATGGATATCCTACAACTAAATAGTAGGAAAGAAAATAACCTAGTTAATAAATGGGTAGAGGACCTGAATAAACATTTTTAAGAAGAAGACACACAAATGGTCAATGGGTATATGAAAAGATGTTCAACATCATTAATCATCAGGGAAGTATAAATTAAAACTACAAGAGGTATCGCCTCACACCTGTCAGGATGGTTATTGTCAAAAAGATAGGAGATAACAAGTGTTGGTTAGGGTGTAGAGAAAAGGGAACCCTGTACACTCTTGCAGAGAATATAAGTTGGTACATCCATTATGGAAAACAATACGGAGTTTCCTCAAAAAATTAAAACTACATCTATAATATGATCCAGCAATTCTTCTCTTTGGTAGATATCTGAAGGAAATGAAATCAGTATCTCAAAGAGATATCTTCCCCCCATGTTCATTACAGCATTATTCACAATAGCTAAGATGGAAACAACCTGTGTCCACCAAAAAAGGAATGGATAAAGAAAATGTGGTATGTATCTACATACAATGGAATATTATTCAGCCACAAAAATGAAGGAAATCCTGCCATCTGTGACAACATGAATGAACCTGGAAGACATTATGCGAAGTGAAATAAGCCAGACATAGAAAGACACATACTGCTTGATTTCACTTGTATGTGGAGTCTAAAAAAGTCAAACTCGTAGAAGCAGAGAGTAGAACAGTGGTTTCTATAGGCTGGAAGGTGAGGGAAATTGGGAGATGTCAAAGGCTATGAACTTGCAGTTATAAGTTCTGGGGATCTAATGTATGCATGGTGACTATAGCTAATAATACTCTATTGTTTACTTGAAATGTGATAAGAGTGTCTTCCCCTACCACACACACACAAATAGAAACCAGGGCAGGGGAGTGATGGATGTGTTAATTCATTTGACTGTGGTAATGAGTACACAATGCATATGTATATCAAATCATCACATTTTACACCTCGAAATAATGCAATTTTTGTCCATTAATATTTTTAAATTTAAAAAGTAAAAAATAAAAAGTAAAAAATGAACCATGAAAGTTCTAGAAGAAAAACCAGGCAAATTCCTGTATAAAGTGGAAAAGGCCTTCTAATAGCACAAGTAATGATGATGTTAGTAGCTGACACTTCCATAGTATGTTCGTGTACCATGTTCCAGACACTGACCTAAGAGCCTCATATCATTTTACATACTTAATCCTCATAACAATTATATGAAGTAGATACTATAATTACCTCCATGTTAACATAAACACAGCACAAGGCAGAGTAGTATATGTGGCATGAGAGAGATACAACATAGTTTAGAGATTTAAAAGAGGAACAGCTATCAGACTGGGGAAATAAAAAATGGCTTAACGTAAGGAGCAGAATCTGAGGTGGGTCCAGAAAGATGAAAGTTGAGCAGTAATCGGGCAAAAATATTGTATAAATCCTAATTCAATGAACATGGATTACATGTTAGCTCATTAAGAACTTGAAGTCTAATTCAGGTTCATTACCTCATACTTTAGATGCATGAATGAAATAACTAGTTATTGACTATTTTGGAATGGTCAAATATCATCCAAAAGTCTCAGTTTTATAGGAAACTTAGGCTGAAATATTAGAGCAGATGAGTTTTATAACAACTGAAAGCCTTGAACGTCGGGGGAATGTACACAAGAACAAGCATCACTTTAGTTTTCTGTGATAGACTGCAACCAGGGTCAACTGTTCGCAGGCTATGATTGCCCTGAAGTTGCATAAAAGAATTATTGCTGGAGTTAGGGTCTTCTCAGTGCCAATACTGCACGATGAGTGCAGAAATACTTTTATTATATACATCCATCCACTTTAACTATGTATGTGGCCCAGATGCTTGTTCTGCTCCGCAGCCCACGCATCTCTTTGATGCAGAATACTTGCACTGGCTCTCTCTGAGGAGAATGAGGATCCGGTCCACTGGGAGTCTTATGACTTTTTAATCTTATGTCCTCAACCATTTCGCAAAAAGGACCAGCAAATTGGGAATTGGAAAGATTTTTGCAAATAGAGACAATGTGAATGTTATTTTCAATTGTGCCTCATGTCCACCTTTTAAAATCTGATTACTCTTTCTGAGATGTCAGAGGCAGAGGATGGCAGATCAGAGTTATAGCTGGAGAATAAAATCAGGAACATATTTCTTATTATACAGTGCAATTTAATAACAGTAACAACAAAAGAGGGGCTTGAGAATAACAATAGAGAAGTTCCTTAGCCATGTGACCTGGTGGTACACAATAAAAATTTATATGAACCCATTTAAGAATCTCATTTGGTTTCCAAACGGTATCTGCCAATAGTGACGTACAGAACAACTCCACGACTGTTATTCATAACAAGCACTTACAAATATAAGAAAACTATTTGGCCATGGATCATGAGAGCTTTAAACAAATATATGTCTGGAAGGCAGAGTTTGTGTTGTAAATTTTATGCAAGGCCCTCAGAAATATACTTACAGTAAACAGCAGTCAAATTTAGCCGTTACTCCTACCTAACTTCACAAACTTGTGTTGAAGAACATGTGCTTGGGCTTTTACTTGGGAAATCATCATATTCATGCAAAGTAATAAAAATAATAACACAGCTTCAGATGCTCCTTGAGAGAATAACATATATTAAAAAATGATGATGATAATGATTAGCATTTCTATTAAGAATCAGAAATAAAAACAAGGGCTTTTTCCTGGTTTACATTTCTGGCTCCAAAATGATGATTTTTTTAAGGTTTTGAAGACATTTAGAAGGTGAAGTCAATTACTGTCTCTTTCATAAGTTTATTTTTCAATTGTCTTGTCTCTCTCCTGCTCTCCCAGCCCATAAAAACAAAAGAGAAATAAAAGCAAACATCTGAATGCAATGACAAAGGAAGAAGTAAAAAATGTAGGTGACTTGATTGAGTTACTCAACTGTAACCTGTGAAGTAGGTTTTACTTTCATAATAACCAAAATTCCTAGTAATTCATGTCATGATTTATTTTAGCTCTGGATCTATGTTTTTCTTTTAGCTTAAATTAAAGCATTGTTTGTAAAACTATGGTCTATAGTTGCTTGTAAAATTTAATTGTGGGGATCATATTGAAATGAAGATTTTGATTCAGTAGATCTGGGCTGTGGCCTGTGAATCTTTTTTTTTATTTAGAGATGGGACCTTGCTATGTTGCCCAGGCTGGTCTTGAACTCCTGGGTTCAAGCAATCCTCCCATGTAGCTGTGACTACAGGGGCAAGCCACCATGCCTGGCTTTAATAAGTTCTCAGGTGATGCTGCTGCCTCTGATCCATGGACTACATTTTGAGTAGCAGGCATCTAGATTTGAGAATACAGTAGGTCCTCAAAAATGTTGTTTTGTTCAATGTCATTTCAGTATAATGTTGAGAAGAAAAAAAATCCATACCCGGCTAGGGGCACTGTCAGCGTAGAATTTTCACATTCTCCCCATGTCTGAGTGGCTTTCTTCTGTGTACTTCTTTTTCCTCTCACATCCCACAGACGTGCCCGTAGGTTAACTGGCATGTTTAAATGGTCCTAGTCTGAGTGAGTACGGGTGTGAGTGTGCCCAGTGATGGAATGATGTCCTGTCCAGGGTTGGTTCACACCTTGCACCCTGAGCTCCCAGGACAGGCTCCGGTCACTGTCCACACTGGACTGGAATAAATGGGTTGGAAAATGAATGAATGAATACAAATTATTGTAAAATAAAAATTCATAAAGTATATGATAATCATACAGATTAATGACAATAAATGACGCAGTACAACAGTGCTCACTGAACACACCACATTTGTTCTTGTTTGTTTTTGAACTGCATGGTGGGAGGAGGTGCTCCTTAAAATTTTTGCTTTGCAAACATTTGTTCCTTGATTTAACCCACCACCACGATGACCACTGTCACTCACTGATTCACCAACAATCTGGGAGTAAATAATTATCATATTTGTTTTTCTACTGATTCACCAAAAATCGGGGGTAAATAATTATCTTACTTGTTTTTCTATCTTTCTTAAATGTATGTATAGCTGACGTTTATTTCAATGTTTAATATTTGACATGTTTTGGCTCTTTATTTAGAAGTTTGGTGCTGTTTTTGTGACCAGAAATATGCTGGAAGAACTTAGCTCTTGTTTATCTCTATGAGCCTATGGTAAAATTGGTTTCCTTATACATCATTTCACTTAAAGTCACAGTTTCCAAGAACCTATTGATGATGTTAAGTAAGGACTTACTGTACCAGTTCCTTAAGATGCTTCAAGAAAGAAGAGTTCTGTGGCCATTAAGTTAGGAGTCATTGAATACAGTATCATCCTCTTGGGGAGTCATGATTGACATTAGTATATTTAAAAAGCTCTGAAAAACATAAGGTTCTGTAAAAAGAAAACATGTTTAGCTTTGATCTGATGCACATCTACCTAATTTAAATGGTAAATCCCATAGAATTTCCCCTCCACTTTTTTTTTAGTAACATTAAAATTTGGGGGAGTTTGAGTTCTATCATACACACTTTGAGAGACATTGGCCCAAAGAAGAATACACTCTAATTAGCCCATTACTCCAAAATCTATTTTCTCAGAAAAATAATTATATTGCACTTTTGAGATAAGAGGAGGAAGTAAGAAATAATGGACTTTGTTGTACTTAGTGGGAAGAATATTCATTTTCCTCTAGGACCTATATTAACTCTTCTGAGATTTAGCTAGGGCAGGGCAGAAAAATGTAACAACATTGAGTATGTTTCTTTCACAAGTTGGCAAACTATAGCCTTTGTGGCCAGTTCTTGTCTGGAGCTAAGAATGTGTTTTATGTTTTTAAATGGTTGAAAAAATCAAACGAAAAATCCAATTTCATGACATGTGAATATTATGTGAAATTCAAAATTCAGTGCTTATAAGGAAGGTCTTATGGAAACACAGCCCCACTCAGTCATTTATGCTGCTGTCACTATACAAAAGAAAACCGAGCAGTTGCAACTAAGACACTATGTCCTACAAAGTAAAAAATGTTTCTGTTTGGCCCTCGGGAAAAACTCTGCCAACTTCTGCCATAATGGACTCAAAGAATATAAATTAAAAGAGTGAAGCATATAGTATTTTATGTATGATTTTCCCCTCCTCTTAATTTTTAAAATTAGACACAGTTTATTGCCCCAAAATCAGAATTAGGCCCTATCTATTGTTTAGTGAGGCTATTGGACTGAATATTAAATGCATAGGTAGTATTTGTAGTTAACTACTTCTCCAAAGCTTAACACCCAATAGGTCTTTAGGAACTTAGGACTTGACATTGTTTGTGTAATTCTACTATCCTTCTAAGAAGCATGGGGCCCGTGAAATGGAAGATCTCTGATTCTGTGGAGCATCATCACGAATTTCATATGTAAGTTCAACTCTAGGAGAGCAGAAGAGCTCTGTAAAAGAAAGGAACAAAAATCTGTGCGGTCCTAGAGGAAGGTGCTGGGAATGAATGAATTGAAGACTGTAAGTAGCATAATGTCAGTCCCTTCAAGGGGGCCCCTCAGAAGATTCCAAAAGTCTGCAAATGACATTAATGCTCGATGCAGGGGATTTTTTCATGGAAACCCAGAAAGGGTGGAGTTTCACATTCTGAGTGAGTCATAGGTGAAATCCAAGAGACAGAAAGCTGTGGAAATTAGCAGAAAAATTTGGGAAGGCACTGGAATTTGAAAAGCTGCATAACTGAGTGGTTCAAGACCATCTTAACTAGATTTCCAGAGAAGAAGGAAGGAAGGAAGGAAGGAAGGAAGGAAGAAGCTGATGTCTGACTTATATAATCAGTAAATATTTGTTGAGAGTTTCAATTAGATAGGAGGAGTAAGTTCTGGTGTTCTACTGCACAGTAGGATGACTATGGTTAACAGTAAGGTATTGTATATTACAAAGTAGCTAGGAGAGTTATGAATGTTATCACCATAAAGAAATCACCACAAAGTGATGAATATACAAACTACCCTGATTTGATCATTATCGAACATATTCATGTATCAAAACATCAAATTGTATCCCATAAATATGTGCAATTACAATGTGTCAATTAAAAAAGAAAATAAATCTTTGTCGAATGGTGAGCTTGCACAAGTTACTTAACTTTTAAGTCTCGTTTCCTCTTATAGCAGCAAATGGGGACAAAAAACATACTTCTCAGCACTGTTGTGAGGGTTAAATTCCTTAAGCATGTATTTCCATATCTGGCATGTAGTAGGGCACCAACCAATGGTTAAATTATTGTTTTTGTTACTCTATTCCATAATTCTAAGCATAGTGTCAAACACATAGTAGGTGCTCAAATGGTATTTGTTGCATATAAAATAGAAATATTTTTTTCTGCATGACAAATGTTAACCCGGTATGAAACAACGTATACCTTTTTTAAAGTGCTGAGCTTTTACATTTTGATTATGAAAGGAATACCAATAAGACAAATTGCCTGAACTGTTATGAAATTGGGATCATTATAGTGGTAAGTTCCTTTTACTCACAGTAGCCTTAACATTATCAAACCTATGAGGCCCCGGAGACACATTGGCCCTACACTGTCGTAAGATATCACACAGAAATATCACAGCCCATTGATGATTATAATAAGACACTCACAAGTTCGATTGAGACAAAGAGGCAAAGAAGATAGCAGAAAAAAAAATCTATTCATTTTAGAAAAAATGAGAATAAGGAAGTCCCATGAGGAAATTGTTCTTCTTCCCTCCGAGCATTTCAGAAAACTGAATGTTCTACAACTGGCTGCTGCTTCTTTTACATTTGAAGGTATGACAAGTTCAAAAAAGAAAATGGACCTTTAGCTGTGGCCCGTGTATGACCTTCAGCAGAGGTTAATTGAGATGGAAAAGAAAAAGTACCAGATCTTCTCCCTCACAATTATAGTGCACATTTTCCAATCTATTTTGCATCATTATAAAGGATTAGAGCTAACCATAAAAAAAGACTGGATTTATGAAGCTCCTCATAACTCAAACAAGAGCCAGAGAACTATAAAAGTTTGAATCCAGATTTTTTTTCACCCTGTGTGTGTGTAGTGCAGTTTTTGAAGCATGTTCACTTACATTATCTCATTTGATTCTCGTAACAACTCTATGAGGCAGCAGGCATAATTGCCCTCCATTTTATAGGGAGGCATGTTGAAACACTGAGCGATTAAGGATTTCATCCAATTTCACATGGTTCAAAAGTGCCAAAGATGGGAGGAGGTCTTTCAGCTCTTTGTCCACTGCTCTTTCTACCACATCAGACTGTCCTGGTCCGTGAATATGAATACCCGGGTGAAGGGCAAAGGGAGATTACGTATCTCCAGGCCTTGCATTGTGCTAGCCATCTTTATGTGAAACACATGCCGAGATGACATTTATCATGTTTGAATGTGCACGTAAAAGTGACACTCAGCTTGAGGGAGACTGGGTCACACTCATGAAAAAAGTAACCACAGATAAAATTCAATCTTGTTTGAATCATGTATTCTTCCATGAGAAAGGCACTATTTGATGAGACATTACTATTAATACTATTACTTTGAATACGTTTTATTTGTTTCACTGAAAATAAATTAGACCTACACTATTTTTTAAATATTTTCATTTTCGAGGCATAGTTTGAAATATCTGAAATAAAATTTATCTTGAAAGTTATTTTGTTACAGACTTACCTTTTTTAGTGATATGCAGCAAGCCAGGTGTCTGGCCAACGTCCCCTCCACAGATAACACTGAAACAATTTTATCTTCTTTCACCTCTGATGATATTCACATTTGAGAAATTAAGGGAATCCTAAATGCTTAATGAATTTTGTAAAAACCTTCCTCTTTGTAAAAACCCAGCCCAGGCTTAAGAAAAACCATAATATATTTTTCTCATATTAAATATGAACTATATAGTATATATCATATTTCTTTTTATTACAATTAAAAAGCACAAAAATTGGTTTGTGAAGCTGAAGTTTTATATTGGTTTTTGGCTTATGTTGTACAGAAGAAAGCAGAACATATGAATGGCCAAATTAACATTTTAGAAGCTATTTTTAAGAGGGTAATAAACATTTGAAAGCATGAACTAAATTTTTCCTTATTTAAACATCTGGAACGTTAACATTTAAATATTCTAATTTAGAATAGTATGATATGAAAAACAAAGAGTTCAATACTGTCTTCTTTAGTAGTTTAAGGTTAAAACATCGCTATTGAACCTTCAGCACTTTCGGCACTTTAAGGACCTGCTGCCAGAGCATCTCAGTAAGGAGAAGTTTTAGATGAAAAAGAAAAATGAACAGACAAACAGTGGATGTGTGTCTGAAGGGTGCCAGAGCCTTTGGGAGACCCTGTGGGAAGAGGTTGTGGTGCAGAGCAAGAAGGAGCAAGGTATGGGCAAAGATCAACCCCTGAGAGGCCTGAGTCCAGCGAGAAGTGCAGGTGGAGCGATTTGTTTCTCCCTCCCTCACATCTTGACAGCCGGTGGGTTCCCGAGCTGCTGGAGAGACTCTCTGCTCACACGAGCCCGAAGGCTATTGCCACTAGTGAGCTGGGAACTTCTTGTGGTGGGGCACCAGGCTCCCAGCCCCTTGGGGCACTTCCCGCCCCGACAGACCCAAGCCGGGATGGCAGGTGCCATATTGCTTCTCCAGCAACCACACACCTTTGTCCTCCCTAGGGGACTTCAACTCCTCAGGTTTCATTCTGCTCATTCCCACATAGACATTTCCCAACTCCAGCCCAGACTGCAGGAGCCACAGGGGTCCAGTGGGTCCTGGGTGATCTGTGTGACTCCACAGCCTGTACATTCTGGGTGGACTGCCTCCCAGGGAGAGGGTTGGAGATGACCAGAGTGCTAGTATTCCTTCATACAGACTCTTCTTGTCCCCTCCCCTCCCGCACCTGTGGCTGCCTGGAGAGAATTGAGCCACCACACTGAGGTTTCCACAGAGAGTGGGGCTCAGGCCTTTCCTCTTGGGGTCCTGCAGCAGACTGAGGCGTGCTCAGACTGTGAGCTTCCTGCTGGCCCTCTCTGGTTCTCCTTGCCCAGCAGCTCTGTCAGAGCAGGGCACACCCCAAGGTAGAGGGAATTGATTCTGCTTGGGCACCTTGTGGGCAACTCGGGACAGTGGGCTTCTTCCTGCTATGGTCAGGGATTGATCTTTTTGCCCTTGGGAGGCAAGGGAGCCCACATGGGCAGATCTGGGGGGAGTTAAGAGTGGGTCCTAGCTGTGGTGTGCTCAAAGGGTACCCCTTCCCCCATGGGAGGGCCACACTCTCAGCTCAGGCTGGGATCCTGGGCAGGCAACTCCCCAGCCCACAGTGCAGTTGTTGGGGAGCTCAACTGGGGAGACTCTGGAGCAGAGGAATGGGGAAAGGAGTGAGGCCCACTGCAGACTGCCAGTTTGTGAATCTGCCTCCACAGGCAGACTTTCTGGTTGGGTGGGGCCACTTCAGCCCCTCCCTAGCAGGTCCGCCAAGAAACTGGGAGCAGACATTTGAACCCTGCTGAAACAGCTACCTTGCCAGCTTTGGTGGAGCCTAAGGGCAAGCTCACCCAACTTAGCCCTGCCCAGCTGCACTCCCCCACCCACTTCTGCTGTGGCAGAGAATGAGGACCCACCTGGAAGTTCCAGGGCCCCACCCGTCACCAGGGTCATTCAAGTGCTTCTCCTGAGGGACTAGAGCTGGTCACAGGACCCAAAAACAACCTTGCAGCTTGTTCCTTCCAGCAATTGCCTCTTACTAACAGGGAGGTTATTTGCATGTGCTTTGTAGCATTTATTGACTCAATTTTACAGGGTATATGGGGGTCCAAGGAGTGGTCATTTTGGGGAGCACCTGTCCCTCGCCACAGAAAAACTATGCTAATGGATAAGGGCAGAAAGAACCCAGCCCAGGGCCTTAGCATACAAGCTTTTGGCCCCTCCCCCATGAACAGCTCTCCAGGTTTGGAGAGCTTGTCCTGACCCTCTTATCAGCGGCTCCCCCTACTGGCTGGAAAAGCAACTTCTGAGCTCTGCCAAGGTTTTGCAAAGCCTTTCAGGCTCACACAACCAGCCATGAACTGCCTAGCTCCTCCCTCCACCTCAGAGGTAGTGGAGATCAAGAAGCTCCATGGAGCTACAGGGTCCCTCCTAAAGCTTAGGACAGTCAAGTACTCCACCTGGGGACCGGAGTCTTCCACAGACACAAAGAACATCCCAGGAGCTGGGTCTATCACACAAACATCAACAATGACAGGGATAACAATGATATAGCTCATCAAAGTATCTTCCGACTCAAACATAGTGTGACTGATTCACACTCACAAGTACCACCCACCATCACCAAAAGTAAGCTGGAGGACCTAACTCACTACACACTGTTGGGAAGAGGTGAAGACAGCAGGTCAGGGGTAACCCAAGAGGTACACCAAACCTGCTAGAACACCCCATAGGAAACTTAGACCCACCACTCTTCTCCCTGGTATGCTCTAGGATTGATCTTTGGGGACCTGGAGACAGGCCTGTGGGCCAGACCCAGCACTCCAAGGTCTTGACCAAGAAGCCAGATGAGAAAAAGTCAGTGAAAGAACTAGAGAAACATGAAAAATCACAGCAAAAGGACACCCACAAAAGAAAACAATAACTCATCACCAATGGATACCAACCAAAACAAAAAGATTGAAATGACAGATGAAGAATTCCAAACATGGATTGTAAAGAAGCTCAATGAAACACAAGAGAAAATAGAAACCCAACACAAAGAAACCACAAAAAAATGCATAAAATGAATGAAAAATTTACTAAGGAAATTAAATTCTTAAAAAACATCAAACAGAACTTCTGGAAATGAAAAATTAATTCAAGGAAATACAGAGACTACAAAAGAGAAAAAAAAAAGGAAATACAAAACACAGTGGAAAGCCTTAAGAATAGGCTAGATCAGGTAGAAGAAAGAATCTCAGAGCTTGAGGAGAACACCTTTGAGTTAAACAAGTCAGTGAAAGAGAAAGATCTGAGAAACAAGAGGAAAGAACAAAATGTCAAGAAATATAGGATTATGTAAAGAGGCCTAACATAAGAATCATAAGTATCCCTGAGGGTGAAAAAGAAAATACACAAGGGTTTGAAAGTTTATTTCAGGGAATAATTGAGGAGAATTCCCCTGGCCTTGCTAGAAATCTAGGTAACAAGAAGCTAAAAAGACCCCTTGGAGCTTTGTTGCAAAGAGGCAATCACCGCGACACAGTCATCAGACTGGCCAAAGAAAACACGGAAGATGTACTCCCATGAGCTGTAAGGGAAAGCAGCAGGTAACTTACAAAGAAAACTCATCAGACTAGGCAGACTTCTCAACTGAGACCTTATAAGCCAGAAGGGATTGGGGCCCCATTCTCAGTCTTCTCAAACAGAATAATGGCCAGCCTAGAATATTGTATCCTGCAAAACTGAGTTTCTTATACGAGGGAGAAATAAAGACTTTCTCAGACAAGCAAACACTGAGGGAATTAGTCAAGACCAGACCTGTCCTACAGGAAGTACTCAGAACTGCATTATACATGGATCAGCACAACAGCCACCCACCAGTATAAAATTACCTAAGTTAAAGGTCAGAGCCCAGATACCACGATGGCTCGAGAAGTAAAACAAAGCAATAAATTTCTACTCAAAAGAATGAACAGAAATCTACCCCACTTATCAATTCTTTCAATAAATATGAATGGCTTTAACTCCCCCCTCAAGAGACATAGCCTGGATGAATGGATAAAAAAAAATATAAGCCAAGTATCTGCTGTCCTCAGGAAACATATCTAACCCACCTGGCCTCATTCAGACTCAAGGTGAAGGGATGCAAAACAATATTCCATGCAAATGGAAATCAAAAGAAAGCTGGTATAGCCATTCTTATATCAGATAACACACACTTCAAATCAACAAAAGTAAAGAAAGATGAAGATGGTCATCATATAATGGCAAAGGGAACAATTCAACAAGAAGGCATAACAATCCTAAATACTTATGCACCTAACACGGGTGCACCCAGATTCCTAAAGCAAACCGTATTAGATCTAAACAGAATGATAAACAGCAGCATTGTAATAGCTGGGGACATCAACATCCCATTGACAGAATGTGACAGATCCTCTAAGCAGAAAATAAGCAAAGAAACAGTGGACTTAAATGGATCTCTAGAACAAATGGGTCTAACAGATATTTATGAAACATTCTATCCAAAAACCATATACCTTCTTCTCACCAGCTCATGGAACATTCTCTAAGATTTATCACATCCTAGGCCACAAAACATGTCTCAAGAAATTTAAACAATAGAAATTATAACATGTATCTTTTCAAACCACAATGGAATAAAATTAGAAATCAATTCCAACAGAAACATTCAACTCTACACAATTTCATGGAAATTAAACAGCCTACCACTGAATAGTGCATCAAGGAGGAAATTAAGATGGAAATAAAAAGATTCCTCAAACTAAGTAACAAAGGGGACACAAGTTATCAAAATAGGTGGGATTCAGCAAAAATAGTCATAAGAGAAAAATTCATAATCATAAATGCCTACATTCAAAAGACAGAAAGATCACAAATCAACAATCTAATTTATCATCTCAAGGAATTGGAAAAGGAAGAGCAAACCAGTCCCAAACCCAGCAGAAGAAAAGAAATAACAAAGATCAAAGCAGAGCTAAATGAAATTGATAATAAAACAATTATATAGAAGATTAATGAAACAAAAAGTTGGTTCTTTGAAAAGGTGAACAAAGTTGACAGACCTCTCACTAGATTAACCAGAAACAGAAAAGAAATGACCCTAATTAGCTCAATCAGAAATGAAAAGAGAGATATTACAACTGATACCACAGAAATATAAAATATCATCTATGAAAATCTCTATGCACATAAACTTGAAAACGTGGAGGAAATGGATGAATTCTTGGAAACACACAGCCTCTCTAGGCTCAATCAAGAAGAAATAGAACTGAACAGAACAATATCAAGTAACAAAATTGAAGCAGCAATAAAAAATCACCCAACAAAAAAAAAGTCCCAGACCATATGATTTCACAGCCAAATTTTCCAGACCTACAAAGAACTGGTACCTATACTGCAGAAATTATTTTGTAACATCAAGAAGGAAGGCATCCTCCCCACTTGTTCTACAAAGCCAACATCATCCTGATACCAGTGCCAGGTAAGGACACAACAAAGAAAGAAAACTACAGAGCAATATCCTTTATGAATATAGATGCAAAAATTCTCAATAAAATCTTAGCAAACTAAATTCAGCTGCACATAAAAAAAAAAAATAATCCATCACAATCAAGTGGGCTTCATCCCAGAGATGCAAGGATGGTTCAACATACACAAATGATTCACCCCATAAATAGAAGCAAAAACAAAGACCATATGATCCGCTTGATGGATGCAGAAAAAGCATTTGTCAAAATTCAGCACCCTTTATATGATAAGAACTCTTAACAAAATAAGCATGGATGGAACATACCTCAATATTATAAAAGCCATATATGACAAACCCACAGCCAACATGATACTGAACAGTGAAAAATTAAATGCATTCCCACTTAGAATTGGAATCAGACAAGGTTGTCCACTGTCACCACTTCCGTTCAACATAGTGCAGGAAATCTAGCCAGAGCAATCAGGCAAGAGAGAGAAATCAAGGGTATCCAAATGGGGAAAGAAGAGGTCAAACTATCACTCTTTGCTGACAATATGATCTTATATCTAGAAAACCCTGAAGATTCTGCCAAGAGACTTCTGCAATTGATAAATAAATTCAGCAAAATCTCAGGTTACAAAATTAATGTACACAAATCAGTAGCATTCCTGTACACCAACAACAGTCAAGCTGAAATTCAAATCAAAGACTCAATACCTTTCACAATAGCAACAAATAAAATAAAATACCTGGAAATATATTTAACCAAGGAAGTGGAAGACCTCTACAGGGGAACTATGAAACACTAAGGAAAGAAATTACAGAGGCTGTAAACACATGGAAAACCGTATCACACTCATGGATTGGCAGAATCAACATTGTTAAAATGTCTACACTACCCAAAGTGATTTACAGATTCAATGTAGTCTCCATTAAAATACCAACATCATTTTTTGCAAATCTAGAAAAAATAATTATATGCTTCATATTGAAGTGGAAAATTGGAGAATTCCACTAAAATGGAAAATTGGAAAATTCCACTACTGGGTTTCCTCCCTTGCAACCTTTCCCTGGGCTTCCTCCCCTGCAGTTTTTCCCCGGCAGCTGCCACCCTCATAAATAACCTGTAGCAATTAGCGTACCAGGCCTTGAAGTAGCTTAGGACTCTGCCTCACTAAAGTGAACCCTGTTGTAACTATGCCCCTCCTCCTTAAGCAAAGTGTATAAAAGACTGCTATGCTCTTTGTCTGGTGCTCAGAATTTGGGAAAAGCAAAGCCCCCTCTGAGTCTTGCTGGCCGGCATAGAATAAAACCTGTTTTTGCCATATCTCTGTGTGCCACTCAGTCTATTCCTGGTCAGCTCTGCTGCAACAATATGGAACCAGAAAAGACCCCAAATAGCCAAAGCAACCTTAAGCAAAAAGAACAGATTGGGAGACATCACTTTCCCAGACTTCAAGCTATACTACAAGGATATAGTAACCAAAGCAGCATGGTACTGGCACAGGAACAGAGATAGAGACTGATGGATCAGAACCGAGAACCCAGATATAAAACCATCCTTGTATTGCCATCTGATCTTTGACAAAGCAGACAAAAAAATGCAATGCAGAAAAGGATCCCTCTTCAATAAATGATGCTGGGAAAACTGGATAGCCACATGTAGAAGACTGAAACAGGATCCCCACCTCTCACCACTCACAAAAATGAAGTCACAATGGATAATAGACTTAAACCTAAGGCATGAAACTGTAAGAATTCTAGAAGAAGAGGTTGGAAAAACTCTTATAAATATCAGCCCAGGCGAAGAATTTATGAAGAAGACCCTGAAGGCAATTGCAGCAACAACACGAATAAATAAATGGGACCTGATTAAATTAAAAAGCTTTTGCAACAGCCAAGGAAACAACGATTAGATTGAATAGACAACCTACAGAATAGGAGAAAATATTTGCATGCTATACATCCAATAAAGGGCTAATAACCAGAATCTACAAATAACCCACGCAAATCAGCAAGAAAACATCAAATCACCCCCCTAAAAAGTGGGCAAAAGACACAAACAGAAGCTTTTCAAAAGAAGATAGACTAATGGCCAATAAACATATGAAAGAATGTTCAATGTCTCAGTCATCAAGGAATGCAAATTAAAACCACAATGAGATAATACCTAACTCCAGTGAGAATGGCTTTTATCAAAAAGTCCCCAAGCAACAGATGCTGGTGTGGATGTGGAGACAAAGGAACACTTAGACATTGTTGGTGGGACTGCAAACTATTTCAACCTCTTTGGAAAGTAGTATGGAGATACCGCAAAGAACTAAAAGTACACCTACCATTTGATCCAGCAATCCCACTATTGGGTATTTATCCAAAGGAAAAAAAGACATTCTACAAAAAAGATATCTGCACTCAAATGTTTATAGCAGCACAATTCACAATTGCAAAGATGTAGAAACAACCCAAGTGCCCATCAATACATGAGTGGATTAATAAAATGTGGTATATGTATATCATGGAGTACTACTCCGACATAAGAAAAAATGGTGAACTAATACCTCTTGTATTAACCTGGACAGAACTGGAGCCCATTTTTCTAAGTGAAGTATAACAAAAATGGAAAAACAAGCACTGCACATACTCACCATTAAATTGGTAGTAATTGATCAATACTTATGTGCACATATGGAAGTAACATTCAGCAGGGATTGGGCAGGTGGGAGGGGGGAGGAGGGGATGGGTAAATTCACACCTAACAGGTACAATGTACACTATCTGGGTGATGGACACACTTATAGCTTTAACTCAAACTGCACAAAAGTAATTCATGTAAACAAAACGTTTGTACCCTCAATATTCTGAAATAAAAAAAATACTATTGCCTAAAACAAAAAAATTAAAAAGTCCCACTTTAAGTAAAATTTGCTCCAAACCTTTCAACCTCTGTGTGTGTGTGCGCATTGCATGTGTGTGCATGTGTGCACATGTGGCTGGGGGGATAGGGGATGGGACAGGGCACACTTAAATGAAGGAAATCCAAAGGTGGACATACAGACTTAGGGATGTAAATTCATTCAAGCTGTTTGAGAAAGGCTCTGTTTTTGCCTTCGTTTCGATTTGGAGACATAGATTGTCTTATTCTGATTATTCTTTTTGTCCTTTGTCCCAACAATTCCTATTTGAAGTCTAATGCACAGGAGAGCCCCAGTGGGCCATGAATAGAGCAGTACAGTTATAGGTGCTCTGTGTTTGTAGAAACCAGGTGTAGCCCTAAATATTTATAAGGGAGATGTCTATCACTGGGTTAGATCTTTCTGAGCTTAGACATTATATCCAGTTTATAGGCCCTGACTGCATATATTTCACTGGAGAAAACGCTTCTTTTAACTATATTTTGGAGATTTTAAAACATTATTTTCGGAAGTATCTGACAGACACCACTATAATTTTGGGTTTGTTTATTGGATCTTGATTACCCAGAATCTTACACAATCTGTTTCAGAAAAGCAGTTTCTATTACATGGGATGGGACTGAAGCTGAAAGGGTGACTACAGATCATCAGGCCTTAAAAATGTCTGGAAATATTTCTGATGGTATTCTTTTATAATACTATAAACGTTTTAGTTAGCAGTTGCTCTGATTTTTCCATTTCGGTATATAAACCTTGCAAATTAATGAAGAAAATCAAGTTGTTTCTCAAGAAATGTATCCAAGGCATCACTACACCGCCACATCAAGTTCAGAACTTCATATTGTAAATAACTTATTGGCTGCTTGCATTTTTAAGATGATATAATGCAGGGATTCCTAATCTTGGCTTCAAGAATGTTTGATATTGTTCTCAAAATTTTATTTGTATGGATAAAATCTTGAGTTGGGGTGCATCATAGCCTTTATTAGATTCTCAAAGGCATCCATGACCACCTCAATCTCCCAGAATTTAAGAACCCTCAATAATAAATAAGCAGACAAGTTTATACGAGACTATTAAAACAGAAGGTCTTTGAGACCATGTTTTAGTTCTCCTTTCCCTCATTTCCTGTTGCTTCTTTCAATCTGGTTTACTATGCCTAGTGTTGAGGTTCCTTCTTAATCTTACATTCCTATGCATGCACAATCAAGTTAATAATGAGAGACATACAGAATAGATGCTTCTATTGCATGTCTATTCTTTTAATTCTGAATAAGGTATCCACCCTGAATCTTAGTGGCCATTCTCGTTCTTGTAAACTAGTTGGACAATAAAGAAAAGAATTAAAAATTGTTCTTCTGCACTCTCCCTAGTCTAAGAGCCTAGAGTAAGCCTGGGTTGTTCCTGAATTTTAGGCCTGGATATGGAGCTATAGTAATCAAAAGTCAAAGGCACCTACTAAGCAGGACCTCCAAATCTACCCAACAAAGAAAATCCTAATTAGGTCTTTGAGATTTATAATCTTTAAAAACACTTTGATTTTCAGTCTTAGGATCCCTAGGTCATACTTAATACTACCATATTCCAACCAGGCAAGAGAAGGGAAGAGGATATCTGCCATTGCCTAGGCTCCACTTGTGATGCCTTCCTGTCTTCTGTATGTCTATAGTGTCCAATTCTTTACTGTATGCTCCTAGTTTGCAGCCTGGCCCATCTCTAAAAGGAGTGAAAGGGAAGAAATGAGAAAAAACTGTGTGAGACCAAAAGACTACATTTCAAATGGACTAACAAGCAAGATCTCTGCTTCTAATATCTCGATTGTCTATATAAGCATTACTTTCTTGAATTTGTCTTATCAGTATTTGAATTGCTCCCCTCATCATAGTTCTCAGTAAAACTAAATTCACTAGTGGTTTTCATGGAATTAGTGAGTTATGTACATTCACTGCATATAATCTGATTCATTTTAAATAAACCTCCTTGTATGAATAGCATATTTTTCCTGAACATTCTTGTAACAAGTTGTTTTGAAACTCAAAAGTGCCAATGCTAATAACATCCATAATTATTTCTCTGCAACTTATGCTTTTATGTATTATATAAGAAAAAATGGTAAAAAAAGGTTTGAAAAAAGAGTTCTCAACTTGAATTAAATAAGTAAGAGATAAAACAAATTATAGTACTTATGTTGGGAAAGCTATTTTTCAGCTTTGAATCTTTTAGTTATGGCATGACTAAGAAAAAAATTGAACGCCTACATACCAGCATACACAATGGGTTTTAGTTAGGGAAATTGGTTTTAGCAAAAGACAACTGGAAATGATTAAAAAAAACAAAAAACTCTCTTTTCTCTCTACCTCTATCTTAGCTAGAAAAATTCTAATCCTCTTAAAACCCAAATCTCCACCTCCTCTCTGCCTGCGCCAAATAGCAAAGATGGCTAGGAAAAAAAACACAGGCTGACCTCATTTTAAATGGAGAAATGCTCATTGGTCTCATCTTAAATTGACATTCACTGATCTTAAATGGGCCTTCAGCAATCTTACTACATTTATGTAGTCAATTTATTCTTCTGTTTTTCTAAGCTACCAGTTTTACATCCATACCCTTTCCTTTTTCCTTCAACTTCCAACACTTCTCTCTCCTTCTCACTCTCTGCTAATGATCTTGCCTCTTCTTTCAATTATGAGGTTGAGAAATCAGAAGAGAACCACTTCATCTGCCCATTGTCAAGTCTATGCCCATGTACTCTGCCTCTTCTTCCTTTACAGTGGGGAATCATGTTCCTATGTAAGACTGACTCCTCCACTTGTGCAATGGATCCCATTCCCTCTGGACCATTCCAATACTTCACCTCTACAGTTATCCTGGCTTTTTCTTGGACCTTTAGTTTCTACTTTTCTACTGAATCATTCTCATCTGCATAAATACAGACCACAATATCTCGCATTAAAAAAATACTCTTCTTTAGACCCCATATCCTAACTATTGTCCAATTCCTTTGCTCTACCTTGCAGTAAAATATCCAAAAGCCTCTGTGTCTAGGCTCTCCATATCTACCTCTACAATTACTTCTCTCCCCAACCTACTCCATTCAGGCTTTCTTCTCCATTGCAGAAGCTATTCTTGTCAGAATCCCCAGTGTTTTCCTTCTAGCTACACCCAATGGCCAATTCTCAGTTTTCATCTTGTTTGACCCATCAACAGTATTTGACACAGCTAAGCTGTCTCTCTTTCTTGAAACATACTCTTCTTTCTTGGATTTCCGAGACACGGTGTTCTGCTAGTATTCCTATTACCTCGGGAACTTAGTCTCCTTTGTTGAATCTACCAACTCTTTCACATTTAAAAAGAGCCCCAGTTCTTGACATTTTTCCTTCTCCTTCAACTTCCTAGGTGTTTACATCCCTTTTGTGGTTTAAAATCTTTATGCCGATGCCTTTAAATTTATATCTTCATGAGCTCCACACTCCTGGATTTAACTGTCTACTCATCTTCACTTGAGTGACAGATAGACATGTCTGTATCTATAGTTAAGAAAAACAGAAAAATGGCAAAGCCATACCTCTCTGTTATGGACTGAATGTCCCTCCCTCCAATTTCAGATGTTGAAACCCTAATCCTCAATGTGATAGTATTTGGAGATGGGGCTTTTGAGAGGTAATTAGGATTAGATGAGGTCCTGAGGTCTTGAGGTTCTGAGGGTGAGGCCCTGGTCTGATGGGATCAGTGTCTTTTAAGAAGAAACACCAAGAGCTAGCACGTGTGCTCTCTCTCTCTCTCTCTCTTTCTCTCCCATGTGGGGACCCAGAAGGATGCCAGCAAGAAGGCACTCACCAGGAACTGGATCAGTGAGCACCTTGATCTTCGACTTCCCACCTCTAGAACTGTGAGGAAGTGTTTAAGCCACCCAGTCGATGGTATTTTGTCATGGCAATCCAAGCCATCCAAACTGCTCCTCCCTAGGATATCCCATTCTGATAAGTGGCACCAGCATTATCCTCTTGCTCAGGCCAGAGGGTCAGGAGCCAGCCTTGACTTTCTTTCCCACTTTATTCATGCAAATTCATCAACAAATCCTATCAAGTCTTCAAAATATCTTGACCGTTTCTTGCCACCTCGACTGCTATAAATGTAGCCCAATACACTTAACATCTTTAGCATAAACTATTGTGCAGTCCTCTGATGGGTCTCCCTGCTTCCACTCCTTCATATGCCAAACCCTATCCCCAACACAATATTCTCCACACAACAGCCAGAGCTATCTTTTAGAAAGGTGAGTCAGAAAATGTTACTTTCTCTGAAACTTTTCATAGCATCCCAGGACATTCAGAATAAAATCCAACTTCTTTTTTTTTTTTTTTTTTTTTGAGACAGAGTCTCACTCTGTTGCCCTGGCTAGAGTGAGTGCCGTGGCATCAGCCTAGCTCACAGCAACTTCAAACTCCTGGGCTCAAGCGATCCTTCTGCCTCAGCCTCCCGAGTAGCTGGGACTACAGGCATGCACCACCGTGCCCGGCTAATTTTTTTTCTATATATTTTTAGTTGTCCAATTAATTTCTTTCTAATTTTTAGTAGAGACGGGGTCTTGCTCTTGCTCAGGCTGGTCTCGAACTCCTGAGCTCAAACAATCTGCCCGCCTCGGCCTCCAGAGTAGGATTACAGGCGTGAGCCACCGCGCCTGGCCTAAAATCCAACTTCTTAAGTGTGATCTCAAATGTCCTCCATAATCTATCTCCATTATTTCAATTTTTTATTTGCTTTGCTTTGGCTACATTTGCTGCTTCTAAGGAAGCTAATCTTATTCTTGCCTTAAAGCCTTTGTGGGAGCTATTTAGTCCTTCTGAAATGCTCTATTCTCAAAGCTTTGCAGGGCTCACTGCCTCACTTCATCCAGCTCTCTGTTCAAATGTCGCCTCTTCACAAAGGCCTTTCTTGAACATTTTATCTAAAATAGCCACCACTCTGTCTTTCTCTCTCCCTTACCCTACTTTTTTCTCTCCACAGCACTTAAAATAATTAATTTTTTTAATCAATTCTTTTTCACCACCATGTAAAGTTCACGAGGACAAGGGCTTTGTATTTACCACTGAATCTCCACTGCCTAGAAGAGCCCTCACTGAAGAGCAGATCCTCAATAGATACATATGTTGAATGAATGAATAAATGAGCAGTTTTCAAATATTTTCCTAAAAATGTAGAAATTGCTATTTATAAATTTTAAGGTCTGGAATCTGTTTTCGAAAATGTGTTCTCCTTTGAATGAGAAGGGAACAAACAGACAAACCTATAAACAAGTGATCACAACAACCAGGGTTAGCTCCTTGTGAACCGAGATGATTTCTAAGTGGCAAAGGCAGAGATATCAGCAAAGCTTACACCATGTTTACAACCCTGGTGAGAAAGTGAAAGAAACAAAATTAAATTTGCTTTTTGGATCCTTAGAGAGAAGCAACGTGAAAGAAGTTGGTTTTACAATACCAACCACAATCTCACTTCCCCACATCTTTTGAGCTAGAGTTATCTCATCTTACTTGGGCTTGACTGAAGACCATGGTGAGGCTGTTGTTGACCCCAGCAAACAAAATCAGTTTGCTCCCTTCCCTCTTACCTTTTAACTTTCTATGGAGTCATGTTTTACTGTCATTTATCCTCCCCCATCCTTTATTCCAATACAGATATGGACCCCAGTAAGATCATGCAACATTCCCCCAAATGTGACCCTTTATCATATTTCTTACTTGGCCTTTATACTCTAGAATGAATATAACACCATCCCTGAAACAAAACAGTAAGACATGTTTAAAATATTAATTTGAAGAAACCACCAGGACTTTTCATTCAGCTGTGAAAATGTACTAATGTAAATAGAGTGTACTAATGTAAATAGAATAAACTAATGCACATTTGATTTAATTAAGCAGTGGATCTAAAAGTTATGCTAAGTAGTTTATCCAATCATATCCTAAAATATATCTCTGGGCACTGACTGTATATAATTGGGAATAGAAATAAAGGGCAAGCACCAAAATATTACATCTAAATTAGTCAGCTATTTGAATGAGCAACCCCTTTGTATTGGTCATGATATTGCACATCACTACCCTCTGATGACATGCTAGGACAAATGCTCAAAACAACTAATTCTTTCCATGGTTGCTGGGTTGGCCTTGAGCAGCAAAAGGCAACTGGATTTATTCTGTTCTGGCAGCAGCTCAGTGGGAACATAAACTAGCAATGCTAGGGAACAGAAGGTCTACGGAGAAAAAGAAGTTCTACTCATATACTATACTAAACCCTCAAATGCCAACTACACTTAAACCAGAAGCAACGTGAGTGGTAAACACTAACATTTTCAAAGAATTGTCTGATATTCATGGCAGAATCTATAAAAGGTGACTTTGAATAATCTCTTCCCAGCAAACCTGTAAAAGTTTTATAAAATATGCTGCAAAAATGACTCACAGTAGATGTAATTACTGTGCAACCTTGGAAACTGATGTAAAAAATTCAGCTGCCAGCATGTTAACGGCCACCTAATATATGAGTTGTTTGATTGGACTCTTTGGGCAAAACTGCAAAATTCCTAACCCATTGCTGCTATATATTTTATCAGGGCCAAATTTAGCTACTTTCATTTTTTAAAATGCCATTTCAGACATCACAGTGAATCAAGTCAGTGTTGCTTAATTGCTTACATACATTACAATCTAATCCATTTCTCCAAACACTAATTTAACTAGTTATTATTTATTTTTATTTTTTGAAACAGTAGCAGAATTCTAATGCCTAAACTATGAAACTTAGAAAAATAATTGCTTTCTTAACAAAAACTGGAAGTATCAGCAGTGAAATTTCTTCCTTTATGCAATCAGCAGCTGTTTTTTATTTTAAATGTATTCATCCTAAATTAACAGTTTGGTATAAAAATATTTTATTGCCCATATTCTGTTTTCACTTGTAATACAGCATTTCTGTGGAGGGAGAAAAAAGCCAAATTTTAGAAGGATCACTTGCCATATTGTGGCTTTGGCTTTGGCCATCTAAATATGTCAACTTTTGAAAGATGTTCCTTTGTTATAAAATGATCACTCTATAATTATCACTATCCTAGGCTTTGGTCTTATGGGCTCTCACCTTTTGAATGTAAATTGATTTTTTACAAAATTGATCCTATGTTAATGTTACTATAGGTGTTTGCTAGTTAAATGACCCTGACATTGAACCTTTTAGAAAAGAGACCATCCTTCTATTTTGTAGTGGAATATAGTAAGTTCAACCCTCCCCTTAAGCTTACCTGTTTGGTAAATTTACATATATAACATTTTCTCCAAAGTGGGGTCCATTCCAACCATGGGTAAAAGATTGGATGATAAAGAAATGCTCTATCAGCCTTCTTCCAGATTAACACTTAGGACTATTAGGATCATCCAAATACAGTAGCCACCACACAAACGGAGTTGAGCTCTCACAGTGTGACACCTTCATGACATATGCCCTCTTTATTCTAAGACTTAAGTTGCAAGCAGGTAGGGATTTTATCTTATTAATCTCTGTGCCCCAATAAACATTTGTCAGACTGAAGTCTCAGTTTTGTACAGTTGAAACAATGCCTCATCTTACTATATGGCTCACTCTGGTGGAACACTCTTTGATTTACTTGTAGAAAGCTGAAATTAATTTTAAAGAGAAGAATTTTTAAAAACCACATTAAAATTTGCCAAGGAGGAGGTTTGGTGGTGAAGATTTCAAGTATATCAATAACAATAAAGGCCATTTTTACATTTCCAAATTCTATAACTACACGTATCAAAATTCAAATTATTCTACATAATTAATTTCAGTTCCATATAAATATACATGCAGATGCTGTATGAAAGTGAATTTTCCAGCACTCGATTTAATCTATTTGAAGGATTAGAATATTTTGCTCCTACTATGGTAAATTGGGCAAATGCTGAGCCCAGAAGTTATTTTGACTGCAAATGCTGCTTAAATGTTTAATTAGCTTAAACATGTTTTCTTAAGTCATTGTGATCAGTAATTAGAAGACCCAAGCCTACTTAGCTGGCTAATCTTGGTGTATAATTCTGAACAACCTAAATTTCAGGATGGCAACTTTACTTCAAAAGTCTATACAGTATACAAGAATTATCCAGAAACTCCCAGATATCAATGAAATTTAAAAAGTTTTAACTATTTTATATCTCATCTCAAATAATTTGGGGGCAAGTTTCTTATAGTAACAAAACAAATTACCATCCAAAATATCATTGAGAGAAATATATACTGGATTTCCTAACACGTATGCTGAAATTGATGACAATGCAGAGCATTATGTCATTTTTTTTTTTATTTATTATTCCAGGGTTTTGTGAGGGTACAAACATTGTAGTTACACTTTATGTCTTTGCCTCGCCCAAAGGCATGCCCTTCCCTCCCTTTAGTGCTCCCCGTGTCCTTTAGTTGTAGATTTGCCCCCCCATCCCCCTAATCCCTAGAGAGTACTTCTGCCATGTAATCAACCTAGTGTTGATCAGTTAGTATCAGTTTGATGGTGAGTACAAATGGATCCCGTTCTTCTGCTCTTGTGGTGCCCCACTTTGGATAATGGGCTTAAGTTTAATCCAGGAAAGTATAAGAGGTGCTAGATCACTGTCGTTTCTTGCATTATGTCATTTTTGAAACTGATGGGGTTTAGGACATACTATGCCAAAATATGGCACCTTGGCACATTAAATACTTGAAGCTCAAGGAATTTGAGAAACCACCAGAAGTTCTCTCTAACTTTTCCTGCTCTTCTCTCTGAAACAAGTCATAAGACCCTCATGTGAGAGATGCCTTCCCTATACCCAGAGGAAAGGAGCATCCTTATCTCTGAGCATGGGTGGATGCTGAGAGGAATCTGAGCAAACAGTCCTTGTTAAGTTTCCCCTCAGTTTACTTCATGTATCTCACACTCATTGTTCTATCACATTTTCCCATGACTTTCCACTTGTCATCAAACCTAGCATAAAAATGCTCAGGTTTAAGTATTTTCTTCAGGTCATTTCCTTATGAAGGCTCCATGTTACATAAAACTTACATTAAATAAACTTGTATGCTTTTCTCTTGTTACAAATATTCTAGTCGAAAACTTAGAATAGCAGAAGAAAAAGATATTTTTCCTTTCCTACAAATCCAAGAGTTAAGAATGATTTTTCCAGCTCAAAAACATTAACCACAAAAGTACAGATCCTTCTTTGGCTTTCATTAACATTTAAAAGATGTTAATGATGCTATCAGTTTGATAAGGAAGAATGCAAAAAGAAACTCTACATACATTTTATTCAAAGTTGTTTTAAAAAGTGAGTAATACTCACCATCAAATTGGTATTAACTGATCAGCACTTAAGTGCACATACAGTAATAACATTCATAGGATGTCAGATAGCAGAGGGGAGGTAGGGAGGGGTATGTACACACCTAATGGGTGCGGTGTGCACCGTCTTGGGGATGGACACGCTTGAAGCTCTGACTCAGGTGGGGCAAAGGCAATATATGTAACCTAAACATTTGTACCCCCATAATATGCTGAAATTTAAAAAAATAAAAAAAATAAAAAGTGAGTAATAGTGATGCTAAGGATTACAATGAAAAAAATGTTGAAAAACATCAAATTTCAGAACTCTTTTGCCAAAGGGGACTTCATCATAAGCCTGCCATTGAGATGAGGCACTGGTCAGTCTGTTCTAGTACGGGAGGTGGGCATGCTGGAGGTAGAAACTTCTGTCACTCTCAAGTAGCAGGGAAGAGGAGCTTAAGGAAGATAAAGCATCACTTTGCAAAAGGCAATGAAAAGATTCTGATTAAGGAAGGAAATATTTTCTACTTTTTAGAGGTATTAAAGGCCAGAAGAGTTATGAGTGTCAATGGAAGTGAATTCCCTTCAATAACCTCTACTTCGGTATTATGCTGAGATTAAGGAAATCTATTTATAACAATCATCAATAAAACTAGACATGTCTTTAAATGATGCTTTACAATTTTGGGGAAAACAAAAAAGCTTGTTTATTAAAGAATGTGATAAAGAGTGAAAACACAATTATACCTTTTTTAAAACCACTAGAAGCAAGAACTTGCATTAGTACATTACTTAACAATGAACAAAAATGCTTTTACATACATTGTCTCAATTGATTACTGTTACTACCCTAAATGTGGACAAGGCTAGGTAGCATTTTCATTTTACAGAAAAGGACATTGGGGCTTTGAAGTTTGCTAGTTGTTTTCAAAAAGAAATCTGTCACTCTCAATTTTTAAAAAAAGTGACCAAATTTTAAAAGAACCACCTTCATAGAGATGGAAAATTTGTCAGCAATGGCTATGCTTAGAGTTCCATTTTATATTACCTGGTACTCCTTTTGTTCCATACTGTGATTTTATGGGGTTTTGTTGTTGTTGTTATTTTTGTTGTTGCTGTTGTTTTTAGCAAGGCAGAAAGTCAAACACCTGCCCATCTGCTTCAAAATCAGACATCTGGCAGCACCTAGGATTAGATAGATAGCTTAATGGAATGGACCATTTGTAGCAGAGAATGATCTCTAACTCCACCTTGCTCCAAATTCACACCACTTTGAACTAACCTACAATGTTTCCGCAAGGGAAAGAAGTCAGCTTCCCTGGTCTTCTCTCTTCCTGATAACTTTCTGAACTGCATCGACTGCCCAAATTGTGATGGACTGGTGGATAAGTGAAGGAGAAGGGGACTGCCATGCATAATGACTCTTGATTTATCATGGGGTACTAACTCTCCCATACTTTTCAGATACTGCACTAAATTCATCCCCAAATGAGTGGATTTTGGCCCTGCGGATTGAGTTCTCCTTCTGTTGCTGGAGATTTCACAGAGAAGTAGGGCCTCTATTATGCTTGTTGAATGACATTATAATATTTAAAGTATTTCTGAGATAGAAATGACTTAACAAGGTTTAGTTTAAAACTCTTCTCACTGATTTTCTCACCCACTTTATGGACAGTGTTTATTTATTACATGCAAGGAATTTTAGGAGGTAGGGGAAATTCTTGAAATAAAATTTTAATACGGACTGGTAAGTTTTTTAAAGTTTTATTTATAATAAAGAGCCTTCATATGGCTGAAACATTTGACTTCCGATGTTTACCACTGGAGCATAGGAACTGGCCTATACTTTACTCTCCTGAGCTAAATGATATTGCCTTGTAAAGAGAAGAGAACATCTTAATCACAAACTTTATAAAGAAGATTGCCTGACTACTGCTATATGAACTTTCAGCGTATTGTGTCCAGGAATATGTATGTAGCACTATTTCAAGTCCTCTTTGCCGATAATTTAATGCTGCCTCTAAATTTAATGCCTATTGCCTTTTCACCAGAAAGCAGTTTTTACTGATGATAATGATGATGGTCATTAGGGCCTTGGAGACTTTTAAAAGGATCCAAGGATGAATGAATAAATAAAAACCATGATGACTCATTCTGCACCGAATGCCATTAGTTTAACGCACAGCTCAGCACAGTTCCTCTCCCCTCTCACAAAACTGCACTATTTAAATGTATGTTACATTTCTTCTTTAAACAAAATGAGTATAATTTATTCAGAGAATATTATAGGATTGTGGAATATCAGCAATTCAGGTAGGTAAGATGCAAAAAGGAAATATATTTTTACTAGGCTGATTTTTTTTCTCTAAAACTAGTCCTAGTAGTCCAATAATCAGATTCTGTCAGGCTCCATGTTCATTCCTTCCTTCCTGAATGAGAGGAGCTTATTTTTGTCACATTTTCACTGCTTTCTCTATTTTATATTTTAAATCTATTAAGGAATATCCAGTTCATTTCCTTCTAATATTGTTTCAGGTAAGTGGAAAAAAAATAGATACTGGAATCTTAGAGCACCATTTTTTACATTAGTTAAATTAATAGGACTTAAACAATATTTCATATTCATATTAATAAAAATGTGAATGTGTAAACCCTACCCTTAAAAACTAGTATACAGGTATAAAGAGATATGCCCAGAATTATTTTTATGAACACATGTGTAATATTTCCCCCAAACTAAAGTTGTTACAGGATGGTGTGTTATGGGCCATTATGGTGTATTTTATTTTACAAAGGATTAAACTATGGAAAATCCCAGGTTGCAACAAGATTTGTGATCATTATGCACTGACTTTATTAGTATACTACATGTTTTTCCCTTTATCGGCTGATTTCCAAGTCATTGATTGGCTTTCTGATGACATTAATATATGGTACGCAGCCATTTCTCTCTTTTCCATACACCTATTTTCCCTTTCTTCTTGGATCAGACAGGGGACAGTGAAAAGGACACTGAGCCAGAGCTCAGATAACGAAGATTCTGTGCCTCCCTATCCATGAAAGAGCGAGTTGACTGACCTTGGGATGGTGACCAGAGTACCTGTGACTTGCTCTCTTCCCCATAACATACAGGTAATAATGCCACAATGTTGGTGAGACATAATTGTAATTATGTTCTTTAGTCTGCAAAGAAACAATCACCAAAAGACCTAAAGATTAGAAGTTAGCTATAGAAAGGTTCTTGCTTTAAACAAATTCAATGTATTAAAATTTTCATTTAAACAAAGATAAATGAGTAGATAGTTATTCACTTTACTTTAGAAATATCCGATATAGGAAATAATGCATTTTAAAAGCTAACATCCATAAAATGGTCAAAGTACAATTCAATTTGCAAATATTGAATTCAGATGCACCTATAGCAAGGCCTGAAGTACAACTGCATTTTAAAATCTACTGAGAGGCTTTGCATGCAATTTAGTCTAATATGATAAAAGAATAGTACATCAAATTGGAATTGATTGCTCTTAATCAATTCAGTCACTCTGCCATTTACATGAGGCCGGTCCAATGAAAACCAAAACTTTCATGGCCTGGGAAGAGTGAGAACTTCCCATTGCTATTTAAATTGGAAATTAACTAGTTGGTTGACAAAATGTTCTGATTCTTGAGCTTGACTTGTACGACGAGAATGAAGTGTGCCTTTTGGTTCAGATCTCCTGCCTGCGTAGCCAGCTACTCAGTGAAATACGCCAAGTGCACACTTGGGTGTTTCTGTCTCTTAGAAGAATGAATCAAAGCCCTTTTGGCAAAATGTTCTCGGAACACGAATGGTGGAGCTTCCTCCTGAGTCAGAGCTGGTTTTGGCCATGAGATTTTGGCTCTCATTTATGTGTGTGGACCATGGAGCCTGATTTACACTGGGGTTGGTCCTATAAGTCATCTAGAAGGCACAGAATTCATGGTACTATGTACACAAACCCATTCACCAACATGCATGTATACATGTATAATGTGTGCAACATCATCTGTAATATAATAAAAAGAGTTATATAGTAGGAAAAATACATTTCTTTAAACTCTGGAATCACTCATAGGGTAGTGAGAGGTTCACAAAAAAGGTGCAAGAGAAATGAGATCGACAGAGGGAACAAAGGATTCATATCTCCCATCTTATAGTCATTCTCACTGACTGGTTAGGGAACAAAAGTTTCCCCTGCTGTTTATGTTATTCTCTATCTCTCTCTTTCCCCCTCTCCCTGACAAGCATATATGACAATGCTCCACAGCCTGTACTTTTTTTCACCTAATAGTCCTCTTACCTGCTTGCAGAACTTCAGCATGAATGCTGGTTTTTTTTAATAGAATATTACTTAAAACACAACAGTGCAGCTTGGTGGACTTCAGAGAGCCTTCCCCTTGCTTGTACACACAGTTGTCAGGTCTTCTATAGTGCTGTTTAAATGAGGTGAGGAAATAGAAGGTGACATCCATCTTAAAGAGATAGAGATCGATGCATTGGAAGCAGAACTGGATGCCACAACTTCACATTCTATTTGAAAACTCTTCGCTATCTTCTTCAAAGCAAAATGCTTCTTTTAAAATGGTTCATCTGCTGCTGTAATGATGTGCCACTAAATTGCAGCATCTCTGGGGAGATGGGGAGCTACCACCACCACCAGGATACTTCTGTGTCATTGGCATTGCCATAGCACTCGTTCTTCCTGGAAATAAAAGATAACAATCAGGATGTTGATGTTAGAATGGATCTGCCAGTACTACAGAAACCTTATTAGGTTTACGTATACACACTAAGTAAATATTTAGTAATTTAATAATTATGTAATAAATGGAAATAGATTGAAATACATATAAAGTATTTCAGTTCATTAGCTCTTAATTAATTAATAATTATTGCTTATAATTACCAATATCAACTAGGATTCCTGTTACGTATATTGGCATTATGAATAGCTTCTGTATCTTTATTTTAATATCTTTTGCATAACCAAGCAAGATAAAAGATAAAAAACTATATTATGCTTAAAAATATATGTGAGCATATGCAGGTTGAATATCCTTTATCAGAAATGCTTGGGAGCACATGTGCTTCATATTTTGGATTTTGCAATATCTGCATATACATAATGAGATATCATGTGGATGGGACCCAACTATAAACACGAAATTCATTTGTTTCATACATACCTATATACATAGCCCAAAGATAATTTTATATAACAAAGTTTGTGTACATTGAACCATCAGAAAGCAAATTTGTGGTTGTTTGGCGTCACCATCATTCTTGACTATTAATTTATATGCTACCAATAAGTAGTCATTTTCCTATCCTTATTCACATATAAGTACTTAACAGTAAAAAATATGACATACCATTAATACTGTGATAAAATAATGTGTTTAGGGTAACTTGTGGCATCATGTCGACACTCAAAAAGTTTCAAATTGTGGAGCATTTCAGATTTTGAGTTAGGAATGCTTAACCTGTACATTCAATTCAACACATTACTTTAGTGCCTGCAAGTCATACAACTATAAGTGAAAAAATATTTGTGTCTTTACCTGTACAGATACACTCTTAATTAATTCCTAAAGGGTACAGAGCATCATTTGTAGTAACTTAGTTTGTGGTGTCGTGCTTTTCATTGACTAGTCACAATTTAGAATAATTATAATAACTTAATTCTCAGAAACAATTTACTCTTTTATACCTTTGTATTTCTTTTTTTTTTTGTCTTTGAGATAGTGTCTTGCTACGTTGCCCAGGCTGGAGCACAGTGGCTATTCACAGGCATGATTATGCCTTCAGGAGCTCACTGAAGTCTCAAACTCCTGAAATCAAATGATCCTCTTGCCTTAGCCTCCTGAGTAGCTGGGGCTGCAGGTGCATGTTACCATGCCCAGCTACCTTTGCATTTCATGAAGACTTTTCTAAGGAAAGAATAATTCTTTTATATGGTAAAAAGCAATTTGTCTTATGTATATGAAAACTATATTTGTAGCTCCTATGATAGGTATTTAGATTTGTTTCATCCAGTTGTAATGGATTTAGTCTGGGACTATAGGAAGTAAGGGATCAGTACAGAAACTAGAGCTATTTCAACATGATATTTTGAACCACTTAGTATGTCCAAAAGTGAATGTGTCACTTTTCCTAACAAACATATCTTTCTCATCTTGGAAAATGTCATCTATCTACTCAGGTGTCCAAAGCTGTAGAACTGAGCTTTGTCATTGTCTCTTTTGTCCTCCTTAGGTCCCTTTCCCTACCTCATTGTAAAAAGCCACCAAATCTTTTCATTTCTAACTCCTTAAAATCACTTAAATATGCCTATTTCTCTCTGCCCCTTTACTCTCACCTTAATGTAGGACACTATCACTTGTATGTTGCTTGGATTTCTGTAAAGCCTCCTAACTGGTCTCTTCAACTCCAGTCTTCTTCTTCAATCCATCTGCCATACTCAGCCAAAGTAGTCTTTTTCTAAACATATCTGCCTTTTAAATAAACTCCTGAATGCTTAAAATTATTCAATGGCTTTTGGCCCAATGTCCAAACTCTTTAGCATGGCTTATAAGGCCTTTCAAAATCTGGCCTCTGTTTACTTCAATTAGCTCTCCATGCTTCACCCATTACTCATTGCTGGAGCAATAAACAACTAACAGCAGTTCTGTCAAATTTCTCTTCTCTCTAACCTCAATTTTGTAATTTTCTGTTCTCTTGATACAGAGGGTCTTGCTCCAACTCTGCTTGGCTCAACCATATCAACATCCCTGGAAGTAAGACATGTCTTTCACCGGAGAAGTCTTTCCTGGTTCTCCCACAGTCACCTAAATGCACTGTGTATGCCCCTAACACATCCATTAAGCATTTGACAAATATTTGTTAGGTGTCAACTGTATGCCAAGTACTGGTTTAGGTGGTTATAATATGTAGCTGAACACAAACATAAAAATCCCTGCCTCCATGGACCACGCATTCTTCTAGTGTTACCATGACAATGTATCTCGCTATTTTCCTTATTCTCTTCCTCATTAGATGAAGGCAGGAACACTCTTCGGGTTATTGTATTGTCATGATTGGCACAATGTCCAACCAGTAAATATTCCTTTAAAGAATGAATAATCTGATCAAATAGGAAGAAAAGAAATGCCAGTATTTTTTTTTATCTTAGGTCGTTGTAATTATTTTGAAGCCAAGGAAAACTTGTTTAGAAGTAAAAGAATCCAAACCTTTTATATTAGCTGGGAATTTGATGTATAGATATATGAATGTGTCTTCAAAATTACATGTGACCCTTTTCCCCCTAAACTTGCTTTCAGTTATTGAGTTTTTCTGTAACTTCTTTTAATTTCTAGTCCAATCTACCCATTTTCTGTCCACCAGGGACTATAATGGAAAAATCAGTATCAGCAACAGAAACACTAGATGGTCATCTGAAACAGAAACATAAGTGTGTTTGAATACTAGGATTAAATATACACTTTCTATGGGCCCGAGATTACACGGAGAGACAGACGTTTTTCGTGCAAACCTAACATAGCCACACTGAAGTCCTGAGCTATTCTTCAGAATTAAAAATAAAAATCTAGACGGCAAGGAAAGGGTATTTAATGTTTTGAAACCCCATTGATTTTCTTTTTCTCCAGAGAAAAGGAAGACCACAGCAATATTTTGATTTTGAAAAGAATACATCAGATGGGTTTGAAAATTCAAGAGCTAATTACTTTTAAGATGATCTTAGGAAAAAATTTTAAGGTGACATGTAGAGTTGGGGTTTCTAATATTCAGTATGATCTCACAATTTCTTCATAAAACAAATATGATCAATACATAATTTTTAAAAATGATCACTGAAATGTATACTTCTTACCTGGATTCTAAACATACACATCTTTATTCATACAGGTTTATGTTTTTGTTCTCCTAGGTTCTTTATACTTACATACCTACACTATTCTTTTTCAAAGCCTATTGGTTGTTTTGTTTGTGTAGAGATCACGAGTCCACTTATACTTTCCTCTGCTTTGTGAGTGTAGGTAATAGCCTTTTTGTATACCAATTTGCTTACACTGCAGTCTATGATGGTAATACTGTACATTGCCTGACCTCTGAATGGAAAAATAATAACAAGTTAAAACAGTCATTTTACCTGAAGTCGATAAGGCCATAACACTCACCCTGTTTTCAATTCACATGCTCAATTTTCATCCACTCACTCTCGACTTTGAGAGGAAGGAATAATGACAGGTTACAGGCACTTTATTTCAGAATTCACTCACAAAGTTATTGACAAGCATTTTTCACAGAAACAGCTCTTCTCTCTGACCCTCGTGAGCTGTTTACATGAAAAATGCTCTTCCTGGTAGATTAATGAGAGTGGAACCTAATTCCATACCAAACATGTAGCAATTGCTTTAGCATCTCTGTTTTTGATATGGGAACAAAAATAGGGATAATTTGCCTCAAATTGCAGTCACTTCAGTCATAATAAAATCTCAGAAAGTACTGTTTGCTTTCAACTTTCATTAGGTAAGCTGGGGCTGTTATTAAGGTACCAACACATAAATGTTATATTAGCACTTAACAGAAGCATAGCATTCTCTTCTAGGAGATAAATTCTACCCTTGTCAATATAATTCCACACTGAGTGCAGTAAAAGAGTTTGAAAAGATGAAATAGTGAAGCTTTGCACTGGAGGAAAAGAAATATCTTGTTCATTCAAGCTTAAAGGCCATTTTGTTGGCCCAAGGTACTAGGGTACTGTTTAGAAAATAAGTCTAAGAGAAACTGTCTTGGGTCAAGCCAAACATTGAGACAAACTTTCAGACATGTTATCTTTGTCTGAGGTTGTTAAATCAGTTACTTTAAATTTCTGTGTGCCTTCAACTGGCATTTCAACTGTGAAAAAATAATAAGAGTTTAAGGCTAAGATGGAGTTCATTTCCGGAGAACAAGTGATAATCATTTTGTGTGACTTGCTGTACATACAACACCGACATATTTTAATTTTTTTTTTAGTATGATAAGCCCTTTTAAAATGTAAGGTATTTTGTATAATGTCATGATGGAGCTGTTAGAATTAAATCCGTGTTTATCCTTACTCTTATCACTATGTCTTTTAGATACTCTAAAAATAATTATCCAATTTAAAGCTATGAAATGTGTTGTCACATTTAGAGCTATGAGGACTATTTAATCTAAAATGGAAAAAAAGGATAGGAGGGGCATCTAAAAGCTTGGCTATTGCTAGCCCTAACTTTGCCATTTTTCATCTTTATTTCTAGTCTGTCAGAGTTCTTTATCATACTATCACT
This sequence comes from Propithecus coquereli, assembly GCF_000956105.1. Lineage (NCBI taxonomy): Eukaryota > Metazoa > Chordata > Mammalia > Primates > Indriidae > Propithecus > Propithecus coquereli. Next base: position 6,517,901 of record NW_012148618.1, read on the forward strand.
CAATTGTAAGGTCTTTTAAAGAGTCCATTGTCATTTGGATTATTTAACAGCCTTAATTGCACAAAATTGTCTATCTTAACTACCATAATAACATTCAGACCATAATGTTTTTCAGGTGACACATAAAATATCAAAGTGACTAATGTCCCTTAGCATTTCCAAGACCTATAATTAGAAGCAACAACATACAGTATATGATTTTGTTTAAAGACGTTGGCGAGAAAACTGCTTGGCTTAAAGTTATATTCACAGAATTGAATGTATATGTATTTGCCAATTAATGCTACTATGCTACTAAACTGGGAAATAACTGTCATTCAGCCTTTCCCCCAAGGTTAATCCATTTCCATCCACCCTTCCTCATATCCTTTGCATTCTGGTAATCCTGAAAATGGCCTGTAAATTCTTACCATGGCTAGACTCATGGAGAAAAGAAGTGTTAAGGACATCTCTATGAGACTTCAAAGTAATGGATTTAGCAGATGTTCATTGGGACCAAGTTTTTAAAAAATTAATTAATTTTTTAATTGATGCTCGTAATTGTACATATCTATGGGGTACAATTTGATGTTTTGATACATATATATGTTGTATAAAGATCAAATCAGGATATTTAGTGTGACAATCACCTCATGCATTTATGTTTTCTTTGTGGTGTAACCAAGTTTTCAAATGATAGTTTTGTTATCTAATATCAGTATGAATGAAAGAGTCATTTCCTTTTTAAGAACAAATTAAAATAACTTTCAATCCATAAATAATTCTTTAAAAAATAATTTTTGGGGGCAAAATGACAACTATTTTATGTACTCACAGTTTAATATGCTGGCAAATATTGTATACAAAAATTTTTAGTTGGTTTC
>NW_012148618.1:6519063-6538366 GCF_000956105.1 Propithecus coquereli
TAAGAAAATAATTGGAAATGTTCACAAAGAAAATAATTGGAAATATATAGGATGTTTATCACAGATAATAGCAAAAATTAACCAAGAACTGAGCAAATACATTATAGTATATTATAAAATACTGTTCAACTATGAAAAACTGTTTTCATTTAAAGAACATTTAATTGTAAGAAAAAATAAACCATATTACATAGGAGAAAAAGTTCAAAGACTCAAAAATAAAATAAAATCTCATTATAATAAAATGTGTATGTAATATGTGTATGCATATATATACACATACATGTATACATATTTGAATGGGACAGAAAAATATTGTCCGTTACAAGAATAAAGCACACAGTTTCTTGCAAGCCCCCACTGGCTTGTAAAGATAGGGGGTGCTAAGAGGGGTCCTTCGTTTACTGAATGGAGAGATATGTGTGAGAATGAGGAGGGAAGAGAAGCTGGGAGACAGGACCAGCTCTATGCTGCAGGATTAATAATAGGCTAGGAGTTGAGGCAGTTGGTATTTGATAGGAATTAGGGGCATGGCAAAGAACAGATATCTGATAGAGATTTTTTGTTGTTTTGCTGTGCAGTATGTATTGTATTATTCTCTTGTGCAGCCCCCTGAAAACGTCTGTAAAATTTTCATTTTTCTCTTATATTTTGTAAAGGTATATTTGCTTTGAGAAGAGGTGACCAAGTGCTGACTCTTGCTCAGGGGCAGAAGCAAGACTCTTTGTGGGGCCCAACCACATCTGAGATATTTTTATAAAAGAAAATGCACCAAAATATTAAATGTTCATTAGCTTGGGTAGAGAGAGGAGAAGGTGATCTTCATTTCCCTCTTTGTATTATAACAGATTTTCCAAATTTCTATAATGAATATGTATTACTATTATAATCTAAAAAAATGTTATTTAAAAAAAATTGATGTCAAATGAATAAGTGAATAAATCAATGAATTAATGAATTTAAAATGGTAGTTTAGAGAAAGATAAAGTATATTCGCAAATAATTGCTCTAATTTATACTGAATATAAGAAAAGTCACCCTCCTTTCAGTTTTTAGTTGTCCTTTGAAATAAGATACTGGTTTTAGAAAACACACACACACTTGCACAAGTTCTACAATGCTTGATTAATCAAAAAATAAATTTGCCTACTTTACTTCCTTGAACAAAAAGTAATATATCTTATCCTTTTAAATCAATATTTAGTTAAAAAATTTAATATATATTACCTATAACTACAATAAAAGTAATTTTCAAAATTCCATTCTTATATATTTTTCTTCAAAAAAAGCAATATAACAAAATAAGAATGTACTTTAAGTGACTAATGAAAGTAGCTGTGTTGACAATAATGTTCTCCCAACTGTCACTTCCACTGATAAAGGGTACTGATTCTATCTAGACAAGTAAGGCTTAAAACTTCACTCTATCACTTACTGGCTATGTGATCTTAGGGTGGAGGTGGGGAATCTACAGCCTTAAGGCCACATGTGGCCTTCTTGGTCCTTAAGTAAGGCCTTTTGAAATTTTATAGAACAAATCCTTTTACTTTTATTAATATTTTTTGTTTGGCTTTTATATTTTTATTTTATTTTTAAAATGAATGTATTTAAAATACTGAAGAATAAAATAAATTTCAAAGAAATAATCCTCCCAGATTGACCGGCACAATTAAAACATTTGTAAACCATAAGAGCTAAATTGACAGTTGCTACGCTCGCTCATGATTTAGTTCTAACTTCCCCCACCTGATTGGCGCCACTACTGCACAAGGCTGGTTGGTGAGAGTTTAGGGGCGTCGGGTACATCAGTCTGTTATCAGCTTTTGACAGAAGTGTACTGTGTTTCTGTTTGAAATGGAATTTGTGAATAGTTGCATAGGACGACAGTATTTTTTAATTCTATCTGCTGACAGCCCATCATGTCAAAGAAGACCAAGAGAACGCTGAAGGAAGCAAGTAGATTTTTAATGAAGATTGGGAATTGCAATATTATCTTGCTTCTGCTAAAGATAAGATGATTCGCTTGTTTTGTGATACTGCAATATCAACATTAAAGAAATTCAATGCTCATTGGCATTATAACACTCATAAGGACCACAAATATTTTACATTAGAGGGAGAGGTGCAAAAGTTTGTACCGTAGAAAGAAAAAGATGAAAGGCAAAAGCAAAGACAATTCTTTCAAGCAGCAATAAGACCTGGGAATAATGCCACCAAAACAATTTATAAAGTAGCTTATATACTCAGGGAAAAAAGGGAAACCATTCAGTGATGTAGAAATTGTGAAAGAATACATTGTTGAATTTGTAGTATGCTTAGACCATGATAATGTTTCAAACTACAAACAACTGCGTCTTTCAAGGAGAACCATAACTGATTGGCAGCATGAATTTGCCTTCAACTTAACAGAATAATTTCATGCAATACTTCGAAAGGAAAATATATATAATTCAATCACTTTGGATGAATCAACTGACACTACTGACTTGATGCAGGTTTTATACTTCATTTGGGTCATAACAGAAGATTTTCTTTGCTACAAAGAGTTACTCACTTTGGGCACCCTTTCAAACAAAGCATGGGGAGTAGGTATCTTCAACAACTTTCAAGATAACTGTCATGAAGCTGGACTGAATTTGGTAAATTTAGTGAGTGTATCTACAGATGGTGCACCTTCCATGCTAGGAAAATATGAAGGGTTTATTGCACAGATAAAAAAAAGTATTAACAGATCCAGATGCTCTCATTTCTTTTCATTATATCTTGCATCAGCAAAATCTCTGTGCTAAAGCTACTATTTTAAGTGACACTTTGCAATAAGTTATGAGTATTGTTAACTATATTCATGCAAATGCAACATAGCATCCTCAGTTTTGTAACGTGCTAAAGTTGAATGATGAGGTAATCAATGTGGATTTGCCGTATCATTCCAGAGTGCATTGGCTAACACAGGGACAAGTGTTAGCCAAAATTTTATCTCTGCAAGAACAGATAATTAAATTTTATGAAGAACAGAATCAGCAATGTGAATTATTGAAAGAAGATTTCTATAGGAATGCAGCATTTCTGTGTGATACCATGTCAAATCAAAATGACTTGAATATTTCTTTGCAAGGTAAAACTAAGTCTATATATGATATGTGACAAAAAATCCAAGCATTTCAAAAAAAGCTATCTTTTTTCAAAATACTTCTTCTTCAAAAGGAAATTTCAGATTAACATTTTCCCCAGTGAGCAAAGGTCATTGATGAGTAGGATGGTATAGGTGAATCATTCGAGGAATACACAGCTGTTATAGACCTATGAATTGGAGAATACAGTGAAAAGTTCACTGACTTTGAGAATCATGACATCCCATTCGAATTAGCATTTCAACCTCACCTAGTTGATACCATGGAGGCACCTAAAGAACTACAGATGGAATTCATCGAGCTCTCAGTAGATGACATTTTATAGTCATTGTTGATGCTAAGAAAGATCCAATTAAAATAATGGAAAAATGCAGTAGAATACCCACACCTTCAGCAACATGCCCAAAAAATGCTTTATTGCTTTTCAACCACTTATTGCTGCAAATCTACATTCTTCTACCTAACCCAAATCAAGATGCCCTTAAGGTCACAAATGGCTGACACCCATCTAGAGGATCAGCTGAAACTGCAGAGCCCCATGCTGCAACCAAATGTTCAAATGCTTTCCAACAAAAAGCAGACACAATAAAGTAATTAAAAGGATAGCTAACTTTAAAATTTACAAATAGTTTTCATTTTTTTGAAATTCTTAAGTACATAGTTGTTAGATTTTTACAAAATAATGTACATTTTTAAGTGTATCCAATTGAAGTTTCTTGAACACAGCCTTATTTGATTACAGCTAAGTTAATGCAGGCTTTTCAACATGAAAAGCTTCCCCACCCCTGTCTTAGGGCAATCATTTAACGTTTCAATTTCCTCATTTATAAAATGGGGATAACACTAATTCCATCTCAGGGTTGTTATGAAAATGACACAAGCACTTGTAGATCTGGCTAGATGATCACCTTATATTTGGGTACTGCCACATGTATTTATGCTCATGTTTATGTTTGTATCAGTGCCTCTGAGCACCTAAACATCCTTTCTCCTTTGCTTCCCCGTGAAAACTTCAGCAGAATTTTCTTTCTTTCTTTTTTTTTTTTTTAGTTAAGATGTTCATTTGGCACCAACGTATGCAAACATAGGAACTAAACATTGCAGTCATTCTTCCTGTGTCCACTATTATTGTTCTCAGATTCTTTTGTCAGCTATAAAAACAAAATTGCATTGTTGTAAAAATTCACCATTAAAAGACAGTTTAATAGAGTAAGAGTTTAGTTCCCTGACTTATTTGATAAATTGAGATTACAATTCGAAAGCAGAAAATTATATTACAGTGGAGTGGTGTACTACTTTAACTGTCTTAACTAACAGGAACAGAATTTAGGTGTTCTTAATATATAAATGATGTCCTTGTGCCAAGTACAGGCCAAATGGTACCATGACATGCTATACAAAAGAAGGTTTTGCAATGGTTCACATAGAAAGAAATAGTGGAGAAATGAGTCATTACATGATATATTGCAGTATATCTATAAAAACCAGAAAAGAAGTCAGACTATAGCAGTCAGCACTTATTTGGTGAGGAGATATATCATATGAGACCCATTTTTGTAAGCATTAATTTGCAGTAGCTCATTAGCAGTGTGTAAAAGTAAATGTATTATAAAGTATCTTTGTTTAATGATATTTCTTTATTAATCCATGTTAGAAAGAATATTACTAACATGTCTGTCCTAAATAAAGAGGCATATATTTGTAACTAAAGTAAATCACTTATGGCATGCATATGTCATTACAATAAAGTAATGCTTTTAATTATAGTTGTATTGGCTTTGTAGGTTTGTTTTTATTTAACCTTTATATTTATTTTGGTTGCATAGTTGTATAAAAGCTATAGATAAAGGAGTTCATAAATAGTTTTATAGTTTTACATGTACAGCTAACATTGTAAAAAAAGTAATGCTGACCAAAAGAAGACATCTGTAAGAATTTTTTTCTCACTTTCAAGAGTAAAAAGTCTGGGAAATACATACCAGAGTAACCTGCTTTTCCTTGCAGAATGTATCAAACTATATCATTACCAAAAGTGATGTGCAATTCTGGCTGAAAATTTAATACATTTCATTTCTATTCAAGACCTAGGATAGGTTCGTGGGCTTAATTATATTGCCAAAGGTAATGATAATGGTGAAAATTATTGTGCACATCTAAAGATGGTGTTCCTACTCCCCATTGATAGGGTGTGCACTGATTAATACTGACCCATTGACAATTGTCATCTAGTTATGACAAATGACATGCCATTTCAAGTTTTCATTTCTCATCTATAAAATGAACAATACCTATCTGATTATTTTAGAAAGTTGAGCTGAGGAACAAAGGGAGGCATGACAATTGTATAAATAGCAAGATTCTGTGAGGATATTATTAAAGATTATGTAAGGGATACTGTTATTTTATTATGAATAATCTCAGGGCCTGTTTACTCATTGAGTTCTTTTTGTTTTTGTTTAGGTGATCAGCTATAGGTTATAGCAAGTTTGGCATAAAAAGTTTATTATTTCTTGGCTATAATAAAATACTGTTGCTGAAATGTGACTGTTTTTAGAAGCTACATATTACTAAAACTTGGCACCATTTAGAGGATCAATGAAGCCTTCAGAACAAAAAAATACTATTACTTCTTTTTGACAAATATAAAATATATTGGAGTAGATGCAAAATGCAAGACAAAGACTATGCCTCCTAAAGCTGTAGCCCACACTACAGAAAGAACTGAAACTGAGAAACAACCCAGCTTTACCACCTGAGCTCCTGCCCTTGAATTGATATTAAGTAACCATATCGTTCATTATAGCCTTTAATCTCCCTTGCTGATACCTTTTAATTTTTAAACAGCACTATTTTACAAATCATATCCTCTTTTATGTGTTCTCCCAGCTAAAAAATTAATTTTGCAAGCAAAATATCTAAACAGTAAGCATAATAAGAATGAAACAGGTTAAAGCTCATTAGCAGCAGGGAGCAGATGTAGTAAAACTCTGCCAGTTCCCCTACATTTCCTTCTCAGCAGGGACTGGGCACCAAGCTGTGAGTTAGTTCTATAGCATAATGGTTGGCTGCTGTTTCAGCAATTGCGCCTCTATGGCTTCAAGTATAATACTAAGAATTCACTTTGATTTTTGATTTTTCTTTGCAATAATAGTGTCTAAAAGGACCCTGCCGAGATAAAATGTAAAGTTAAGCACCAAGTGCCAGCTAATCAGGAGACTATAAAAATGTAATTGATAAGAAAATAATTATAGATTATAAAGTCATTTTATCTTTAAAAATATTAACTTCTTGACAGAGGCTCCAGAGTCTCAATAATCAGTAATTGCTCAAGTTAAACTTACTTGATATATCATAGAATATCTAATGTTCAGTGGAATGATTGTTCCACAACAGATAAAAGATAACTGTGTAATGATCAAAGCAATACACTGATTATGATATAAAGTAAAAGCAAATGAATTATGTTATAAAAACATAGCTTTAAATTATTAGACCAGGGTTTTTTTCTTCATGTATAACATTAAAAATAGAACCATATTTGAGAAAACATAATTTCAACTAAATTAAGGTGCCTATAGATGTGACTGTTAGCAAAGCTTTATTTAAAAATTCTTTCCTAGACATTAAAATCCTTTCCTAGGGCTAAAAGTAGTACTTAGATGATCTAAAACACTATTCGATAGACAATCATCAGTATGAATTCGCCTGTTAGACTGGATGTCCAGGATAGACTGTTAGGACATAATTTATTCAGAAAAATGAACCTATACTGTAAAATCCAAGTCACAGGGTTCCCAACAAATCAAACTGCAACAGATGTAAATACAACAATCAATAAATTTATCGGCTTATTCTTACAACTCTGTAAATTACTCTCAAAGTTGATACTATATGTTTGTTTGCTGTGTTTGTGTAGATTCTGTTTTTGCAATGAATTCATTCAGCCAAGACTGATGGACAAGATGCTTTTAGAAGAATGACAGTAACAGTGTTTCAGGAAAGCTATCTAAATCCTTCAAAGAAACAAAAAGAAACTTCTTAGAAGTACAATTACTGGGAAAGTGAAATGCATATTCTGAGCATTCTGGGCTTCTAAAATAAACTCATAATCCTTCTACTGAAAAGTAATAGGATTGGCCTCAAAGCCTGGAGCAGAGCTAAATCTTCAAGTGGGAGATAAAAACTCCCCCACTTCATGAAAATTCAAATGACAAGGTCAAGGGGATCATTACAGTATGAAGAAGTTGACTTAAAAAAAGCGTTCACCTATATACTAAGGTTGATTGATTGCTTTGAATTGCTTGACCCATTTTCCATTGTAGAAAGAGGAAAATTGGGTTTTCTGACATATTTCTTCTAAATCAAACATTTTTGTGTATCTTCAGATGCAACTATGTCCCAAGAGTTTATATCCATTAGATCATGCCCTTGGAAACCTGGGTTAACTTTTCCAACTCAATGGATTATAGGTAACATTGGAAATCATGGTAATAGTCACCTAGGACTTGTGTGTGCTTGAAGTATACATAAGACAGTGGGTGACTTTGTGGTGTCAGCATTTTACTGTGCAATTTCAATAGTTCAAAAAACAACTGAGCTCGCTTAGCAATCTCCAGCAGAAGTCCTGTGGCTTTAAAGATTTCCTAAGGTTTTCCATTGGAAACATGGAACTGAAAACTTGCTGTTTCTAGGTTTAATTAGAAATTGACTAATAAGAATAGAATTGAACTGAAAGTGAAGACATATATGTAGAAAAATGGACAGAAAATACAGCTCCAGTACAGCAGAAAAACCCAATCCACAACAAGTGACTTAAAAAATTTGTGCTCTCTAATATTTTATAGGTACATAAAACATGGACAACTTCTGACATTATATCTATCTTTTGGAATAATTTCATCTGGGCTACCTGCCATCCCAACTGAATATCAAGTGACAAGAAAAGAGTAATAACTACAAAGTCCTTGAAAACAGCCAGACCACCAGGATTGAAGGGATACTCATCAAAACACAATTCTGCTGACTGATCAGGTGTGAGGAAGAGACAACAGCAGGATACTCAACAAGCTGGAATACAGTGTTCTGAAGTGTGATATTTCCAAAAAGGGAGGGCAAAGAAATGCTTTATATTATTATCAAAGCAGAGCCTAGAGCAATCTGGAATTAACTGTAAATGACTATGACATTAGGTGACAGAGCAGCCTGGTATGTAGCACAAGGAACAGAGTTGTTTTCAGTAGAAAATTTCAGGCTGATTATTGCCTAGAAGGTAGAATTGCAAATAGTGATGGAACTTTCAATAGGAGCTGCTACCAAATAAATGACAATTTTCACATGAAAATTTCTGAGTGCAGAAAGTATTAAAAATCATGGAACTATAAAAATATATTACTGGACAAAGCTATAAACATCATCTGTTCAATACTCTCATTTTATAAAAGGGAAACAGTTCCAGAACTGTATGTCTTGCTCACCAATGAGAAGCAGAGTTAACACTTGAATCCATGTCATTGGACCCTTGGTCTAGCATAAACCCCCTTACTATAATGTATTTTAGAAACACTATCTTTTATTTCTTAAATTAAAAAATTTGTTTTTGTTTTTTTTTTGAGATAGAGTCTCACTCTGTTCCCGAGCTAGAGTGTCATGGCTTCAGCCTAGCTCACAGCAACCTCAAACTCCTGGGCTCAAGCGATCCTTCTGCCTCAGCCTCCCAAGTAGCTGGGACTACAGCCATGTGCCACCATGCCCGGCTAACTTTTTCTATATATATATATATATTTTTTAGTTGTCCAGATAATTTCTTTCTATTTTCAGTAGAGACGGGGTCTCGCTCTTGCTCAGGCTGGTCTCGAACTCCTGACATCAAACAATCCACCTGTCTCGGCCTCTCAGAGTGCTAGGATTACAGGCGTGAGCCACCATGCCTGGCCAAAAAAATTTTTTTAATGGACAATGTCTTGGCTGCACAGGCTGGAGTGTAGTGACTATTCACAGGTGTGGTCACAGCCCACTGTGGCCTCGAACTCAAGCTCAAGTGATTTTCCCTCAGCCTCCCAAGTAGCTGGGACTATAAGTGTGCACCACAGTACCAGGCTAGAAGCATCATCTTTAAAATAGGGGTGCAACTTCTTAAACTAGAAGAAAGCCTGTAGCAGCTCCTTTCTACCTTCAAAGAAAATCTAGGGAGGGGACAGTACACAAAGTGTGAAATCCATACACTCAAAACCTTCCAAGGATTATTAAATATATGATCCTGATGATGTCTTTGAATTTTTAATCCAGTTCTATGACTTTTAGTTCACCATGAGGATCTATTGTGAACTTGAAAGGAATTTGGAAGTCATCTTCTCCAACCCTTGCATTTGAAGGTGTAGGAGCACTCTTAACTCATTTCACATAAATAGCCCTCTCCATTACCTCTGTAAGCATAGTCCCTGATCCTCCTGGCAGGATAAATGACTTAGGCTACTAGCTCTTCTCCAGAATTCCTACCATTTGACTTATGCATTTGCAGATTATCAGTTGTCTTTATTCCAAACTTGAATATGCTGGTTGCCTATGGAATATGAATGTGAAACCAAATACAGTTGTTTCTATAAAACCTAAGTTGGATAGGCTTTACAAAAGTGAGTTGTATTAAAAATATTCCAACCATGTTGGCAAGGATGTGGAGAAATTGGAACCATTTTGTACCTTTGGTGGGAATGTGAAATGGTGCAGCCAGGATGGAAAACAGTATGGAGCTTCCTCAAAAATTAAAAAGAGAAATAAAATATAATTTTATAATAATAAAAATGTAAAGAATAGGTGTGATGATTTAGTCACTTCCCCTATAATCAAGCCATTCATTCAGTTCAGTAAGTGTTTTTTAGGACCTGTTTTGTGCTAGGTACCACAACAGGCATCTTATTACATAATGTAGAAGAAACATGAAATGTTGACTAAACCCGTGTTCAAAGCCCAGCCCTGCTTTTAACATCTACTTTATCAAGTTCCTAGAAGATTTAATAGTAGGCTACCTGACCTATAGTAGGTACTCGATAAATATCAGTTTCCCCAAATATATCATTGCATTAATCACCATGACAACTGACAAGTGGGCACTATTATACTCATTTTATAATTATACAGCTAATAATTTGAGGCAACCAATATACAAACCAAGGTCTGTCTAAAGCCTGTGCTCTTTCCACTACAGAACACTGTCTCATTATGGTATAATTCTGATTATGATTCCATTCTGAATGATTTAGCCAGGTTGAGTTGCAAATGTACCGCCAATAGCTGAATGAATTGATATAACTACTGAGAATGACTTGGACAGAATTTCTTAGTGGTATCCATTTATATGTTGGGGAGATATTACCAAGCAATGGTTTAAATGTCATTAGTGTTTATGCCCAGCTGCCTTTTTTTGGCAATAATTACCTGGGTTGTCCAGTTGCTTCTTGGGTCTACTTCTTCAATTATGATTTTTGATTTATTTCATTTTATAATCTGAAGACCAGTCATACAAAGTATGACACACAATGGGTACAGATGGGCATATACCCTTCTTCTTTGGGAAAGGGAGATGGGGGACGTGAAGAAGATTTTAGGGAGTGTAGTAAATGATTTTTAGGGGAATTCAATGGGCTTGAAGAACATACAATGGCCCGGGACAAAGTCTGTTGAGTTTCCAGAGCAGACAATGGTTTGTGACAAAAGTCTGCCCAGGTGTGTAACAGACTTCAGTCTTTCTTCCTAGGTTATGAGTTCAGTCAATGAAAACTCAGGGAAGGGACCAGAGGTAGTTTTCTTCTTTGGTGGGTCTGGACTTCGGGCAGATAAGAGAATTTCAGAAAACAATTTCATCCTGTGCTTTGAGAGAGAGAGAGGATTGAGAGACAGGAGGGGGAGAAGGACAGAGGGACCTTGAGGCTTCTTCAGTTCAGCATGTCAAAGCACCCTATTTTGGGATATCAGTTTCCAAGCCCCAACAGTGTCCTTTTCCCCATTTTTCTCACATTCCTTTAGCTTCTGGGAGATAAAATTATCTAATTTAAACCAAAATGGTAACTTGTCAGAATATTTCCTTTAAGTCCTCAGGCTTCTCGTATATGCATTCTGTGCTTTGCCTCAACTTCTCCATCCCTTCTCCTGCTACTTTTCTTCAACCCAAACTCTGTACAAGTGAGTTCTCCTTAAACGTAACCCACCTTCACCTTTCATTTTTGCCTTATGAAAGTTCATTCTATGATTTAAGACCCAGACCCCAAACCTGGAATTATCTTCTAAACCTGAAATTATCTCTTCCTGTTTTCACTTCTCTCTTGTATATTTATGGTGACACTGACTATAATTTACGGTACATTATATTTGCAAATTCTTTGAAGGTACCTTTGTTATTGCAGGGAAGTTCAAACTTTCTCTCTGAAGGTTTAAGTCTAAGTCTGCCAGAATGAATTGACAATAGATTAACAAAAGAAAAGCCATAACAAATTAATTAACATGCATAAATACAGAAGCCATATAAAACATGAAAATTCAAAGAAGAGCTAGATGGTTGGGGCTGGAATACTCTTTTCATAGGGGAGTGGGACCTGGGGGGACTACAGGCAATTTTAGAGAGGTAGTAGATGATTTTTAGCAGAAATGAATAGACCTAGGAGGCAGGCATTATCTTGTAAATGATTCTTTTTGGAATTTGAATGAGCAGAAGAGACTGACAATATCTTGTAACAAAGTCCATCAAGATGTGGTTACATTTCTCAGTCTTCTTTCCTGTGATAGATAATGCAGTTTCAGAGAGGAGATGGAAGGCAATTGTGTTCTCTTTGGCAGTTTCAGTGTAAGGCGGATCAGGGAATCTAAGAGTAAAATTCTACCCTCCGCTGGGGTGGAGGGGGGACAGGAGAAACCAGAAAGTCCTTGATTCTGAGGCAGCTTTAAAGGCCTTCTTATTTAGTTCAAAATGCTCTGCATGCCAAAGCGCCATACTTTGGGGGTATCATTTCCTAAGCCCTGACATAAGCTTTCTCTCAAAAATAGTTTGTTCTAAATTTTGATCAATTTCAAGATACACTGTCAATCACTGTTTAATAAAGCAATAACAAACAAAAAATTAAATGCAATGTAATATGCCATATTTAATTGTGTGTCAAAAGCATTTTACCTCAAACTGACACATACCTCAAGGTATATCCCCTTGTCATAACATATACTAAGGCTTCCCTGGAGACAATAGTCTTCTTTTTCTGTTCTGCTCTAATGGCCATGTCCTTTAAGTAGCACCTTCAGGAAGAAGAATGAAGCACAATTCTACTCAAATGATGATTCAAACAACCACCATTTTGGAAGGCCTTCTCTGTTTCAGACATTATACTTGTCATTTGGAGAACCTATGAACATCGTCATTTCAGTAATGCTATCATCAAAGATTAGCATGGGTAAGTGACTTGCACAGGATCTCTAAGAGGGATATGAACCAAAGTTCATCTCCAGTCAAAGTCTGCACCCTTCCCCTATGAAGCCTTCCCTGACACTCACTCTCCCTACTGCTGAGACGATGTGATTTCTGATAAAGCTCGTGGGAATAATTTATATAACTGATATATGCCCTGCCTTATTCCAGAAAGGATTAAAGACGGGTGAAATACAGTCATGTTTTTTGCTATAGGTTTTTGAATAGTTTTTGGTTTGTATAGTTTTAGTTTAAATCCCATGACTCTTACTTGACAGCTGTGAGAAATCTGCTTTCTCATTAAGAGAAGGAAATAATACCACATAACTCCTAGTACTGTTGTGACAACTATAGGAAGCAACATGTAAAGCTCCTGGCACAGTAGCTGATACAAAGTAGAGATCATAAATATTAGCTCCCTCTTCATTCTACCCTGTCATTTGACGCTGACTTGCCTCTTTTTAGGTGGTAGTCCCATTTGAAGGCAGAATAGCTCAATTTTTCCCCACTGAAAGTTACTTTCATGTTTAACCATTATTTTCCCCAAGTGTGAACAACACTCCAAGCTTTAGGAAAGGTCTTCAGTGATCACATCCTCCTTGCTACACAGAATGGAACCATATAACCTGTTTGGGATTAAGCTTGAGTATTATTCTTTACAGGATTCATTGTTGTTTCTTACTGCCTATCAGATATAGGTAACTAATTGACACTGTTTAATAAGATTATTGAATTTGAAAATGTATAGCAGCCCTGCAAAATTTGTATGTGCCGATCACACCAACATCATTTATTTATTTATACAACATTTATTGAGCACCCACTATTTGCCAAGGCACCATGCCAAGAACCCATGTGATGATAAGAAATGAGCATAAGGCAGGCAAGGTTGTTGTTTTCTAGAAACTGCCAATCTTGGAGGGGAAAAGAGGAGAGAATGTAGAAGTGAGAGGAAACAGAGGGATAAAATAACGCTTGTAACTCTGCATGATATGTGCATATTGAATTATATTAAAAGTTCTAATAGATCGAAGAGAATGTTTTATAGATTTATAATACTAAATTTTCATCTTTCATCTCAAAATTAATACTAATAACAAGGGCAAATATAATGTATTTGTTGGTAAAATATACTTATAATTTCTATAACTAATATGTGAATAGTAAAATTTTTACATGAAATAGTATCATTAAAATTAAAAAAAGTTTTTCAGATCTCTCCCTTTTCTAAGAACAATGCAAACAGAGAGATTGAGACATTCACTAAATCTGGCTTTGCTATATGATCTCAACTTTACAAAAAAGGACAGTGATTTTTCATTTAACAAAGAAAATCAGATCAACAAACATTCAAACCTAAGATGAGTTATTATTTAATAATTTCTCATATATAAATTCAATTCACATTTTTCTTTCTCTTTTATTTTTGGCTTTAACTTATTAATTTAAATGGTCATGACAATTGTGTACTGGCAGTAATAAAGGTAGTTGAATGAAAATAACAGGAGGAAAGTGTCTTCAATAAGATCCCTTCAAAGAAGGGGTCATATATATATTTCCCAGATGAAGAAATTTTAGAGTTGGAATACTACACACAGTTTTGGCTTAGAAATCACAACTACAGAATTAGCTGAGAGGTTTTGAAATGCATCAGAAGAATGTATTCCATGTCATGGATGATGAAGAAAATATCAGGAAAGGTTAAGTAATTAGTCAATACTAAACCAATATGAGACGGAGACAATGACACCCACCTGTGAACAGGACTTTCAAGAAGGGAAGACAGAACATAAGAAAACATGTTGTGAATATGATAAACCACCAACAGGGATAAGGAAACAGACATGGTTCGAACAAGTTCTCAGAAAATGGTATGCCACACTGCTTCCTTCAAACTCTTATTTTGATGTTTAGTCTTCATCAGGAGTCTAAATTATAATTGACTTTTGCTCAGAGCGCCTAATTTGACACAGTTCAAATGAAGACTCTGATGCCAGTCAAAGAGGATGACAAGAAAACCTTGTTAAAAATACTCATTGACTAGTTAACAGAGCTTTTCTATACATTTTTTAATGCTGCCCTCTAGGATTCATTTTTATTTATTTCCTCCTAAGGTTCCATATCTTTTATGACAGTCTTCTTATTCATGTTGCCCAGAAATAAAAGAGCCTGGGGTTTCCTGACATTGGTGCTTTTAAGATGTGCTCTATTCCCAGTTTTGAGCAGAAGTCAAAGGAAAAGATAATATAATATATGAGTACAGGGAGACCTGAAGCTTGACAGAGAATCTCCTTCTTTCTAGAGAGAGAGAATACCCCTTTCTCATTAGGAATAAAAGCCCAGAAGCTGCTAGCTGACATCAGCCCCTGAAACCCCAGGCTTCTTTGAGCCATCAGAGCACACAATAGCTCTATAGTTTCTGAAAGCAAGAAAATATCTTATACTCAATAATAACCTATTTTTCTGGTCATCTTTTTGTTCTAACACAATGCACAGCATGTGCTCCTATAGTTAAATGTACCAAATCAGCTATGTAACTGCATATATGATTATAAAATCCATTAATTGCAGATCCATGAAAAGTGGATAATGGCTAGCACTAACTATATTATAAGCAGTGTACTATGGGTTTATCTCAGTTAAACCTCACAGCAATAGTATGTTGAAGTGCTATTACTATAACCATTTAACAGAAGAGGAAACTGAGGTGTAGAAGGAAAAAGTCAAAAGTTTGGGTAGACACAGACCAAAAGTCTTGCAGCATTGAACCCACATTCAAAGCAGAAGAAGGTCAGATTCGAGCATGGGAGACAAGGAAACTTATAGATAGCAGGCTAAAATGCCCAATTATTACCACACACTCTCTTAAGTCTATAAATCTAACTTCTTATGATGGGCTGTAAGCAGGTTCGATACTCAGCTAGTACTAACAGGGGTAAGGCTCTACAGATTATTAACGTATTTAAAAACTATCCTGGAGCTGAACAAGGCGCCTGTAGTCCCAGCTACTTGGGAGGTGGAGGTGGGAAGATTGCTGGAGCCTAGGAGTTGGAGTCCAGCCTGGGCAACATGGCAAAACCCTGCCTCTTAAAAATTTAAAAACAAACAAAAACCAAAAAAACCCCTATCCTACAGTTTGGTAAAAGTGCCCCGGCCAAGCTGCCTTCGCACCCAGGACCTCCTTGGAATAGTGACTAAAGAGTTAAATACCCAGGTTTCCAGAACCCTGCTCTGACTCTGACTGGTTGATCCTGGAGCCAGTCAGCCCTGCCTCCTGGGCTACCACCACAGAGATCCTACAGGCTGATCAGACTTGTCTCTTCTGTAGCTATCTATGGAAACTTCAGCCACCATGGGAATTTAGCCCTGAGGGAGCCAGAGAAAGACAAAAGAACCTGGAAGTGTGGACTGGCTGGTGGGTCACAGGTGGGGTCATGTAGTAGACGATGTATATTTCAAATATCACCTCTGACTGCAAGACCAGATGAGAAATGCAAGTCTTGAGAACATGAGGTATTCCTCAATTAGTAAAATAGGTACTCAATCATGTTTATAATGGGATCCAGCAGAAAAAGAGAAACTGATCTCCAAATACAAACATAAAATTTAAGGTAAAACCGTAAAAACAGTTCTCGATTATTAACAAGAATATTGCGCCATGTTAAATAGATCATAACATAAAATTATCACACATGAAAATAGATTATCATGTCAGAAACTCTGTCATTTCCAGTGAAGAGATGTAAAAAGTCCCTAAAGTTTTGGCAATTTGTCATTTTTTAGATAAATATTAATCATTCCTTAAGGGATGGGGGATCCTTAATAGAGATGTTAAACTTAATAATAATGGTCAATTTTTTTAATCTAGTACAGTTCTGACTGCCCATTAGCTGGAACTCTGCTTTCTACCTGCCTCATCTGTGTAGTGAGAGGAGATGGGTAACGTGGTATGTATGTGGGGAGTAAAAGAAATGACAAGGGATTGAGAGTAAGATATTAGCACAAACTCCCAAATTCTGGGTAGTTGATCTACAGAATAAACTTGTAACAATTTATGAATTCTTTGACTCTGAAACTCGATGGTGGCTTTCTGCCACATTTGAGCTTGCTTTATAAGGCACTTGACAATGTGTTGAAAAGAGGTTTGCCAAGTTATTTGTGTCCTTGTCTTTTTTTCTACACTACTAGGAAGGAAGTTACTTAAGGGTGGGGATAACATTGAATGGACTTGAATTTATATTAATAACTCCAAGCGACCAATTTATAAGCAGAGTTTCTGAGAAACTATATTCAAGTAAATTGGTTATTACTTGAAAGTATTACCATGTTCAACTGGGTACCTCTTTAAATCAAACAATCTCTTTGAGATTCTCGAATAAATTGTCCATTGTTTTCATACTTTTAAATTTTTTGAGATTATACAATGAACTCATAGCCTAGTTACTACTGAAGGTTAAATTGCATTGGACTTTTCATTTCAAAGACCCAAACAAAGAATTCCTGGACACGTTTATAATAATTCTTGTGAACATAGTCCTGTAAAATACAAGGTATGTTAACACAATAATTCACAGTAGAGCTCTGCAATCTTTAATGTAATAAAATGCAACCAAAAACTCTTATGACTGGAAGAATATTGCTGTCTAGTGTTGAAATGGATCATTTAAAAAATTGGAACTAAGTGCTGAACAGGGAAATCCACAATAAAAATGGCAGCAGTAAAGGGAAAAAGCAGCTTTCATAAAGAATGTCAACATTTCCTTTCATGTGGATGCTTTTGCTAAAATATGTTAATCTGATCATTTTGATTTACTGGTTTTGCTTAATATTTACAAAAGGCCAATCATGTAGAATTTTACATATTGTACTAGATGCTCCACGGCTTTTTTGTATAATCCCCCACTTCCACAAAAGAGAAAAAAACCCAAAAAAACCTGATTAATGGCTATGGCCAGGGACGTGAGTGCTATAAAAATGAGACAAGACAGTAATACACTCCTTTTGTAAAGTGCAACTAAAGCTTCAAAAAGGTGGCAATGAATCTTATTTTGCACATGGAAAATGTACACATGCTTGAAATGTACTCTATCTACTGCTTTAGGATTTCTAGATATTTCAGACTATTTTTTGAATCAAGGCATATCATCAGGCAGTTGTGTTTCACCCCCGTAAAAACAGTTTTCCTGAACTATTTTTGGGCATTGGTCTGCAAAATAGCCACAGGACACTCTGCTGTTTGTTGAGTGAAGAGTAAATATGGTGAAGAGTCAAGCAGCCTCCTAAAAATGCAAATAGGAGCAATTTTTCTCAGATTTCAGCATCATTCATTCATTCCAGAAATAGTTATTAAGTCCCTAGAAATAGCTGGGCTTCTACTGAGCAGCCAGTTTGTTTTTATCTCATGGACATTACAGATTCTGTCACTGATTGCATTTCCCTTTTTGCATAGACGGCTAGAAAGCTCAGAGCCAAATGTGACAAGGACATAAGACCTCATGGCACATATTTTATATTAAAAAAAACTAATCTCAATCCCTGCTGGCTTTATTTTGTTGCAGTTTAACAAACATTTAGTAAACATGCAATATGAACCAGGTGCCCTAATTGGATTTTTATCAATTTTTTCATTTAATGAAAACAAAACTTTTGTATTTTATGCACTTTTCTAAGCTAGCGAATATAGACTACTAGACTCCTAATTTTTAAGGGTACAGATTGCAGACATAAG
Source organism: Propithecus coquereli (assembly GCF_000956105.1). NCBI lineage: Eukaryota > Metazoa > Chordata > Mammalia > Primates > Indriidae > Propithecus > Propithecus coquereli. Next base: position 6,537,368 of record NW_012148618.1, read on the forward strand.
ACCACACTTCTCCAAACTAGAGAATTAACTTGCCTCAATTTCTGGCAAGAAAGATGGCTTTCTATAAATTCCAATCACATCATATGGTTTGGTGCAAAATGAACTATCTATATGCATGAAGCTAATTGCTTAATAGCCCTACTAACATATGCTTTCTGGAAAAAATGTATACACACACATACAACAAATGTAATTGGTGGAATCCTTTGCTTAAAGGTCTCTGGAGTCTTAGCAGAAAGTTGTAAGTAAACCAAAAAACTTGCATACAAAATTATTCATTTATTCTACTCTTTGAGTCAAGTGTAAGACAGTACTATTCATCTTGGAAAGCAATCTGGCTATTCTTTCCTTTAAAAGCAATTTCATCTGGTGAAAAAATATGAAATGTGTTAAGTTTTTCCTGAAGGATACCAAAGGTGCATCTTCCTATGTTTCAAAAGTAATAGTATAACAGGCCCAAACGTCTTTTTCTGAAGAATCATAATGGATGAAAGCTGACTGATCAAAAGTGATTCTTAAAAGTTAAATACAGGTAGTGTCCTACTATAAGTAAGTGATTATAAAAATATAAATGCATTCCTATAAATAGTAACATTCCAAATACTTTTAAGCACAGAAATTCTTTAAAAAGTAATTTGTTGTCTTCCTGACAAAATGATGTAACGAAATTTAATGTTCTGGTTTTAAAAGTCCTTGCCTAGGAAGCTCAGTCAGAAACCAAGATTAAACATCTCAGTTATGGAATAGTTATCTCCCTCATAGTTTCATAAAGGAAGCAATCAATCTTGTAACGTGGAGGTGAGAACTTCTCAATCATTTCTATACCCCAAATAAATACCTTAAACAATACCAGAAAATTATTAAGAATTCAATAATTGGCATTGGTTGAATAAAAAATAATGGAATGATCAAAGACTGTTAGAAGACAATATTCAAATATTCCTCAAGAAAAAAATGAGACTGCAGTTGATTTAACTGCTATGCATTGTAACTTCTGGC
>NW_012148618.1:6539176-6539565 GCF_000956105.1 Propithecus coquereli
ACAAAGAAATAATTTATTTTCTCTTGGCTTTAACTATGCACTCCTTTAATTAGATTGTATCCTAAAAAAATGACTAACATAAAAAAGATTATTTAAAATAATCAGTTCATCAATATTTTAAAAAATAGACTAGTTTTATATTAATTAATTAGTTATTTCTTTAGTAAAATATTTACTGCATGCCTACAATGTGTCAGGCATTGTGCTAGGTATTGAAAACACAATGGTGAGCATTGCCATATGCTCCCTGCTTATAGATTTCGTTCTAATTGTATGTTGCAAAAGGAGAAGAAAAGCCTTCTCATTTTAAAGATTAAAAATAATAAAATTATATCTTCTTGAAGTAAGTCTGCAATTGTTTTATGCTTAAAAATGTAACATTTGTAATG
>NW_012148618.1:6539953-6546797 GCF_000956105.1 Propithecus coquereli
GGGCAACACAGTGAGACTCTGTCTCAAAAAACAAAAAAAAAGAAGAAAATTAAAATAAACTGCAATCATGCTAATAATTTCCCTTTTTTTTTTTTACCATTTCTATCATTTTGGTATAATACCTATCTGTTAATTTTCCATGCATGTATGTATACCTACATATTTTACCTGACTAGGCTCATACTGTATAAATATAATAGTTTCATATTTTTCTGTATTATGAGCATTTCTATGTAATTTAAAATTCTTCAAAAATTAAACTTAATCTCTGAATTCCATTGTATCCCTCTTTTTTTTCCTTCCCAAACTCTAGCCAAATCTTATACTATCCTTCACTGAATAATCTACCCTATCTATGTTATTGGAATCTTCTTTTGTCATATTTGGTTCATAGAAATGCTACAGTTAATCTTATGTTTATTTGTTCCATTCCACTGATCTGTTTCTAGCTGCAGTACCATATTATTCTAAATATTGCAGTGTTAGAAAATATTTCATATTTAATAGATCATATTTCCCTTTTTAATATTTTAAAAATTATTCTTTATTATTCTGAATCTTAACCATCTTAGAAAATTTCTTCGTGTTCCTAAAATAATCCCACTAGAGTTTTGGCTGATGTGCTAAAGTTATACCTGTATGTTAATTGCTATCTTTATAATATTCCCATTCAGAATCATAATTCTTGACTTTTATTTGTCTTCCTGTATGTTGCTCAGTAGAGTTTTATAATTCCTTCCAGGTAGGGGTCTTATGCAATTTTTACTCAAGATATTACCAGCTATTTTATAATTGGGTTTATTATGAATTTATTTTCCCTTTTTCCCACCCCCAAGTCAAGATATTGATGGATGGAAAAACTTAAAGTTTATATTTTGTATTTTGCCATCCTAATTAATTCTCTTTTTAGTTTAAGTAGTTTTTCAGTTGATTTACTTGGGATTTTCTGTGTTAAAATGTGTTCAACACAAATATACATTTCTTTAAGGTCAGAGTCTAAAACTGTATTAGAAAAAATCTATTATGTCAGCCCATTCCCATTATCTCAACTTATCATATTCTTCTGAAACAGGGTGAGTAAGCCTTGAGCAATTTTAGGATGTTTGATCTCAATTATGTTGTATGTGATTATATATTTCATGAAAATGAGAATTTGATTTCCTTTTTTCTAACGCATCTTTTATCAGTTCATTGACTTATTGACTTGTCTAGAACTTCCAGAACATTCTTAAATTATAGTGCTATTGCTAGGCATTCTTTTCTCATTCTAGATATTGATATGGGCTGTTTCTGCTATTTGCAGTATAGTGACTGTTTCCCGGGCACAGTTGAAAGGAGTTTATCAAGCATAAACAAGGAATAGCAACTGTATTAATAGACTCCTAATGGTATTGGGAAGACCACAGATGGTGGTTATACAGCAGAACTTCCATGTTATCACAGAGAGATTACCAAATGGAAGATTTCCGCTTCTTTAATAATTCTTAGGGTAAGCAACAATTCTGTGTTTCCTGATGCAGTTGCTGGATTTATCGGAATGTTCAAAACAAGCTTCCATCCTAGAATATGCTCAACATAAATACATTTTCACTTGGGACAGAATCCTGCAACTGTATTAGAAAATGTTGTATTATTTTACCCTGTTACATTGACTCAACTTATCATATTCTTCTGAGACAGTGTAATCTAGCCCTGAGCAATTACTGGGTATGTTTTAGCTCTAAAACCGTTTCTGAATATCATTTAGAGCTCAATGAATTTTATTGACACTAGCATTCCTTTGTACTGAACGAATCTTTCTCTAAGATCAGGTGATACCATCCAATCAAATATAATTTTTAAATGGGTTTTCAGTAGCCAGTCATTCAGTAACAGGACAGTTTTGTACATAGGCTGCTCCTGTTCGGCAATTATTATTATTTTTAAAACACAAGAGAGGAGATACAACCAACCAGCACAAAGAAATAATTTATTTTCTCTTGGCTTTAACAAAGTCAATGTCCTGAGAGGGAGAGAGGTGCTAATATACCTGAGCACTTCAGTGAGAAAGATGGAAAAATCACTTATCGTGCTCAAATAAAAAGACTGCTTCAGGGGAAAAAGGAGTCTGGAAAAATCTGTTGTGTGGATATATAGCTCTACTGGGTAATTCTTTCTCATGTCTGTGAGCAAATAAATACAATTTTTTTCCCTACTTCCCAGAATAAAAAGGAAACATTAAGAGTTTTTTAAAAAATATACATAATCTCTGAATTTCTGTAGGTAAAGATTGTTAATAGTATCTCATGCATTTCAAATGTCTAATTGTTTGATTCAGATCTTCTTATTTTCTAAAATTCATTTGTGCAATTTGTGTTCTTTTCTGCCAAAGACTTCATTAGATTCACAAATAGAACAATATATCATCTTTAAACAAGGCGTGGTAATCTTTTTCAATCCCACTGTGGAACAATATATAAAAAAAGCAAATTATTTCTAAGCACTTCTAGGGTGCCACTATTCTCCATTTGACCCATGTTAAATATTCTCACTACAATTACTATAAATGAATACACAATTTCAATTTAATCCCAACCCTAGGGAAATGAAACATACCACTCTGATTTGAAAGACCTAGTTGTTTCAATGTACTGTATGTTCTTAACATGGATCGTAAGAGAACAGTATGTTAATAACTCAAATCATTGCACATTCAAAACAATATATAGCCACCAAATAAATGTCACAAACCTGATAATGCAGAAGAAATAAACACAAACCTGCATATTTTAGTTTTAAATTTATGATGGAGTCCCACACGGTTCATGTCGATATTTTTCAAAACTCTTAGCTATTTCTTGGTAACATAACCAATTATATTAATTAATCAGCAGGAGAGCATTGAGACTGAAATATAGGACATAGCCTTTTGATAATGTAACAGCATAATTTTTGTTAATGTCAGCCATCACTTTGTACTTTTAAAATTCTACTTTTGCATTAAGTGTCAGACTCCTAAGTAGTCTTTGGTGGAAATCTTATGTTTTTAAAAAGGAGGCCTGATTTCAATTAACATTTCCTTGACAAGGTATAACAATATTGTACATCTAAATTTTTATTTATTTTCTCTTTCATTGTTGGCAATCCCCTAACTTGAAAACATATTTTTCTTCTCTCTGATTTTGCATTTGGCAAACATCAATCTTTCTTGTCCTTAAGTGCACCATAGTTGACAGGCTGCTTTTGTTCAAGAATGTCAGCTTATACACTGCCTTAATATGCCAAAATTTATTTCTTTATTCACCAGCATGATCGATTACTCTTATCCTGTCTTCAGAAATTAAGGCTTGGAAAAAAATTTTCTGATAAATTTGATTAAATCAAAGTCCAAACGATTTAGGTTTAAATTTATTATTGAGCACTTTTATATTATTTCCCCTGTAAGAGCATCACATCTTTAAAGAAGATTAATTGGATAAATATTCTAGCTCTCTTGAAATATTATAAAGAAAATTTGCTTTCACACAGGACTTGGTTATCTAAAATGCAATTTTAATCCTTTTAGTTTATCTTTAAAAAATTTGGGACCATATGAAATTCTTGGAAGACAAATTAAATGTTGAGATGTAGTCTTCATCTTCATGTCTTATTTTTAGGAACATGTGATCCTTTTTGGGGGAAAGAGATGGGACATACCCCAAACTCTGAGTAAGAATTTTCATGAAAAAAGCCTCTAGCAAAATACAGTGAGAAGAGTCATTGCTTCACTATAAATGTAATCAAATTCCTCACTTCTAGAGACTTTTTCCTTCTTCCCATTAATGGATTGATACAACAAAGTTTCTCCAAATATGCAAAATTTAAAATAAGAAGGGAGGAATAAAGTCTTCCTAAAACAACAACATAACCACATTGCAGTGTTGCCTGAGAAGTTTTCCTGTTTGTTGATCCAAAATAATAGCTGATATGTCTGCCTGTCTTTGTCTCTCTGTCTCTCAATGTGTATCTGAGTACTGAAGGAGGAAGGAAAAAAGGGATAAAAACACAGATACTGAGAAACGGAGAAAAGATCAGGGAAGTTTAGGGGCTGCAAATGTAGATACAAAGTTCAGAGTAAAAATGCTTCTCAAATTTTATTGGAAAGCACTCATATATGATCCCATAAATAAAGGAAATAAAAGGCTTTATTAACAACAAAATACACATGACTTTTATATTACTTAGACTTTGATTTTTTTAAAAAAAACGGTAAATACATGTAGAATGTTTCAAATTCCATGTCATTTCAATGAGTGCTAGTCTTTTTCATTGTTTATTATTGGTCCTGAGATTTCTATCAAAATATTATGTATGCCATTTTAATCAATGCTTCTGAAATTTCTTAAAGTGTTGGAGATATCTGGAGTCATTAGGGTGTATTTGGTCCATTGTACTTGCCAGGGCAGTAAAAATGCAACTACTGTTCTTTTGCTCTAAATCATACAGAAGGGAGTCTATCTTGAATGGGTTATCTCTGAATCGGTCTGAGTTATCTTGTCTTCTTGGTTCATTGAACACTATACTTTTCACTAAATAAAGCTTGCTTGACTCATTCGTTGAGTATAATTACTTAGTCTATTTTTATTAAAAGCAACTTTTAAAAAGATTGATCTTATCAGAATTTAGTTTCTATTTGATTAGTGGGATCATACTACTACTTTGAAAGCATATAACTAAATTCTTCGTGTTTCCAATTGTTTTGGTGAATGTATACCATCCTACCTTGTTTATCAGTACAATAATCAACACGTTGAGCTCTTGCTATGTTCAAGGCTGTGTGCTAAAATAAATACTGGGAATTTAGTGGTGTCAATCATTAATGAAGGTAATGATAAATTTATAACTAAATATAAAACCTTTATTTTTTATGGCTTTGTAATGTTTTCATAATAACAAATTTACAATTGAAAAAAAAAACTGTTGGACAATATTTCCTGATTTTTAGCTTGAAAGAAATAGTAACTACCATTAAAGAATTTAGATTGCTTTCTAAATAAAATGGCAAGCAACCTGGAGGTACTATCAGAGAGCTCCTAGCAGTGTTTAAATACATGGGGATTCAATAATAGAATTGGCAGTGTTTTTAAAAATAAAAACAATGGCAATAAAAGTTTTGGGATGACTAATACTATGTTTTTTAACTTTGCCATTGCAAAAGTAAGGCATGACTACATGCTTTCAGTAAGCATTTAAACAGTGCAAAATTGTAAATAGTAAGAAGTAAAGTCCTCTTTCCCACTGGATTTTATTTATTTCTACTAGTGTGAATGTCATTTTGGAATGATTCCAAACATTTGGGAAGACAGTGCATTAAGGACACTACACCAGCATTAACCCTTCTTCAAATGACTCAATTACAAATTGAGAAAATAAAACATAATTGGAATGCGAATCACATCATTATGTCCTTACATCCACAGTTATATTAGAGCATAATTTTAAGTAATCTATTGAGAATAGAAACTTATGAAACAGGCAAATGTAAAGAGAGCCTGTAAGACTACCCCTTTCCTCTCTGCCTCCCACAGGACAAAGGCGATAATGGGAGAGAACTGCTGTGGCATCTTTGCTTCTGTCACTTTTGGGACCCTATCTTTAACTTACTGTCTGCTACAAATATTGTTTTTAGCTTTGAAATCCTCAAGACCGAAGTGATAGCTTGGTCAGAAATCAGATGAGTAAACACAAAGCCTTTGAAAGAGAAATGTCCATCATATAAAATAAGGTATTAACTGAAAAGTAATTAACGCCACAATTCACGCATTGATATGATTAAATGGATACACAGTAACTGAATAAGTTACTTCATTTGCCAGTTACCATAGAAATTAAGGTATCAAAATTCAGAAATCAAAGTCCCTGTGATATCATTATACAATAAATATTGGAATATTTTCATTTATCAATAATGTCATCTGCCCTATCCAATACAAATGGACTACAACCCATAAGGCTCCTTTCCTCACCGATTACTCAGATGAATGAGGTAGCAAAACTACTCATAAAACCATCATATTGTATGACACTGTCATTAAAAAGATATGGAGAAAGGAAAAACACAAGATATTTAGTTTGAAACTGTCAAGTCAATTTAGTAAAGTTTTAACAACCAACATTCTGATCCTAAACAGTATCAGCATGTTAAATAACATTGTGTCAGTCCTGCACTCACTCAGCACCTTCAAAGAAAACCAAAGAACCAAAAAATTTCTGGAAAGAGTATAATAGCTTATTATATGTTCTGATTAGTAATTATCCCAATAAGAATATACTCAAATATCCATTTAGGCATGGGTGATTAAACTAATAATACTTTCTTTCTGTTGATAGGAAATTATACAATGATAATTTAACTTCTGATAGCAAGTTGTTTTTTAAAGCAAAATTAGATGTATTCCTTCAACTCAGCAAAGTGATCTTTCCCAAACTCATTTTCTTCTTAGCTGTAAATGTATTTTTTTAAAATAATGACACATGATGATTCTGTAGCAAATTACTATAAGCAGTATATACCTAAATTGACATTAATTAAGCTGGAAACTAAATACCACTAACCGGAATTCTCAAATTTTCTGTTTGATGTGGTAATTTGCAATACATTTAGTTATAAGGTGAATATGGTTGGCATGCCTAGAAATTACCTTTATTTTTCAATCTCTATTTAGATGACCAGCCCTTATTTTGCCTACTACTCACTGAAAATATTCTACAAACTGTTTCCTTGGTGAAACTTGTTTTAACTTGGGATCCACATCTGTGGATAAGTGAGAAGAAATACATTATGAATAAATATGTTTATTCTATATTAAAACTTAAGCTTAAATAA
>NW_012148618.1:6547017-6566767 GCF_000956105.1 Propithecus coquereli
TCTCATTCATGAAAAACAAGGTACTATCTCCAAATGAGGTTTGCCAAATCAGTAACAGGAAGCATGACCTCATGTTCCAGTTTGGTCAAAACAAATACTAACACCTCTACAAATGTGAAAGCACATAATTCAAAGAGAAATTTCAGGTTTGAGTCACTGATTCTTAACTATTACTTTGAGAATGCCAAGTGATTTTAATTGCATCTTTACAATGTATTTTAATATACGGCAGTGTAAGACTTTCTCATTCTTCCTCCTTTCTTCCCCCACACCCGTTATTACTTCTTTTTTTGGTAAAAATTTTTAGGCTACTTTTTGCCTGCTTTATTTATTTTGTATCTACTTCAGAATTATTGTACTAAGTTCATTCCCTATGAGATTTGATTTTAATGAAATTGAATTCATTTTTAAAGTAAAATTATAGAAAACTGGTATCTTTTAATTATGTCCAACCAGAAACATGGTGCATCTTTCTACTATTTAAAAGCATCATCCTGCCATAAAGATTTATAGCAATCCTGAAATTTCTTATAGTTTTGATGCTACTGTGCATGGGGTCTTTTTTTCCCATTATCTTTTTAAATTGGTTACTGCTGACAGCTAGAAAGTTAAAGATTTTTTTCATATTTCCTTTTCTATTAGCAATCTTACTAAACTCTTATTAGTTTTACTGATTGTTCACATCTCATGGGTTTACTGGGTAGACAATATCTGGAATTAATGATATATCGTCAATGTAGTTTTTAACATCAACAAAGGATAGATTCTTATTCCTCCTAGAATATATTTTAATAATCAGATTACTCTATTATTTATTTAAAAAGTCTTTTACTTTTTGATGACACAATGGTATAAATAATGGTATGATTTAAATTCACATTTCCAAAACTACTTTTGATGTCTGTGGGATAAAAGTTCCAGTCCTAAGCCAGGGTACAGATCTCATGCTAAAAAAAAAAATGTCTGTTAAATATTTTAGAAGAATGGAAAGATATGGCTCTTTTTAAATGTTCATGGAGAAATAAAGTAAACTTACCCCAAATGAATAAAATATGAAAAACATTAATCACCACCCCCTCATTCCCAGAAAGTATAGTGTGACATATGGGCAGAAATATTTCTAAACAAAGTATTTTTCAGCATTTTCTAAGAACTCTAAGCTGCTCTTAAAGAACTCTTATTGCTTTGAGGAATTAAAACGAAGTTAGTGATGATTATAACTTTCTATTAAGCAATTTTCTTTCTCAATTTGCATAGTCAATTATGAGGCAGAATTTAACAAACCTTATTATCCCAGATTTTAGTTCAAATCCTTATGAAGTGCACTGAGAAAGACTTGATACTGTCTGAAGAAAATCTTTTCATTAATTGCTCTTTTGTAGCCTAGAAATAAAAAAGATATTGTAGGTACCTTTTTGTGGGTCCTGAAGTTCTTCTGCCAGGTACCCAGAGCAGTGGCAATGAACTTGCTGTCCCTTACATAACAGTGGGTCATGGGAGTGTGAAGTCCGATGCCCTGTGTGTAGCTTCCAAGATTTTCAGGGTGTGGTTTAAGGACACAGTAGCTTCTGTGTGTATTCCACCACTCACGAGCTTCATTGTGTAAGGTACTAGTGCAATTTTCCCAGCAGGGTGCAGGACTTTTCCAGCCTGAAACAGGAAAAGGAAATTAAAGTCTGATATAAGAAAACACTTCTCTCTTCATTCATGCTGTTTCTCTGAGTTCTTACTTAACTGGAAAAATGGTGATAATAATAATACCTACTTCAGTGGGTTATTCTGGGGATTAGATGTATATAGAATATCTATTATAGGGAGTGTAGGCTCAGAGCAGGGAATCAATAAGTGATAATCATCACTGCTATATCTGAATTAAGACTTCGCTCCCAATGTAACAAAGCTGACTGAGTTTTCTTGCGGATTTTGGTCCATGGGAGGATAAAGGTACAGCTCTGAATAATTAACCACTGTATTTGTTTTAGAGGGAGAAATTAATACAAGGATAAATAGTCATACACTATTTTGAACCTTAAAATAATTAGCTCTGAGTATATGTGATTAACACTTTTATAATGTCATAATGTATGTCCTTATTCACTGGACACAGATATCACTAGGTTATTATTTATCCTTGAGGAACATGTAAAATAGGACTAGGGAAAAGACTTTGCTTCAAGGCTGTATATTCCTTAAGGGTGGCCCTGTGGTTTAATGGGATGAAGGGCTGTGAGGTTTAGGTCACAAAAGAAGGATTTCAGATATGTGTCTTTAAAGTTGAAAATGGGTTTGTACCTTATGCATCTCACAGACTAAAGACATGGAATTTCTGGCTCCTAAAGACATGGATAGATCATATTTTTTCTGCAAATCAGCATCTATAATTGGACATAAGTTATATGAGACCTTTTTACAAAGCAGCTGCTACTTTTTTTCTGTTGAGACATTTACTAGATCTTGCTCCAAAAGAGCAAGGAGGATAATAAAGGCTAACTAACTCTCTTCTGATTTTCATAAAAATTCTGTGATGAAGCTCTGAATTTTTTTCAGTATTGGAAAGAGTAAACACAGGAACTGTTCAGTATACATAGATGCCAAATACAGAGTGGTGGTGAATAAAAATTTCATTTCGTTCACCATTCCCAGAGTGTGTAAAACCTTTAATAGAGACTTTGCTGAACTTTTACCACAACTAAAAATTCCTCAGTATTAAAGCTCAGTGAAAAAATTTTCAGTGCCTGGAAGACAAGGCAATCAAACCATGTGACAGTCCCATATGCAACTCCAAATCTGTCCTCATAACTGTCTGTAGAGCTCACAAAAGAGTCACACATGTAGCTATTGGAAGAATATCTTACACAATTTGGCACACAAGTTCTAAGATTAGCAGCTGAAGAGGGGGAGGAGGAAGATGGGAACATAATAGATTAACTGACACCCATCCACTATCTTTCTAAATTGTTTGGAATGTTAAAAATATTGTTTTGATCAATCTATATATACACCCTCAAATTTGAAAGAGAAATTCAAAGCATGTTGTGGTTCAAAGAACAAATGGTTTAAAAAAAAAAAAAACACTATGAAATATATGTCACTGAACAAGGGAGTCCAGCCAGCTCCCAAGTGGCATGTTAACATGATGAAAAGCAAATCCAGGATGCTGTGAATCAAAGAGGCATGGGTCTATTTTTAAAGAGGCCTGTGTCTCCCCATCCTTTTTGCCAAGTACAATTTTTTTGGAGAAACCCAGCATCCAAAATAGGTAGGCATCTAAATGTTCCAGGAGTTACCTACCCCGCACTTGACTACCTCCTCCCCTTGTAAGGCCTTCGGCTCTACATACATCATCCATGTTAATTACCAGACAAACAGAAGAGCTGTTCAACTAGTTCACTTCCCCTATTCTTGAACAGATTGTTTGAGACATAATATGAATACTAATTAATGATAAAATATCTGTGAATGTTTTGAAATATGGACAAAGATAGCACTTCGAGAAAAGTGCCCAGATAGATCTTGTGCACCAAGCCCCACTGGTCATATGAAGGGTCAGGCTACAGCTCAGAGATATGAGAGCAAAATTGGCAGAGTTTTTGGCTCCAATTCAGTGGGAAACTGTGGACCATTTTTTTTTTTTTTTGAGGGGAGATTGACTTTCTTGTTAACCTTTTCCCTCTGTTAAATTGGAAGAATTTAAGATGAAAACTTTCTTCACAGACAAATGGAGAGAAAAAGAGTTAGAATTTTGTTAGAGGCCAACCTAATAGATGGAGGAGTGATACTTCAACAGGATTATGATTCTATGCTCTGAAGCAAAAGAAAGACAAGCAGGTTAGGGTTGCCCCGATGCTGAGGGCCCAAGGCTGACTGAGCTCTCTGCTGCAAGGGGCAGGAGGAAGATCATTTAAAAGAATATGATCCCTCCTCAATTCAACTCCCCTTTTACAAATATTAATAGTTTGCTTAGTCTTAGTGAAGTGTCTTATACCCATAAAGATATAAGAAATATAATTTTCTATTAAAGAGCAAAGCATATTATTAGGTTCAATTATGAAGACAATTGAAATAATATTCTTTATAGTAAGAGTCACTGCCAAATCTTGTTTTCTCTCTTCCTTTACTTCTAAAATTGAACATTGTACTTTATTCTTAAAAACTTTTGAAACTTGCTTCATCTTGTCTCAGAAACTTTACTCCTTTAATATGCTAGTCTTTGTATTCTCCTCTAAGTTTGATATCTAATATAAATGCTTCAATAGTGCTTTATAATTCTTTGGACTTCAGTAATTGCAGTTTGTCCCAGCACCAAGGAAAAGAGAAAAGGTTTATTCAAAATTAAACATAATTTATATTTGACACTAGAGTTATTTTTGCACTGAATTTTAACAGTGGATGTATAAAGTATTAGAGAAATTAATCTGCCTCACTCCAAGAAATAAAAATGTTTCATGAAAATCTGATTTGAGAAAGAATTGAAGTTTGCCACAGTCTGTATTTCCTGTTCAGCTAGCCCTTATGTATGTAAGGGTAAGACCTGAGACTCCTACACTTTCCTGTAATTAGATGATTCTTTCCAAGACTGATTCAAGGTTTGCCATGTTCCGATCTTCCTTGAGGACAGGAAAAATGATCAATTATTTGCATTTCAAAGCTTTGCTTTGCATTCAACTAAATCTAGGAAAAAGAGAGATGTCAACATCAAATTATCAAATGAGATACTGTTAACAGTAGTTGTCCAAAATGACAGCAAAGTAAGTCCATAAACAAAGAAGAAGCATAATAAAGATAATTCATTGTGGATATGAACTTTTGTTATACCACAGGCTGTTATGCTGGTGACACTTATTTGTATTTCTCTTTATATGTATTAATCTTTCTTCCACCTCCCCACTAGACCTCTTGTTAATACTTGAAGACTATAGCAAGGCTTTTCTCAAATATTTGGAAAAAAGAAGTTTGAGAATATCTTCTAAGTTAACTGGAAAAATATACACAGTGTCCTGGGGCAGGTCTTTTCCTCTGGATTGGTTGTTATGGCCAGCCTGATCCCTTGACTTGAGACTTGATATTTCATTCTGGGCCTTGCCTCCCCAGAACCATCTCACTTGGACCCCCTTTCACATCACTCAGATATCTAAAGCCAACTAAAACACCCATCCCTACGCCCAGGCTCTGTGCCTAATATCCAAATCCAGGTAGAGCCTTAGATCTTTGCTTACCTTACAATAAAGCTTGAAGAAGACAAGGGCTATGTCTTCTAATTCTGCTGTGTGTCCCAGGTATCCTCATGTTGATGTTACATTGTTCATTAAATTTTAGAGGTGGTGCTGTCCTCAGAAGTGATAGCTGATATAGCAATTTTCATAGGACTGCACTGAATTTACCGAGAGGATTCAAAGTGCTGTTAGAACTGATTGAGTTTTCACCAGTTCAGGAGAGTAAAATAGAAGTTAAAATAGTTTTGTAAACAGACTTAACATACAGAATCATTAAAAGCATAAAATATACAGGAAAGGATTTTCATCTCTCTTTTATTTTTATGTTGCTCAGGTCCAAATCCTTTTGACTCTTCCTCAAATCCTTTCTTTCTTTTCCTCCCCACTTTCTATCTGCCACAAAATCCTGTTAGTTCTACCTTCAAAATATATCCAGAAGCCAACCATTTCTCACCAAGTTTAATGCCACCACCCTGATCCAAGCCACACTACCATTTTTCATCTGGATTACTGACATTAATACAACTTCTTAATTGGTCCACCTGCCTCTGCCCTTGCTAAAGTCCATGTTCAACTCAGTACCTGAGTGACCCTTGTAACACAGAAGTCAGATCAGGTCAGGCCTCTGCTCAACCTCTTGGCTCCTCGTTGCACTCAGTGTAAAAGCCAAATTCCTTCCCACACCCTATAAGGCCCAGCACAATCCCTGGCACTCTTCTCTTACTTCTCTGACCTCGCCTTCATTGGTTCCCTTGTAGCTTCATTTTACTCCAGCCTCCTTAGTCTCCTTGCTCTTTCTCAAACAAGACTCAAACTTCAAACTCTTCCACTTTAGCACATTTCCACTGGCTATTTCCTCTGCCTGGGTTTCCCCACCCCTGTAATCTAAATCCTTCACATCCTCAGTTCTTTAATCAAATGACATAGTCTCAATGAGCTCTTCCATGACCACCCTGTTTAAACTACAACTTCCTCTTACCCTCTACATTACTACCTCCATTCTCAATCTCCCTTACCCTGTTTATTTTTTTGTCTGCCCCTACTAGCGTATAAGTTCCATGAAGGCAGCAGCATAGAACCCAGGACATAGTGGGTATTCCATAAATATTTGCTGAAAGGATCCATTTCAAAAGCAATATAATGAATCACAAGAAATGGGTTTTGCCCAAAACAAATACTAAAATTCATGGGAAACACTGTAAAAGTAGAAAAGAGAATAAGGTATACCTTTCTATTTCCAATTATTTATAAAGTTTCTTTGTTTAAAATAAATCAAAAGATTTTTAAAAGGGCAGTCCATGCTGTCATGCTTTATTTTAGATGGGCACAGAGCTAGTCAGAATAGGTAACAACTACACAAGACAACTTTAGCTATTATCATAGAATGAAAACTATTTGATGGAAAAAAATATTAGAACAACTAATAGTAGAATACAGTAAAGGATTGTTCTGGGCATGTTAAATCAGTAAAATATGAAAGCTTCATTTCTTTACAATTAAATAGCCAATATTAAGTGCAAACTGTGGTCATTGCAAGGATATCTGAATAAGAGTTTAACCTGGCATTAATGGCTGAAGTGTACTTAAAATTCTTAAATTTTATCTTGAGTGAGTGTGTAAATCAATGTTACATTTGTGCTTAAGTTTGAGTGAAAGTGAGTTCTATGGAATTAAGGATAGTATAGGGTCTAAGCTACTAGCTCATAGAATGGGCTCAATAAATTCTTATTAATTAGTAAACAATGCACAAATGAACATACTTTCCATGTGTGAATTCACCTTGTTCCTTCTTTCTCTGCCTGACTATAGAGCTTTTAATAACTCTTCAATAAAGGGGAAAATCAATAAAATATCTGTTTTATCTGCCTGTCTGGTATATAAGTAAAAGAAAACAGTATGAGTTGGCCAACTCTTTTAAAAATTATTATTAAATGAAATAAACATATTTTCTTTTAATCCGTAGGGTAATGGGCCCAAGATCAGACAGGAGAAGCTAAGGAACTCCCCTCCCCTTTAACCTCGGGACGTGTCATCTATGAGGCGGTAATGAAGCAGATGAGACACTAGGACGATGCATGTCAAAGAATTTGTTTCCAAGCGTCTCTTTAACTCTGAATTAAACTCCCCATAATTCTGAGGCAATGTAGCTAAGAAAGCCTCATGGAATTTGGCTCAAACAGGCAAGCCCTGGAATTTAATTATGAATTACTATAACACCAGTTTATGTGGCAATTCACCAAAGAGATTAATGTCTTTTATGGCATGTTTGAGAAGCATCACAAGGGACCAGGAATAGCACACGCTGCACAGGGTAGCCTCTGTACCACTTGCCCACGTGGTGGAGACTGTCAGTCAAGAGGCCCTAACAAACATAAATATTTAGATATCTTATCTGTAACCCAACCTTATGATTGTCTATGGATCAGGGTAATATATGACTCTAAAGAAGGTACTACCACACACACAGATTCAACAAAGAATAAGGAAGTACATATAACCCAAACCATTCATTTCTGTGGAAAACCTTTATTAACCACAGCAACAACTAACATTTACTAAGCCATTATGATGTGCCAGTTACTGTGCTGGGCATTTTACCTGCATAATCTTATTTGATCCTCACAAATCCACTGGTAGGCACCGTTATTATATCCGTTCTAAAGATAAGTGCATTGGACCTTGGAGAGGTCAAGTAAACCATTCGAGGTTAAACAGGTAGTACACAGCAGACCCGGACACAAGAATAGGGCTGTATGATGCCAATTCCCACCCAGTCTTATCTACTAAGTCATATTACCTTTAATTTCCACTGTCATTTTTCTTATCTTTGACTCTAGTGCTTGCCCCCATCCCAATATTAGATATAAAAAATTTTTATACATTTAGTAAAGTTGCAGAATAACATTAAATAGCTTTTCCGAAATTCTGAAGAATACCAGCTTAGAGTCAGATCAGTGTGGTAGATAGAGAGCTTGAGCTTTAGAGCCAGCAAGACCGGGGTGATGTGCCTTTGGACAAGTTATTATGTGAAACCAGTTTTCTTATCTCTAAAATGACAGCTATGATATCTATATTACATGGTTCTTCAGAGGACTATAGGTAATGTATATAGAATGATCAGTACTTTGTAGACAGTATATAGTCACTATTAATCTCTAATGTTGAATCATCTGAAAGTCATATAATTCCACAAACAAAGCAAATGTTTTGGTAGTATATGAATTTGTTTTCTTTATGTATTTGGTGGCTTAATGACTCAAGGATTATGATAGCAATTTTTTTCTTCAATTCTGACTCTTACTCTGTTTTCATATTCAATGCTGTTGGTTTAGTCACATGACTGAATTAAAACTTATTGCTTCTTACAATGTCTGAGAAAGTACTAATTAATAATTTAATACTAGCAAAAATGTTGACTTAATGAGTTATTAAATCATAACAAATTACTATTCTATCAAAGTTTACATTTATATGTAACAAAAAGCTAATTGTGGTCATTTATTTATTTATTCAGTAAAATGTTTACTGAGTGCCTATATGTGCCAAGCGCTGAACTGTTTGATGGATATTTAAGTTACGATCTAGTGGGAAGACATTCACGCCAATAGAGGGCCATTGAACCATTTGCAAAACCAGTAAAAAGGTATTACGACAGTTCAATAAAAAAAAGTTGCTAAACTGGGGCAGTGGCAGTGGGTTGAAGTGGAGGGCACTTCTATCTATTGATGATTTCCACCGATGGAATAAGATTCTAGATGGGATACATATTTGGGGAGGGCAGAATGTAAAGGGGAGAATCTAGGCTGACTCGTGGGTTTCTAGCTTGAGCTAGAGGCACAAATTGTAAAAGTGATGTGCTAAACGAAACTTATTTCCTCCTTAAAATCTAATTCACATTATCATCAGTAATATTTGAATTAACAATAGAAAATGTAAGGGATAATGATGTTAAATTTAAGTAGAAGAGGATAAACAGAAAAAATAAAACAAAGTGCTAACAAATGCAACTAGTTATATAGCCATCATATATTAATAAATTAGGTGTAATGCTTTATGATGATAAAATCACTGGGACTACAGGCAGAAATTTTAATTACTGATTCATAAATAACCTTGAATTTTCATTTCTCCCTTGTTTTATAGCAAATATCCAATCTCTCATGTCAGCAGTACGTATTTAAAAGGTATATTGGTGTCTTCATTAAAGTGAGACTTAAACATGGTTCTAACTGTTAACTTTGAGACTGGTGTCCCAGAGCCACTTCAGCACCAGTGTGCTCAACTTGCTGCAATTACAGCAAAGTCACATAGCAGGAGAAAAGTCTGTATTGCAAAGGGATATACAGTCTTCTCTTGGTATCCATGGGGGATTGGTTCCAGGACGTCCCTCCAGTAGCAAAATCCAAGAACGCTCAAGTCAGATACATAATAAAATGGCATATGCACATCCTCCCTGTATACTTTAAATCATCTCTAGATTACTTATAATACCTAACACAAAGAAAATGTTATTTAAATAGTTGTCACATTTTATTGTTTAGGGAATAATGACAAGAAAAAAGGTCTGTCCGTGTTCAGTACAGACACAACTGGTTTTTTTTACCAATATTTTCGATTAGCGATTGGTTGAATCCACAGATGCAGAACCCACAGATACTGAGGACCAACTGTAGTCATTGGATCGGATTGATCTGCTCTTTAAAAAGCCATTTAGAGTTTCAAGTGCAAGTTGCTTGCTGAACAAAAATCCTCAGACACAGTCAACCACAGGATTTCAACCTAATCTCAAATATTTCACAAAGAAATAACATAGTATTTGTCGAAAGAGAATGAAACACCTGTTTCTAAGAGTGATTTCAGTCAATAAGTAATAAGCTAAATCTTTGTTATGAATGCATTCTGGTGTCTGAATGACTGTTGCCCTTTTGGAGGGCAAAGTGCACAAAAGATTCAGTGACCTTCTGACTTGACAGTCAAATAAGTACCATTATGTTCAGTCAATATAAATAAGCATGGCTGACAATTTGCTAATTGGCTGCCTCTGGTCAGTCAAGTGTACTTTTGACCTTAATGAGAACCTAATCAATTAATACTTAGGGCAATAAAGACCTCTTACTGATTAAGTTAGACAGAAATCATCTTTTTTCTAACAGGATTAATGTTGCAAAGTGGCAAACTTTTAATTTAACATATGATAGTCCTTCCTTCTTAGGGCACTCTTATTTAGCTAACATGGTGAAATTAAGCCGTGAAATGTGAGATCTTTGATTCAACTGTGTTTAAAAGCCTTTTGAGAGGAAAACAAGCAATGCAATTCAGATATTAAAATGAAAATTTCTGGTGTTCATTTTAATTATATGTTAATCGGCTGAACATGATGTGATCATCGAGTTGAAGAAATAGCCATGTTTTCTTTAAGATATTAAAATCCTTCAAAAATGAAATTCAATAGAATAGTTTTTCAATTTGGGTTTCTTTCCTGGCAACTACTAAGATGATAGTAGATAGCATTCCAGGGACATAAAGTTTCCTGTTTAATTAAAAAGAAAGATGCTACTATTGGCTTTCATGAAGATATTAAAAATGCTCTTAAAAGAAGCAGTTCTTTACATTACAAGAGAAATTGTCATTTTAAGTCTCAAGGTGTAGTCTTCTGTAATGCGGTTGATATAAAGCAGCATCCTTTTATGTGCTCTGTAGAGTAGGTAAACAGTCTCTATGCTGAAATGCAGCCATAATTTGTAGGAGCTTCCAGAATTACTTTCTGTTTACAATGTATAATATCTGACTTGGCAAAGGAACAAGTTTTTCATTTTAGGTTAAAAATTTATCATTTGGACACAGTGACTAAAAATTTATAATTCTTCTCTGAGATAAGTTTTCCTCTTTAAAGCTTTGCAACTCCTTTGGCTCAGATAATACATTTGAAAATGTATATATTTTATGTAGGAAAGGAGATATGGTTCCTTTAAAGTATAGTTAAAAAGCAACAGCTGTGTATCTGCAATAACTGTTTCATGAGGCTTTTAATATAAATATGTAAATATGTTTTACTATTTTTAATACACCATTTTTACACAGTGTAGTGACTGAAAACAGAGCAAACATTCTGTATATTTAGATTCATAATGAGAAATATGCACCATTCAAAACTGGAATTATTGTGATGTTGTAGCAAGTAATTAAAAAATATGTTTTTGGATGGTAAATAAAACAGTGCTAAATTATTATAAGAACATTGACAAAGTCCAGGGAAGTAGTTGTTTAGATTCTATTCCCATGTCATCAGTATTATTCAAAAAACTAAAAAGTACTGTACATTCTTCTGCCAAAGAGATAACACACAGATAACATCTCAAACAATAGGCAATTTTTTCTAGACTCTGGGTTTTAAAGACAGGAGCAATTGGGTTTCATAATTTATTTATTTATTTATTTATTTTTTGAGACAGAGTCTCACTCTGTTGCCTGGGCTAGAGTGAATGCCGTGGCGTCAGCCTAGCTCACAGCAACCTCAAACTCCTGGGCTCAAGCGATCCTTCTGCCTCAGCCTCCCGAGTAGCTGGGATTACAGGCACGCGCCACCATGCCCGGCTAATTTTTTTTTTCTATATATTTTTAGGTGTCTGATTAATTTCTTTCTATTTTTAGTAGAGACGGGGTCTCGCTCTTGCTCAGGCTGGTCTTGAACTCCTGAGCTCAAACAATCTGCCTGCCTTGGCCTCCCAGAGAGCTAGGATTACAGGTGTGAGCCACCGTGCCCAGCCAGGTTTCATAATTTAGATAAGTAATTCAAGTAGTTAAATCAAGTTACTTTTTTTTGTTTTTTTACACAATCATGTGAGAAATCCATAATGGAATTAGAATTAAATCCCACAGGTTCATTTGGACATTACTATGTTATGTTTTCTCATAACATTACTCACAATGACTTTTTTCCACATTTATTATGAAAAATGTCAAACACAGAGCAAAGTAGAAAGAGTTTTATAGTGAACATCCATATATACCACCACCATTAACATTTTATTATATTTACTGTATCGTATATCTATCTACTACAAATTTTTTTTCTTTCAGATTTTGACCGAATTTATTTTTTTAAAATAGACTTTATTGTGTGGGGGAAGTTTTAGTTTTGTAGAAGTATTGAGTGGAAAATGCAGAGGATTCCCACATCCTCCCTCCAAGCCCCCGACTACTTTCCCCATTAACGTTTTCGATTGATGTGGTACATTTGTTACAATTGAGGAATGTCTTAGTCTGTGTTGTGCTGCTATAACAAACTAATACAGACTGGGTAATCTATAATGAACAGAAATTTATTGGCTCACAGTTCTGAAGGTTGGGAAGTTCAATATCAAGGTGTCACCATCTGGTGAGAGTCTTCTTGCTGCATCATAAAATGGCAGAAGGCAACACATGGAAGAAAGGTAAAGAGAGAGTGGAAGGGCAGAGAGTGGCCAAGAGAGAGGAGACAGCAAGAGGGGGACACACCCACTTTCAAGATAACACCATTAGTCTGTTCATGAGAGTGGAGTTCTTATGGGCTTATCACCTCTTAAAAGTCCCACTTCCCAACATCGTTACAATGGGGGCAATTAAATTTCAACATGATTTTGGAAGGGACAAACATTTAAACCCTGGCCCTCTAAAACTCATGCCTTTGTTGCATACAAAATACATTCATTCCACCCCAATAGCCCTGAAAGTCTTAACTCATTCCAGCATCAACTCAAAAGTTCAAGTTCAAAGTCTCATCTAAATCATCTATGGGTGAGATTCAGGCAGAATTCATCATGAGACAAATTCCTCTCTGGCTGTGAACCTGTGAAATTAAAACAAGTTACATGCTTCCTTTCTACCATGGTGGGACAGGCAAATGGTGGACATTTCCATTCCAGAAGGGAGAAATAGCCAAGAAAAAGGGGGTAACTGGTCCCAACAGGGTGAACAATATTAAATCACGAGTCTCCAGAATAATATTCCTTCACTCCATGTCCCACTTCCTGAGCACACTAGGGTGGGAGTTGGGCCCCCAAGGCCTCATGCAGCCCCGCCCCTTTGGTTTTGCTGAGCTTAGCCCAGGCAGCAGCTCTCATGGGTTGAATTTCATGCCTGCAGCTCTCCCAGGCTAGGGTTACATGCAGGTGGTTCTGCAGTTCTGGAGTCTCAGGGGTGGCCCCAACCCCTCAGCTCTACCAGGCATTGCCCTAGAGGAGACTCTCTGCAGCAGCCCCAACCCCATGGCTCTAATAGGCATTGCCCTGGTCGGGACTCTCTGCAGTGGCTCCACTCCTGTTTGGCTCTCTGAGGTATCATTTGAAATCTAGACGGAGGCCACCATAGCCTCAAGCTCATTCACTCTGTGTGTCTGCAGAGTTAGCACTATGTGGACACCAAGGTTTGTCTAAAACGGCATCTGGGCTCACTTGAACCACAACTAGGGAGCCCAAGGAGCACTGTGCGGGAATGCGAGGAGCAGACACTTGAGGTGGAGCAGGGCAGGGAATGCTGACAGCGCCTCTCTGGAAACCTTACCCTCAGTGCCTTTGGGATCTTTCTCCCAGTGTCTTGATGAATAACACCTGGCTTCCTTCTATCCATACTAACCCCTTTGTCAAAGAGTCACTTGATCACACCCTTGATATTTTTTCCCAAACAAGCTTTTTCATACTTTATGTGGCCAGGCCGTGAATTTTCCAAATCTTTACATTCTGTTTACCTTTTAATTATAAATTCTAGCTTTAAATTATTTCTCTCTTCTTGTATTTTACAATATTCAGTTAAAAGAAGCCATGCAGCACCCTCGATATTTTGCTTAGAAATTTCTCCTTCCAGATATCCTAGTTCATGGCTCTTAATTCTGCCTTCTGTAAAGCCCTTGGGCATGGACATAATTCAGCCAAGTTCTTTGCCACTTTATAATAAGGATGGCCTTTACTCCAGTTTCTAATACCTAGTTCCTCAGTTCTGACTGGGACATCATCAGATTGCTTTTACTATCCATATTTCTACCAACATTCTGGTCTCAAATACCTAAATAATCTCTAATAAGTTTCAGACTTTCCCTGCAGCTCTCTTTTGCTGAGCCATTCCAAATCAATTCAACAGAATAAACCTTCATGCTCTGTTCTAACCAATATAGGCATTTTCCAGCATTCACTTCAAAACTGTTCCAGCTTCTTCCCATCATCACTCAGTACCAAAGCTGCTTCCACTTTTTCAGGTATTTGTTATAGCAACACTCCACTCTCTGGTACCAATTTTCTTAGTCCATTTTGTGCTGCTATAATAGAATACCTGAGACTGTGTAAACTTAATGAGTGGCAATTTATTGGTTCAGAGTTCTGGAGGCTGGGAAGTCCAAGACTGAGGGGCCAGAATCTGACAAGGACCTTCTTGCTGCATCATCCTATGATGGAGGGCATCACATGGTAGAAGAGCAAAAAGAGGGTGAGAAAAAAAGAATAAGACAAGGCAAACTCACGGCCGTGATAATGAACCCACTTTCACAAAAACAACATTAGTCCAGTCATGAAGGTGGAGCCTTTACAGCCTAATTACCTCTTAAATGTCTCACCTCCCACTATTATTATGATGACAATTAAACTTCAACATGGTTTTGGAGGGAGCAAACATTCAAACCATAGCAATGAGCCAATATTGACACATTACTATTAACTAAAGTTTATAGTTTATACTTGACTTTCACTCTTTGTGTTGTGTATTCTATGAGTTTGACAAATGCATAATGACATGAACCCACCATTACAGTATCTTACAGGATTGTTTCACTACCCTAAAAATCCCTTGTGCCCCACTTATTTATCCTGCCCTTTCTCTTCTGGAACTCCTGGCAACCACTTATCTTTTTACTGTCTCCATAGTTTTGCCTTTTTCAGAATGTCATATAGTTGGAAGTATCCAGTGTGTAGTTTCAGATTGGCTTTTTTTCACTTAGCAATATGTATTTAAGGTTCATCCAGTCTTTTCATGGCTTGATAGTTTATTTTCGTGTTGCACAATATTCCATTGGATGGATATACTAAAAGCTTGTTTACCTACTCATCTAATGAAGGATATCTTGGTTGCTTCTAATTTTTAGCAATCATGAATAAACTTCTATAAATATCCATGTATATTTTTTTTGGTGAATATAAGCTTTCAACTCACTTGGATAAATATCAAGACATGTAATTTCTGGGTCATATGTTAAGAATATATTCAATTTTGTATGAAACTGTCAAACTATCTTCCAAAGTGGCTGTACCATTTTACATTCCCACCAGCAATGGGTGAGAGTTACTCTTGTCCCATATCCTTGCCAGCATTTGGTATCATCAATGTTTTATATTTTAGCCATTCTAATAGGTGTGTAGTGGGGTTAATTATTTTTAAAGAAATTTGTATTTTGGAATAATTTTAGATTTATAGAAAAGTTACAAAGATAATACAGAGATTTCATGTATATCCCTCAACCAGTCTCCCCCAATGTTAACATCTTAAATTACTGCAGTACATATGTCAAAACTAAGATACCAACATTGATACATTGCTAGTCACTAAACTCCAGACTTTATTCATATTTCACCGTATTTCCACTAATGTCTCCCTTTTGTTCCAGAATCTCACGCAGGATAACACATTCCATTCAGTCATCATGTCTCCTTTGTTTCCTCTGGTCGGTGACAGTTTCTCAATCTTTCCTCATTTTCTTTGACTTTGACAGTTTTGAGGTACACTGATCAGAAATTTTGTACAGTGCCCTTCAATTTGTGTTTATCTGATGTTTACTCAGGATTAGACTGGAATTATGGGTTTTGAGTAAGAATATCATAGAGGTGAAATGTCCTTCATATGATGGGGTACATGCAATGAAAATAACTTATCACTAGTGATGTTAACCTTGATCATTTGATTAAGGTAGGGTTTACCAGGTTTCTTTACTATGAAGATACTATTCCTCCCTGTTTCTGCTCTATCATTTAGAAAGGAGTCACTAAATCCAATCTATTCCCAAGAGTCGTGAATTATTTATATCAGCATAAACTCATGTATATTTATCTTATCCTTCGGATTTTGTTACTAAAATTGTTCCAGTTCTGGAACAATTCCAGTCTCCATTGGAGACTTGCTCAGAATGGTTCTCTGTCTGCTTGGTATGTCCCTATCATTTTGTTTTTCAAGTACTTCCTTACTTTCTGACACTATAAGATAATGCAGACTCATCTTGTATCCTCTCTGCTCCATATGTAGAATCAGCCATTTCTTCAAAAAGTCCTGGTTCTTTTTATTGGGGAATGGTATTTAGAAACCAAGATGTGGGTGCTGAGTGTGCTCATTGTCACTTGTATGTTACCACAATGATTTATTTTTAATGAATAAGACTATAAAATGAAGAGGCACAATTTGAAAATTCTACTTTTCTTAACTTTAAATATATGAGAAGAGTTATGTTGGCAAATTGCCTTGAATTGTTCTGTTTTATCTAATGTCTTAGAAAAATCATGCTATCCTCAATATTTTTATTTGTGATTTTAACTAGCCTATTTGGACCTTTATAAAAAATGATTTATTGCTGGGCACAATGGCATATGCCTATAGTCTCCAGCTACTCAGGAGGCTGAAGCAGGAGGATCACTTGAGCCCAGGAGTTCTGGGCTGTACTGCACTATGCTGATTGGCTGTCTGCACTAAGTTTGGCATCTATATGGTGGCCTCTCAGGAGGGGGACCACCAGGTTGCCTAAGGAGGGGTGAACCAGCCCAGGTCAGAAATGGAGCAGGTCAAAACTCCCAAGCTGATCAGTATCAGGATTGTGCTTGTGAATAGTCACTGTACTCCAGCCTGGGCAACATAGCAAGACCCTGTTTCTTAAAATAATAATAATAATACTAAATGATTTATTATAGAAATAACTGAAACATTAGGAATAACTATAAATGCTCATGTTTCTATTCAGTTTTCGGCAGTCTAGATCAGGCATATTAGTATAGTGTGATGTAGTTTTATTTTTTTTAGCTAAAATACTTGGTCTCTTTGTATATTTCTCTGAAGTGGTTTTTCCCCTTATAGTAATGAATACCTTTACTCAGTCTTTACATACCTAAGGTAATCAAAATACATTAATTCACTAGTTAGATGATATTTTGGAGTGGTAATAGAGGAAAGTTTTAACATACATAAAAAAGGTAAAGAAAAGTGTAGCACAACTATAGTTGTATGGAAATCCCTATCAGTATGAGTCAAAAATGGTATATCATCAACACGGTCTCATGTTTAGTGGGAAAAATAACTGTCCTTGGACACAAAAAATCTGGGATATTAACTGTGTGTGTATGTGTGTATTTAACACACTTCTTAAAAAGAAAAATCAAATAGAAATAACCATTTTTAATCTTTTAGATCATTCCAATATCTTTTCAGACCTCTTTTTATTTATAAGCAACCATGTTGGGCTATATACTAAGCCAATTTAAATATAAACATAAACGTATATGTATCTTTATGTGAATGGGACTATACAATATATGCTGTTCTAATATCTGCTTTACTCATTGATGAATAGGCCATGGAGATCTGTATTTGTCAGTAAATGTGGATATATATATATGCAATCATTTTTAGTGCTACATAATATTCCAAGGTACTATTATGCTATGATTTATATATTACTTTTCTACCACTAGTTAAATCATATCCCAAGTATTATTGTTATAAATTACACAGGGATCAATATCTTTAATGTCAGATTTTCTCCTTAGGATAAACTCTTAGGAATAGAATCACAGGTTAAAAGAATATGGACATTTTATTTATGGGTAACTACTGCTAAACTGTTCTTTGGAAAGGTTGGTCAATGTACTCTTATCAGGAGAATATTATTTAAGGTCTTCTTGTCATCCCTTTTTCTGGATTTAAAACACCATATGTTTAAGTGTGAATTTGTTATTTGTTCTGCACGAAAAGTCTTTTCTCAATTCTGGAATATTCTCATTCATGATCTCTTTGAGTATTGCTTTAATCTCAGTCTCCTTAATCTCTTTTTCCAGAGCACAATTGAACCTATGTCAGAATCCTGTTTCTGTCACGTTTTTAACCTCTGCCTCATATTATTCATGACTTTGTGTTGCTATGCTGCTTTCTGGATAATTATTTCAGCTCTGTATTCCAGTTTGCTCATTCTCTCTTTCAGCTGCCTCTAATTTTTTTTCTTTAAAATATCTGTCTACTTTTAGTAGTCTCCCATTTCTTCAAGTGCGTCATATTATGTATCCAATAATTCTAACATAGGAAGTCCCGGGGTTCTAATTAAGCTGTTTTGTTTGTTTTCTTTTTTATTTATTTGTTCATTTATTGCTCTTATGACTCAGTGATTCTTCTCTGCAGTGGCTTGCCTGTTGATGTATTCTGTTATTTTGGATGGTGAACTAAAGTTTGGCATGACTTTATCTGTGTAACTACTATAAGGCCTGGGTTTTGTCTGCATTTCTTTAGAGAGAATTTGTGTTTGATTCTGCCAGGTGTTCCACACTACCAATTTACTAATTGGGACCATCTGAAATCAATTTATCTGCTAGAGTTTCCAGGACCACATTGATGAGGCTATTTCACTTCCAAATTTGTCTGAGGGAAAACGTGTGTGTTTGAATTCCCACAGGAATGTGTTTTAGTTTGTTTTCTACCCAGTGCCTAAGCCAAGACAGACAAATTCCTTGTTGTCTCCTTTTGCTAGTGAGCATATTTTCTTAGTGGCCTCAGATTCTACTCTCCACTTTATGCAGCTCCAAAGCTTTGTTTTCTGAACCTGTATGACCATTCAGACATGCACATTTTGGTTACCAACAAATAATTTCCATATTTCAGCTTCAGTTTTCCAATTTCTTTTCCATTTGTTCCCCTAGAGATTTCTTTTACTTTCTTATGAACTCAGTCATACATTTCAAATAATAATTTTGTCTTTTTTTAAAAAAATCTAGCATTTCTAATTGTATATTTTGGGATATTTTTCAGACTACCTAGGGTTGCAAGAAATACAGGTTGTCCAGTTAAGTGTGGATTTCATATAAACAAGGAATACTCTTTTAGTGTAAGTATGTCACAATATTGCATGGGCTATACTTATACTAGAAGGTTACTCATTTATCTGAAATTTAAATTTAACTGAGTATTCTGTACTTTTATTTGTACTATCTGGTAACCCTAGAATCTAATCCATCATAATTTGGGAATAGAAGTCTGGGTTATAGTCTAAGTACATTTTTAAGAAATCAGACATGGGTGATGCATTTACATATTTGAGAATATTTTTTTTCTCAAATATACCAATTTGGTTCGCACACATGGTTTAACCTGAAAATTCTGTAGAGAATGTTCCATTGTCTTCATATCTGTTATGCTGTGAAAAAAATCTGAGGCCCTAAGTCCCCTCATTCTAAGTAATGTATGCTTTCTTTATCCTTGTCCTTTAAGAATTTAAAAATATATCTCAACATTAGCAATTCTTTATAAACATTTTCTAAAATAAATGGAAC
>NW_012148618.1:6567942-6569532 GCF_000956105.1 Propithecus coquereli
TTCCGTATTCATAGCATTGCTCACATATTTTTCTGTTTTTAATTTTTTTTATTTATTTTTGGTAAGTTCTACAGAAAAAAATTTGTGAACCTATCCTCATGTTGCCTGTTATCTTTCCTCTAACTGCCCAGTTTTTTAAAAAAGGTATATATCCTTACAAAAGTGATTTTACTTCTTAAGGTCTCAACTTTTAAAAGGAGGGAGTAGGTCAAATGATTTATGGGGTCCTGTCCATTTTCATGACGATATGAATCATTAGATTGTGTTGCTGTTGATGTCAACATACAAGGAGAACTGAACAGCAACTCTGGCCCTCTGTGTCTTGTCCAGCTCATCTGTAAAGGTCAACTTGCTCCATAGTCAGTAGCCTTATTTATAACTTCAAGTTCGTTTGTCTCAGAATTGGCCTCAGATACGTGCAGAGACAGTTTATCTGCAATAACAGGAGGAAGGCAGATGTAGGGAAAATATTAAACGTGGAAGGGGAGGGTGTGGAAATTTTCCTCTGACTGTTTTCATTATCCCAGTGAATTAAGGTCATCATCAGAGAGTGAAGAAGAAGGAGGAAGTGTTGGAGGTCTGGGAGGAGAGGAGAAGTTGTGAACTAGTCACCAAGGAGTGTCAGTGAGTGAATGAATTAGGGAATATAGTAAAATTGCTGGGCTAGCACAAAGTAGTTAGGGTAAATGTTCACAAATTTAAAGTGAAACCAGTCAGCATGTGGTTTTTCTTTAGTCATGTTTGGCTGTCCAGGTGCAGGTATGCACAGTGAATTGGATTTAACTGGGACTGAGTTTTCATTAGGTAAGTGTAACGAGGGAGAGGGGCACAGAAGATGAGAGTAAATGCCTAGAGTGATCATAATGATGCACTGTGAGATCTGTCCAGGAAATAGAAGAAAGAGAGGACAAAAGGGGCTAGGAAGGGAGGACAAGACGGGACTAAGAAAGATTAAGAGATGGTAGGACTAATGATTATATGTCTCAGTGTAATCAGAGTACTCCAAGGAGTCAACTAGAAAGACAGAAGGTGGCAATCAGAGAGTGAGATGCTCAAAATAGATTATGGAGGGATTGCTGTTATGGGTAATGACAAGGCTCAACATATGGCCACGAGATTTAGTGTCTGTGGTTGAAAAAGAGTGGGTCAGGTATTAGAAAGACAACCTTTTCTACCTTGGAAGGATATTGTGATTACAAGAATTGACAGAGAACCCAGATTTACAATATTCAAGGAATGAGGGGGAACAATCTGAGAGACTATAGATGACTACAGTAAGAACTTCTGCAACATTTTTCATCTAAGATTTGCAAAGATAAAAAAGATTGATAGGTTCTAGTATTTGCCAAGTATGGGAGGAGTATGGTATAACATTTTCATAGGCAGTCTAGCAATATTTATCTTATTTCTTATACTTTCACTCACCGATTTTATTATGGAGACTTTATCCTATAAAAATAGTTGCACAAGAATGTAAAGATATTTGTACAACAATTTTAAACTGCAGAAATGTTTATAATAGTAAAGAACTGAAAATAACCTAGGTATCCATCAATAGACAATTGGTGAAATAAATCATACACCCATCAA
>NW_012148618.1:6579302-6580635 GCF_000956105.1 Propithecus coquereli
TAATCAAACTGAGATGGCTAGTAAGGATTTATAGATTGTTCACGTGGCCTTAGGTCCAGTTGGCTTTGTCATCATCCATAAAATTCAAATCAAGTCACTTTTCAAGTGCCTCTTATGTGTATGGTACTGTTTAAGCACTAAGAGATTTAAAGAAATTCATACTCCCAAGTAGTTTATAAGCTAGCAGGTCAACAGCCTATAGCAAACTATAAGACAAAGTATGATAAGAGCTCAAGTTTTTAAAGAAATATTTGTTCTTTGTTTCAGGTGATAAAGGAGGAAAATGAAGGAAAGCAACCACCACCATCATTCTTTTATTATGATGTTATGTTTTTACAGATGAGAAAGAAAGGAAATCTTTGGTCATGTAGCTAACAAACAGCGGAGGCAAAATTCAAACTCTATCTGTCTAATCCCCAAGTTCATGCTTTCAACTTCAGTACTAAATACCTCACATTGTCTTAGCTGCTATAGTTTTCATATTGTACATCATGATTGATATCATTTTTCTTTGGCTGGAATGGATGCATTTAGGTATTATTTGGCTGCTTGGGTTTTCCTCTACAATTTCACTTTGATGGTAATCCTTACATAAAATTCCTTCCAGTTTCTTGATTTGAACATCCAGCATAGAAAGAGTGACCATTAAGCAGTAAATGAAGTCTTGCTGCCAGGACTGTGTGGTAAGAATTATTTCCTGCTTACAGAATCACTTTATTGGCAGTATTGCCTTTCCTCACTACTGGACAACATTTTATTAAGACATTTCAATATGCTTTCTTTTTTAATTAGCTATGCAAACGGTACACCACCTTCAGAAGCAAACACTCCTGAGAACTGAGGCACTCGGGGAGCCAATTCCCAGGTCTGCATCTCAGTAATGAGATTTTCTTGGGCAAATCTCTTCATATTTCTGTGGTTATCTTTATCTCCTTGGAAATCTGTGAACAGACAATGTTGCCTATACAATTCTATCACTTAATTCCTTTCTATTTTGCATTATAATTATTTAAAAACTAATTTTATTTGCCTTACCAGCATATAAACTACTTCAAGGCAACAGCTAATGTATTAATAGCATCTTGCATATGGTCATTAATTATTGGACGGATGATTCATAAAACTGAAATATTTCCTGTAAATATTAGTATGTTTAATGCTCAAGCAAAACAGTAGTATTGGATTTAATTCAGTATAGTGATGAAAGATTTGAAGAATAAACATTTTTAGCTTTTAAGCTCCTTGAAGGCAGAAGCTATATACAAATGCCCTTTTTTTATGCTCAGGTAAGAGGGGAATATACCAAAAAATATTTAATTAGTGCACTTAAATC
>NW_012148618.1:6580685-6582247 GCF_000956105.1 Propithecus coquereli
TGGGTTCACGACTTGGCTCAAACATTGCCATGTGTACAGCCTTAAATTAATTAGGTTCAGAATATAGCCAGTCTAAATTTATAGTAAGAACAAGAGACCAGTGGCTATTTAATTGCTTTCCTAATGTGCACTTTATTCTTCCAATATTATCCAGAATGCCCAAACTCTGACATTTGAATAACATTGACTCCATTCATGGACTTAAACCAGATTTAGGAATGGGCATGTAACAGAGGCTGAATCCAATGAACACATTGCTTTCTATGGCCTTCTCAATTGGAATAGGATTGAACATGTGATCTAAACTGTATCAATGCAAGTATTTTTGGGGGGAAAATTGGGATAAGGATTCCCTCTTTTCTAATTGCTTATTGATATGGGGATATGAAGCTTGGAACTGCTATGGCAATGAGAAGAGAGACTGGTGCTGTTGGAGGTCCTATCGGGATGGGGTAAATCCAGAGGAAGCAGAGGTGAGAGATAAAACCTGACGATGATGTATGAACACTGATCAAGCTACATCTGAAAAGAGCTATTCAATTTCTGTATCCTGAAATCAAAATATTCTTAAAGGATATCAAAGAAAGCATAGAACTTAAGTCAGGCTCTTCTTCCATCTCTGGTATTCAGGAGACAATCTGTAGCAGACAATGTCAGTACTCTGTCCTGAAGCCCTTTTACCAATTCTGTGAACTCAACTCCCTTTGGTGTAACAGCCATACTATTTTGAGTTACTGGAGCTACTTGGTGGAAGACGGCCTGGGATTTTCCCAATGACTGTCTAATTCAGAGGTAGGAAAGTCCAGTTCCCTTGCCTTGGCTGGGTCAACTTTGCGGTATAAAGTATACTCCAGAGTTCCTGTGCAAGACCACTTTTGCCTGAGACTGCACTGTGCCAGGCTTGTTTCCCTTTCTTGGCCTGAGCTTCCTTCATAAACACTTGCATACAAATCTTCATCTTAGAGTCTGATTCTAAGAGCCTTCTCAATGTGTATGCATGAGTCAATCATTTGACAGAAAAAAATCCAATAAAAATATTAGAACAAAGAGAAGAGAGTTTTCTCCTTTGCTTAATTTGTGTTGGCTCCATAGAGAACATGGAGAGCCTGATTGCACTGTAATTTCAGACTATTCCTACCAAAAATTCAGTTTTGAGTATGTGTTTCCCAGAATGTATAATTTTTTAAAATTTCAAATTCATAAAAACTTATAGTCTTCCAGCTTTTAGCTTTTGAAAGTGGAGAATTATTTCTCAAATACTGGAATTCCTGTATGCCAAGGTCTCTGCTTACATTACTCTTTTCCACAGTATGCTGTACACACTGTGGGTGATTTGCTGTCTGGTATGCAAGAAAATGTGCTACTTTTGCAGAATATTCAACTTAGAAATTACTGATTCTGCCTTCAAAGTTTTATTTGTGTTACAAATATTTTCTTAATTAAAAAAAAGGAAATGATGACTAATAGTATATTGAAACACAACCACCACAAATACTTAGTTTAATGTGTGATAAGATGGAGTTAAAGAACAAAGTGCTTTCTAATCTACTATTTATATAGAA
>NW_012148618.1:6585017-6587356 GCF_000956105.1 Propithecus coquereli
TAAATGCTAGGCTTTCTCTATAGCACTTTAGTGTAAAATCTTTTTCTCCTTCTGAAAGCTGGAGGGAGCTTCCTGAATGATTGATTGGTGAGGTGTCCCCTGGACATACTGGTGCAAACACCATGCAACCACTGATTGATGTGCTCATTCTCTCACGAACACATTCATTTTCTCTTCTCTAACATACAATTTATTCATCCCATGATGCACTTATGCATCCATTATCACTGTCTTTCAATTTTTAAGCAGGTGAAAAGATGAAAAGTTAATCCTTATAAGGTGGTAAGGCAAGCCTATCTTAAGTAAAAGAAATGATCTTCAGAAGAATATTTCTTCAAGGTTTCTTTTACCCTGATTAATTAGAAATTTAAAACAATTTCGAAATTGCAAAGGATAGTTCGGGATGGGGGAGTGAAGCTGGAGATAATTGTGTTGAGTCTGCTGTTAATGCCAGGACTGAACTAGAGACCAAAATTCTAGGTAGGGTCCTATGAACCTGTGAACTGGAGAAGTCAATTAAACTTTTGGGAATTCAATTTTCTTACCTGTAGTGGGGATTTAACTAGATGCCTTTGAAGGCTTCTTCCAGCAACAATGTTCTATGATCTTGTAACTACCATTGACAGGTAGTAACATCATGAAGGAATCTGACACTCATGAAAAATTTAGACCAAAGTAGTCATATTTTGGGTGGAGGCTAATCCTGGTACACATTACTAATGTGGTTTAAATATGAACTACATGCCTACTCAGAAAAACATGAACAATTTATAAAGGAATCTATTATCTAACTCATGATTCTATAAAACCAGAAATAATTCTCTAATCCACATACAGTTTAGGGACAAACATTAGTCTTATGAATATTACAGGGTCATTGTTTATTGTAAGAAAAGGAAACTGTGAGGGAAAGTAGAAACTTAGTTTAAAAATTGGTTAGCCTCTGGGTTTACAAAGGAGAGAAAGCATTATCTGACACGAGGGAAGGTTGCTTTCATTTTCCAAGAAGACTTATTTCCATATGACTTATCACTTCAATGAACTGCAGAACAGCTCACTCAAATCAACCAAATCAACACATTTTAACTTTTCATGAAATTAAGCATTTTGAAATGTCTTATGTCAAGAACCTCCCACAATAAAATAATGTGCAATGCTATCTATAAGACATTACAGTTACAGAAGAAGGCTTAAGGAATATGATCCAGGATGTTCTCAAGCAAATGCTAAGAGTCTGAGAGGTAAGTTTCATCAGCAGGTTAAAACATACCGGTGACCATTTATTTCTTCATCCATTAATTAAAATATTATTTGTTGAGCACTTAATTGTCAGGCACTATCTCAAACACTCTTTTGTTAATTTTTTTCTTCCATATATTCTGGGGATGACACATATCCCGGTGATAATTTGGATATTCATTTAGTCCCCATCCCCCACTCTCTTTCCCCATCAGTATCTTCCTTTCAAACAGTATTTTTCTTCAAAGCTCTGCCTGCCTTTTACTGAGCAATGGGATTAGTGCCAGACTGTAGTAAGCAATTTGTTCATCCTTGGAGAGCACATTTGCACTACCCCATGATACAGGCATTTAAATGATTTTATTCGTTCACCTGCGTTGAACATTAAGGGGGTAAATTTTCAGTCCAGGGATTTGGCTTTCAAACTCCAATTGATGTTAATGAGAATTGGTAATGAGCCCCTTCTTCTTAATTAGTGGCACCATACCTGTGACCATAGGAGGCATGGCTCAGACATGGGGAGCTTAACGAGGTGATAACAAGGAGAAAATGTTTAAGCCTGGATTTTGGCCTGGTCCATACTTTACTATGCAAACATACTTTAGGAGCTGATGCTTTAAAGTAAATTTATTACCTGGCTTTTATGGCTGCGTAGATTTTCCCTGAGAACAATTCATCTTTTCTATAAAAATACTCTTGTTCCATAGAAAAAGAGCAAGGCAGAAGAAGCTAAATCAAAGGAGCAAGAACTTGATCAGATTTTCTCCCCTTGTTCATGCAGAGCAATTTTTATGTTGAAACAAACTATCTCTTGCTGATTCCATTTGGCTCAATTAAGGAATACCACAGCTTATAAAGCTCATTCCACACCAAGGGGCAAAATTCCTTTCTTTAGGTAAATTGAACCTCTAAATATCATTCAGGATATTACAGGGATGATTCAAGGAAATAAAGAGTCTGACTTTTACAGCATCTTTCCTTGAATATCATATGATCGTTATGGTATGTTGGTAAAAACACAAGTTTTGATCTTGCATATTCTATCTACTTGAGCTGCTTCTTACTGCTACAGCACATGACCTAATCTGGCAAGACTAAAA
>NW_012148618.1:6587406-6588409 GCF_000956105.1 Propithecus coquereli
TATATGTATTATAATGATAATATACCCATGATTTTGATATCCTTTCTGTGGACTTGTAAACCAGTGAAATTTGATGAGTTTAGATAATCAGCAGTAGGAATAGTTACTTTAATTCAATGATGTAATCTGGGAGTCATTTAGTTACTCAGTGTCCTCAAGACTGGAGTTTGAGCTTTCCATGACACCTTTACTGTATTCTGTTAATAAACACTCTTTGTAGTTCATACTGAATAAAATTGATAGTTAGATAAGTGGCTCATTCAAATTATATCATCTGGTGATTTGTTGAGGGAACTGGACCTGAAAATTCTTAAAGTAAGTAGTTAAGTAGTTAAGAAAGTCTTTGGGAGATTTAAATAAAATGCAACTTGTAAGCAATTTTTTAAATGTTTATATTCACCTCTGAATTTCACTAGTGGGTATCATACTACAATAAAATACAATTATGAAAATGTTCAATGTAAGACCTCTAATGTTGCAAATATAATATGAATAATAAGAAAAAACATGACCTTTAGGGTTAGACATGAGTTACAATTCAGGCTTTTCTATCTACAAGCTGTGTGACCTTGGACCACCTGGTTAACATCGCTCTAAGTATCATTTTAATGATATATGTATAAAACGGGATTAAAATACTTTCTGTAAAGGGCGATTGTGAGGACTAAATGAGTTAATATAAGGGAAACACCAGACTTATAATTGGCTATCAATAAACAATAGCTATTTATTGTTATTGTTGTTATTGGTAGAAAACACCTGGTGTAAGAAAATAATGTACATGCTGAACATTACTCTTGACCCATAGTGATACTAATCAAACTGAGATGGCTAGTAAGGATTTATAGATTGTTCACGTGGCCTTAGGTCCAGTTGGCTTTGTCATCATCCATAAAATTCAAATCAAGTCACTTTTCAAGTGCCTCTTATGTGTATGGTACTGTTTAAGCACTAAGAGATTTAAAGAAATTCATACTCCCAAGTAGTTTATAAGCTAGCAGGT
>NW_012148618.1:6600129-6601219 GCF_000956105.1 Propithecus coquereli
AGTTTTCATGAGTTGTCCCAAGCAATCCACACATATGTTCAATTAGTCCCTTTTGAGAAGGTCATTGTTATAAAAATGCTGGCAGGCTATAGGCACATGGATCAATTTCTTTTTGAAAAACTCATTATCTCTATTTATAAAACTCAGTTGAATCACCATTTATATTATACAATCTCCCAAATTTGACATGCTGGTCTTATCCTTGGTTCCTTCATTTTTCTATTCCCCCTCCCCCAACTAATTGGTCATGAATTCTCATTCTACGTCAGAAATTCTCTTTAATCCATGTGTCGCCTCTCCATTCCCAATGCACGTGCCTCAGTCCATACTCCCACCATATTTTTCTGCCTTCCTTTCTCTCTTGTTCCTCTAGTCCCAGCTGTCAAGTTTTCTTTCTTAAACACAAGGCTGATCATGTCGATCTCAAGCCTAAATATTTTCTTCTTGCTTTGTTGTCTGCAAGATACAACTCAGACTTCTGAGCTTGGAGACAAGGCCCTTTATACTTTGGCACACTGGCATGGGAGATGCCCAGTGAGCCACGTCCCCTTGCCACATCCAGGATCCCACATGTATCCTCATTCCCCAGATACTCTAGTCCCTTTCACAGAAAGTAAAGCTATTCTCTTTACCTGCAATTTCCCTGCTTCTTCCTCATACAGTTTCCCAGACATTTAGTAGCTTGTCAATTCCTAAGTAAAACCTCTGAGATCTTCTACTATTAGCAATAGAAACTTTGTCTTCAGCACTCCCACAGTCCTTTGGTTTTTATCTTTATAACTGCCCTTACCACTTTGCTTTGTAATTTTTTATCTTACATATCTGCTTCCCCTCACTTGTGCCTTGTCCTATTGACTCATAAAATCTCAAACTCCAGCCTAATGCCTTGTATACAGTTTAGTACACATATATACCCAGTAAACCCAAATGAATAAAACTATGGTACCATTCTCACTCATTCGATAATAACAACACCAACAATATTACTATTAATAAATAATACTAATAGCAAATACAATATGAAAGACACTGTTCTAAGTGTTTGACATATGTTAGCTCATTTAATCTTCATGCCAATAGGTACTCTTAT
>NW_012148618.1:6601714-6604534 GCF_000956105.1 Propithecus coquereli
TTGTGTGCCTCCTGCTTTTCCTCTCCTCTCCCCATCCGGAGATAGGTCATAAGTTCTGTGGTCTTGCCTATGGGCAGATGGTGAACAAATAAACCGTCTAAGACAGTGGTTAATTTCTTTTCCTCCTTCTCTCCTCCTGATTTATAGATATTTTAGTTACACATTCAAAATATATACTCTTTATAATTTTTTTACTAGTGCTAAGTATAGTTCTTAAACCATAGTGTAAAGGTTTTTATGTTATAGCTAGAAAACTTCAGCAACTTTCTCTATCTAGTTGAGAAATGTAGATTAGAATTGTACCAGCCTTCAAATGAGCATCTATATATTTCCAAAGGCAGCAAGCAGGATGTATACAGGGTTAGTAATAAAGAGATGGGTCTGCACCAACTAGCTGTGAGGTCTCACTATTTGCCTCAGTTTTCTTATCTGTGTATTAAAAGTATTTGAATAGCAGCCTCTCAAGTACCATCTAGTTCTAAAATTTAAAACATGCAAATTGCTACTCCAAATTTATTGAAGCATAGAATGGAAAAATATTAAGTAAATATCTAAACTACATTGGTGGGATTTTTTCCCCATTATTATAAACAAACTTCTGCCAATGAAGTTAAATATAAATAGTAGGTTGTGGAAAGCATCATCAAGTGAAATAAAGAATGGGGAGGGGAAAGGAATAAAATTTTTACTGCTTCCTTGGTATAGACAATTTTTTAGGCTAGAGAAATGGCAGATTCTTATATTCTGGTGCACAGGAACTATATGAATAAAACATGGCTGTGCAAATGAACTCACAACCTTATTCCAAAGCACCATTCGGAAATAATACGTTTAATGTCTCATCAACTTCCCCAGAAAAGTGAGAGTAAACCTGTGCATACAGACAAAACAACCATAACAAAAACCAAGGTAGAAATAAATCTGCTATGGGGAACAGATGTGATCGACATTTGAAGGTTTTCAAAACTCTAAGTAATATGCTAGTCACTTAAAAATATTCCCACATTTCTGCTCTCTCCCATCATTCTATGCCTTAAGATTCATCTGTCAATTTTGACGCATCTTTTTAAGTACCCCTGCAAGCCTAAAAATCCAGACCACAGAAGAGCCCTCTTCACTTTGAAACTATCTGATCAATCCATAGATCATTTACCTGCAAGGATTATTTGGTGAAGCTAAAGCGGCACATCAACCAGCAGCATCTGAGGGCTGAGGCAGCAAAACGTCAACAACAAATTGTCATTGGCATTCCATTTATGAACCTTCAAACGGCATCAGATCTTTTCCATGGGAAACCAGATCAGGTCAGACTAGAGCTGAGTGTTTCTTAACAAGCTAACCATCAAAAGAATTTACGTTTTGAATAAAAAGGCTATCATTTGTTGATTTGAATATCAAAGGGATCCACTGCAAACTTCCAGTCTAGAAAAACCTCCCTAAGCTACACTAGACAGGTGTTTAATAATCTATTATTAAGGCACTATTTTAGGTTACTTAGAATTATAAAAAATAGCTGTAACTGTGAAGCTGCAAATGGGACTACACAAAGAAATGAATGCTATTAACATACTATTAACAATTCAAAAGAATGAGTTGACATACCAATCAAACTTGTTAATTGACTGTCAATGGCCTGTCCCTGAATATACAACATGACTGCATTATAGATTTCAAATGCTGACAGGAAGACAGTTCCATTTGCATTAACTTCATAAACTGATCAACAACCAAACTGCCACATACATTTATAATGGGAAGCTGAATCATTTCAATATTCATGGAGCTCTGTAATTGTAAATTAGGTACTGGCAAACAATACAATACTGTACATACTCTAAAATATCCTAAATTTCATTGACCTACTTTCATTCTGATTTTAAAATACACACAAAAAAGTTTCATCTTGAAGTGATCATTACTTTAATTTATGGTTTATGCCTTAAGTAAATTTGTTTGCAACCCAATTTGCAACTATGGTTTACAGTTCCACTTTAGAAGCATCACTGGTCTAGAAAATATTAGGTATAAAGGTGATGCAAAAATGATCTTGCCTTACTTGGGGTTCTTGGAAACAGAGAAATATGAAACAAGACAGTTTCATACTTCCTCAGGTGACAGCTGAACACCCATTATGACAAGATATTTAGCAAATAATCACTAACATAATGAAAAGAAGGTTATATATTAGTCCTACACTGGAGCTTTCTTAAATCCCCTCAAATAGACCTGCTGTTCTGAAACCAGACTTTAAAATCTTAAATCATCCATCAGTTTG
Source organism: Propithecus coquereli (assembly GCF_000956105.1). Taxonomy (NCBI): domain Eukaryota; kingdom Metazoa; phylum Chordata; class Mammalia; order Primates; family Indriidae; genus Propithecus; species Propithecus coquereli. The sequence goes on from NW_012148618.1 coordinate 6,603,990, forward strand.
GGAAATCAATACAGTAAAAGAGAAGATAAATGAGGGCTTAACAATATTCTTAACCAAAGGCTTCGTGATAAATAGTCTGAAATTCAACAGTTATCAGCATGGAGATATTCCTTTCAAATGCTTCTATGACCTCTTCAAGAATTAACACAGATTTTTTTAAAAAGCTGTTTCCCTCAGAGGTAAACGTTACTTTAGTTTTCGATATTTTTCTCTGATCATTAACTAGGCATCACCCCTTCAGCCATGAGAAGTTGCTCAAACTTCATGGATTAATTCTGGAGAATGTGAATGTGTTATCACAATTTTGGATGTATCAGTTTACTTACTCTGAGTACCTTTAGTAAAGGTTGTCTTAAAAAAATTTTTGACTTTGCAAATCACTGCCTGCTGCTAAACAACAAAATGAATTTATTAGTTGTGGGAGTTACTCATAAATAATTTGAATGTTATTCTTAGGAGATTACTCATTCTATTCTATCAATTAGGATTTTTTTTGATCTTTGTCCAACTAAGCAAAAATATATACCTCATAAAGGTAAGTAACA
>NW_012148618.1:6605332-6618961 GCF_000956105.1 Propithecus coquereli
ATACTCCTCATTTACTGGCAAATTAATAAACTTCTCTTTCTTTTTCCTCAAACCACTCGTCCTCATTCTTCTGATGCACCTTGGGGACAAGTGCCGAACTTTCATTAACAATCACAGAGATAAAGGGCCATTCGCATAAGTGATACATTTTTATCTTTTAAGGTTCTCAAGATACTCAATGTACTAAAATTATAATTTTTTTGTTTAGAAATGAAAGTTATTTCATTCATCAGCAATAATCTACAAAAGAGGCTGTGCGTATACAACAGAAAGTGCTTCATTACTAATTAGTAGTTTAGTAGATGTCAAGATCTGTGTTCACGCTAGGATTTAGCCATGCCTGGGCATGTCTGCAGAACTGGTAGGTTTGGTCCACCAGGGATCTATTTGGAAGAGAGGGAGTCAGGAGGCAGGAGATGGGAGTATAACAACATACATCCTGATTTAAAGGGAAAGAGAAGTTTACAAATCAGGGTCAGAAGTCTGTGTGGGTGGAGGTGGGTGTATGTGTGGGGGAGAATACGAGGGGTTGTGATGGTTTTCACGTAACCATTCCTGATTTTTATAGCAAGAAATAGGCAAAGAGAGCATAAAGAAAAACTGCAATGGGTCTGTTGGTAGTGTAGGGGTTAGGGGAAACTTGCTCCCCACCAAAGATTGCTAAAAGATTAACTCACAATTAAGGCAGATTGATACGAGAAAGATTTATTTACCATGCACCTGGGGAGAATTGCAGAGTGATTACTCAATATCCTAATGAAGTTCAGATATTTTTTAAACCTGTTCTTTTGGAGGGGAGGAGGAGATGAGGAGTACAGGTACCTCTGTTTAGGGGTAATAAACAGTTGCTAGGGAGGATGAAAAGATACTTGGGAGAATGAATGGATGGGAGGAAACAGACTGACTTGTAATTAACCTGAGAGACAGGTATTATGTTTAAAATGATTTGGGCCAGGTCTGGTTGCATTCTTGATCTTGATTTTTCCTTGCAATATATTAAGATGACAGGGAGAGGAAGGGAAGTCAGTCTATTGTTCTTTTTGATGGGTCAGTCTGGTTTATGCAGATAGAGGGCAAGCTTCTTCCAAGGGCCTGTTAATCTCTAAGAGCCTTTAATTCAAAATATTCTTTATACTAAGGATTCATACTTTGGGGTGAAATTTTGTGAGCTCCTTAAGTAAATATTAGAGGCACTGGTGCCAGCTACTGTAGCACTGATAGAATGGTTGTGGTTTGATAGTGATAGGGAGTGCTAGTGACTTATGAAAAGAGTGAGTACCATTAGCATAAAATTTAGTGCTTTCAACACTGGACATGATAAGTATCAGTAATGACATGGGGCAGGCCTTACTCTGTAAAGATGACATTATCATAGCAAACAAGAAAAGGAGAAGAAAAATAGTACAAATTCCATAAATGAGCAAGGGTACTTTTTTGTATATATGTAAGTTATTTCTTGAGAACATGTAACATCTTTGGGAAAAATTTATGGGCTGGATGTGTCTCACAGAGGGGTAAAAGGTCTAGTCAGAGAAATACCATATCGGGCAATTGCTTCCCTATTGACCTGAAAACAGATTAGAGTCAGAAGACCCTGGGAGGTCACTTATATTCTCTTAGTTTCCATAGTCATGAAATGAGATCTAAACTAAATCGAAAGGTTATTGAAAGACTTAGTAAAGATGGGAGTGATTTGGAAAGTATAACAACTTAAATAGGCTCTTAGGATTATGTGTAACACAGGTTCAAGAAATGGGGATTTATTATAGAGATACACGGGGCACTATAGGAAATAGAACATCAGAGAAATGCCTCATGAGTACTGGAACTAAAGTCTTATTCTGGATTAAAGGTAGTTATAAGAACCTCAGTAGCAGTTGTTTAGGAATCTCCATTTTAGCTTTCAAACAATATTATTTTCTTGGTCTCAGCTTTATGTATGCATGCACTTTCTTACTTCTTTTATAATTACAATGAATAGTAAGTAATTCACCAGAAAATTTTTACCTATTGATTGAGTGGTTGTACTCTTAAAGAATTTGAATGTGTTATTCTTAGAACATAAATGCAGGTATTTAAGGGAACTCTACCAACTGGCTGCTTAATCCACTATTCCATAGACCTTCTCTACCTGCTAGATTCTGGTTTCTTATGGACTTTAACTTTCCTGTGGAACATCATGGTCCCTCCTATTTTATGACATCTTCTATGCATTCTTTCCATTTTAGCAACTTGATACTGGTTCAACACATATATTTTTGGACAAGGTGTTATTCTTACTGTTTTTAGTTTGTACCAAGCCACTTGATAAAGCCATTGAATCATTAATGGATTGATTGTCCTTGAGCTTTTCTTACACTAAAAACCATCAATGGTGGGAGCGAGTGAGTATCATATTTCTGCTGGGAACTGTTTTCTTCTACAAAGGAGAAACATAGGACAGTTCCTCCAAGAAAGAAATGATCAATATGGAAGCCTCCTGGATAGTCACAAGTAGTATAAGACATGAAAAGAGAACACTTTCATTGTGACCTTATTTGGCTGTACAAATTCTAAGCCAATACTCTAAAATATGTTCCTCAGAAAATCATAGAATTTTAGAGTTGGAAAGGATATTAGAAATAATCTGATCTAAAGCTTTCATTTCATAAATGAGAAAACTAAAGTCTGAATTAGTATCTGCTTAATGTTAGAAAGCTCTTTAGCAACAAAGTTAGGCTTAGAGCTTAATGCCCTTTTTCCTACAAGCTGTCTCAGAAAGCTTAGAGATGAGTTAATGTAGCAATAAAACTTTATTAAAATAGGAAATCAACTTTCTTTAAAACATGTTCACTCTTTTTTTTTTTCTTTTTTGGCAATACTTGGACATTTATCCTTTACATGGTTTCCTAAAGACTTCATTGTTTTCACTAGTTGAAAACACCTATGGTTCCTTTAGTTTCCCTAATCCTTTCTCTTTCCCTTTTATATTTACTGCCCCTAGCACTCCATATTATATTTCTCCTTAAGAGTCCTCCTATATGATCCTCCCTCCCTTGCTTCCCCTTCTCCAATTCTATTGAGTGTGTTCTAATCATATCTCTGGAGAGGAAAGCATAAGCCAAAACTTCTTGCCACACTTCTCTTGAAATTTTGTGGGGTAACTTAAAGAAGAGGATTGACTTAACTGTGAATTACTCCAAGTGGAGATTTTGCTACTAGTATGACTATGCATATATATTATACTTCCCACAAGGAGGAGCTATCTATGACACATAACCTATCATATAAAACAAGGATACATTCCTGTAATTAATGATAGTGTTTATTTATTGCAAATAATATAAAATAGGTGATAAGATTTCAATTATAAAGCACAGCTTCACAGGGCCAGCTTCTGGAACATGCTCTACAGCTACTGTTTATATTTGAAGTAGTGATGACACTGACAATTTCAAACAAGTTAACTGATATACAGAAATAAATAATGTCACCATGTTTACTATACAGAATGTGGTCAAGCTCCTCTCCACCTTTCTCTCTAAAATAAAGCCACTGAGCAGCCAATATAGGTTCTAAAAGAGCCACCTGCTTAAGCTCATATAATCTTAGTATAGTTTCTCAGATGTCTCCTTGAAACTCATTTTACTTTAGTTATGGTTATACAACCTTCTTGTCTGAATTTTCTGCCTGCAATATGTTAGATACAACAAACTGGAAAGAAGCAGGGAAGGAGTCACTAGATTCAACTTGTGGATGATGTCAAATAGTAGGCCAAGTAGCAGCCAGAGAGGAGACATAAGGCCTACATATAGCAAGTACCAATACTCAGAAATTCAAGTGTGGAAAACTAGTCCAATTAATTTCAATAGCCTTTGGGAGAATTACTATTTTAGAGAAAAATAATTAATGTTTATAAGTCATCACAAATTTTTAAGAATAAATAAAATCTTCAGCATATTCTTTTTAACATGCAGGGTAAAGTAAAAAATGTATTTTAGAAAGATTTTTATTAAAAATATTTAAATAAGTAACCTGAACACTTCATTTATGTAAATTATTTTCCTGTAAATTTATGATAAATGAAGTGATTTTATACAACGGTTCCCCAACTCATTTCAGTTCTGTTGAAAATTCAGATACTATTATAATTTTCATTTATTTTACCTAGTTCTTTTTTTTTTCCCCTCCTTTCCTATCTCAAGGGGAGAATTCCTTTACAAAAACTGTGTTATCTTCTGGTTCTTATTTTTGAGCCTCTGACTTCAGGCAATCCATTTCAGAAAGCCTCTCAATTCCTTCAAAGTATCCTTTTCTTTTTTCTGGATGTTCTGGGCCTAAGGACATCAATATGATCTGTGGAGGATTCTGGCAAAATTGTTAACGCAGTGATATTCATTAATTTTTCTTGAGCTCTAAGTCATTTCTTTCATTTTATATATTTTATATAACATTTTAATACCTACCCATCCTTATAGTCATTCATGTCTTCACTATTGATTTATGGAAAGGAATTCCCAGAAGTCAAAGCCCACAATCTATTATATCATTTTCTCTTGGAAGTCATTTCTGCATACCTTGGTCCTTCTTGCCCCATATCCTATCCATATGATTAAATTTTTGTCTTTAATGGGATGCCCCAAATACATTCCTCATGCAGTTTCACTAAGCTTTTATAGAGAGATTTTATCCTTCTTGATGCAGTACAGCAATACAGTGTGCCTCCAAGCATGGTGCCCATAATTACACCACTCTCTTTGCTGTCATGCAGAACTGGAAACATTCAGCTGATGTGAAATCAGTATTTCCTGGAGGTCTTTGTTAGCTTTAAGGGTTTCTTTTTTCTCTCCCTCCTTTTCTTGAAGATCGTTTTGCTCTTTTAGTTCAGGTTGAACTTAATTCTCTTTATGATGATTATTTCTCATGTTGACTATCTTTTGCGGATGTCACTGCATAACTTCTCTGTATTTAATAGTTTTCACCCTGATCATTAATATAGGTGCAAATATAGATTTCACTTCTCCAAATTATTAGGCATAAACTTTACATATGTGGTGGAAGTGCTTAGGTAAACTGATGTCTTGAAATGGACTAGTTGTGTGATGGCATGTGCCTACAGTTCCACCTAATTGGGAGGCTGAGGTGGGAGAATCACTTGAGCCCAAGAATTTGAGATGATACTGGGCAACAGAGGGTGACTCTGGTTCTAATAAACACAGCAAAAAAACAAATAGAGTAAAAATGTAAATCTAGAAAGTTAGTAGAAAAAGAAATCTCCTCCTTTCAATCACAGAAAAGAATGGAAATTTGAAGTTAAAGTGGTCCAAAACATGAATTAAAATAGTTTTACTTGAAGTTATACTAAGTAAAAGAGAAGTGAATATCACATACAGTTAAAGGTGATATGGGGTGGAGTCATATAAAAAAGGGTCCTCTGAGAACTACTGAATATAATCCTTGTATTTCTCTGAATGTTTATTAATTTGGGATTTTGTGGGATACAACTAAGGAATGTATTAGAAAGAACACTTGTAACTCAAGATTCTGTAACAGTTAATAAGTTTATATACAGTTGTACCATTTTTTTCTATTTCATTAAGGATTTAAGTAAGATTTATTACAAGGTGGCCTCTAGAACCTTTCCAGATTTTTGAAAAGTTATATCACAATTTTTCATGTAATATCTAAAGTGCTTCAAAAATAAGATAAACACATTTCATAAAAATTCTAATTAATTCTTATGACTCATAACACATTTAATACACATTTACTAATTTGTCCTAAGTCTTTTAAAAAAAACATTTTCTAAGTGATTTTTTAAGGAAATCTTAACGAATAGTCCTTTACGCGAGGTTTTCTTTACTTCTAATTGTATAAACATATCTTTGTTTTCTTGCCAGACTCTGTAGAATGATCTTTACCAAAGAACCTTCCAGGAGTCTGTCAATAGATTACTCTCATGGTTATATGAATTAAGGTAGAAAAGTAAAATGGGAGAATCATGTAAAATTTTACCCTTAAAAATAATTAGAAAATTAAAATTTTAAAACTCAAAGAAGGAATATGCCTGTAAAATATTTGAGTCCTGGAGAGCTATAACTTGATGCAGATAATTATGTGCCAAAAGTAATATCTCTATTTGGTACCATGAGGAAAATAGAAATGAAAATTTTCTAATGAAGAGAGACCTGTCAATGGATTTGAACTCATTACTTTTGATAACTAAAGAAGATATGTTATTCATTAAAATAGTGGTAGTTATACTAACTACTACTAATAATCTATTTACATATCACATTTCATCTAGAGTTCTCAGCCATTTTATAAACATATCATTAATCTTGACAAATCCCCAGTGAGACTATGTACATGGGAATATATAGATATTAAATTAACTCTAGAAGATTCTTCCATATTGTCTCTGAATTCATAAGAGGTTAATAACAAGAAAATATTTTACATGGAACATAACAGTTCATAATTTTTGTTTTTTTGTTTTGTTTCGAGACGGGGGTCTCACCATACTGCCCAGGCTGGCCTCGAGCTCCTAGACTCAAGCAAGCCTCCTGCCTTGGCCTCCCAAGTAGCTGGGACTACAGGCATGCACCACCGTGTCTCATTAGTTTATAGTTTTTTAATGACCTTATTTTAGTCCATGCTGACTTTTCATACAGAAAATTCATTCAATATGGATCACTGTTTTATTCAAGGATAAAAAAGGACATAAATATAAAAATAAGTATTTCTTAAATGTCATAGTTTTTTCCTCCTATAGAACAAGGAGCTAAATCTATCTTGAATATTTTATAAAAACAAAAAATAAAGTTTTGTTCATTTTCTGTAGTATTATCTGTTCAAATTAGTAATTCGATTCAATTTGACATTTATTTCATCTAAATTTTTCTTTTTCCTACTACAAGCAATGCCACTCTGCCCCTTCAATATTTTCAAAGCTTTGCTCAAAATAGCATTTAAAGTTTCTACTCTGACCTGACCCAACACTTTACTATGTCTTCTATATTATCCTGGGGCCATGCATAAACCATAATGGACTCTGTTTGATTCTTAGACCTTTCTTCTGAAAATACTGGTCTACAGGTGCTGTTTGAAAAACAAAATGGCCTACTATTTTTATTTGAATCAAAGTTAGTAAAGAAATTGCTTGAGTACCTGTTGTATCTCCCAATCATGTTGCTGAACTTACCCTGTGATTCAGTGGGTGGGTACCAAGTAGTATCATGTGGAATGGCCTTTAAATGAAGTAATAGTTCAGCAAAATAAAGCAAAATACATATATTCATTTCTGCATTTATTCACTCAACAAACATTTACTGAGCTAAGGTTACGGATAACATAGAAATAAATATGAAATAGGACCATAAATGAATTCCTAATACAATGTCAATATAGTGTGCATGGTGTTCTGGGAGAAGAGTACCTAACTCTGTTGGGGGTCAGGAAAGACTTCATTGACAAGACCTTTGCCCTCCATAGGCCAATTACAAGTGTCATGAAAAGCAGGGTTTTGAGAGTCTTGTTGGACGTTCAGAAGCAACCGAATGAAAGTATATTATACCCCAATGTTCATAATTATTACTAACAGAAATAATTACATCATTCTGGACTGGGCCATGCTGTCTATAGTCCATGCAGTGAAAAATAATCAATCTAGAAAAATAACCAAACATAAACTACAGGTCCTAGTGGTCAGAAAATACAAAATAACCGTACTGTTTTTTGATGATAAACATAGTAAAATAACTTCAAATTAAATTTAGAATATAATGAAAATCAAAGATATTTAATCTTAAAATTCTTAGGAAAGGAAAAAGCATAGTATGACTGTAAGAAACCATTATTATGAAAAAAGAGTAAACTTTCAACCCAGTCACAAAAGCCAAAATACTTCCTTTTGATAACCCTTAAATTACATTTTTCAGAATGTGTCTCTTTTTCTTGAAGGCATCCACAATCTTCCACATGATGCCTAAGTGTAGCCAGACTGAACTGACATTCTTTAGGCATTTCTTCAAAGAAAGGAATAAGATCTGACAGATTCCTTTGCACAGGGGGAAAAGGCATAGAAGGACAAGGTCTGGTGTGAATCTTAACATTACTCTCTCCATCTGCAAGAAAGTCCTCCTCTGCTACACTGTAATAATAGCTTCTGAAGGTGTTAGCACCAGCATGACATTTCTGTCTTTAAAAAAATTCCATAGTTTTTACTTTTGAATTTTGACTAATCTATTATCTTTAAAAACACATGTTAATCCTCATAGTATGTTAGAGTTCAGTTTAGAAATACAATTTTTTACCACTTGACAGGTAAAATATGGAACCAATGCAAAAAACAAATTAAAAAAAGTAAATTGACAAGTTAAAAAAAAAAACACATTCTCTCTTTTATATTGCTGTCTATGACAGTCCAGGCATTAGCAGTATTTTGAAGTAACGTTAATGTGTGACTGACTCAATGCAACAAAACACCCAAATTGCCTTGTTAATGTTGAAGTGTGTAAAGGGCTACTTCTACAGTCAAACAATTTAGTTTGGTTTTAACTGGTTGATTCTGAATACAAGTACTCCAGGACACATGTAAGAAACATGTTTTTATAAAAGTATGTGTAATCTAAAAACATATAGGCCAAAAGTAATCAGAAAGGACTTCTTTATGTTCCCAGGGCATGGGCTGGTATTCTGTGGGGCTTGTTATCGCAACAACTGCAAAGTTATGAAAGTAGCCAATAGAGATGCTTATCATGTATGTGGACCATGACATTCCAAATATGATGCTTACAGATCTATCAACATTTGAAATAAATAGACAGTTTATGGAATAGGGAATCATATATAGTGTATATAAACAGGAGAGTTATGATAGTGGGGTAGGAAAAAGAAAGCATGATCAGGTTAAGTATTAAATAAGCTTGGCTGGCTTTTATGGGCTTTGTAGGTAGAGCTAATAAAAAATCAGTTAAGATACGTAATATATGGCTACAGACCAACTGTTAATCTCTGATAAATCAGGAATGGGAATTTAACTTTTAGTTTATTTTAGTTCTGAACTAATTGGAGTTTGCACTGTCAATCAAGAAACATAAATTTGATACTTGCCAGTCAAAATTCATTCTGATTGGTCAGTGTTAGTTCAATAATGATTACTAAGTATTTTGAATATTACTCCTGGTTTTTAATCAAATGTCTAAAGGAGGTAGACCAGGCTACATTCTTCCATTATGATTTTATTTAACAGTATCATATAGATATGACTTAAGAATCAAAAAGATAATTATTTAATTAAACAACCAATAATCACTTATAATTGTTCTCTATTGTCCTTTCTAGCTCTGTGTTTCTACAGTGAAATAGGTACTCTGCTAGGAGATTTACCTGAGAGAAAAGAAAGACATTGTTCATGGATTCCGGGAGTTTACATACATACATGAAACAAACATATATACATGACACAAACATACATACATGAAATGATTAGAGAACAATTAAGTGCAAAACTGGGTAGAAATAATTATAAATATCATAAGAATTTAGAGGAATTTATTATCACTGTAGGCAGCAATAGTAGAAGATTTCAATGAAGAGGCCAGCCATAACTGATCTCGAAAGAACTCAAGGGTTTGGATATATGAAGGATGCAATGAAGAAAAAATTATAATCTAAGAAGTGGAAACATGCAACGTTCATGGACAGTACAAAGTGCAGTGAAAACAAAACAAAACTGAGAGGATTGAAAAATAAGTCTACCAGGGGCTTGCTTCCAAAGAGCCCTGTAAACTGTACTGAGTGGTCAGGGAGGAGCTGCTCATCAGATTAGGTGAGATGCCCTGAGCTGGACTGAACCATTTTTACTATGTGTGCCAAAATGTCACACAGGATGGATGCTCTTTCCTGCTTTTCTTCTACCCTTGAAACTAGATCTATGAGAGGATTATGGCCTTTTTCTTGGGTCAGGTATCTCTCTCCCTGAAGCTGCCACTATTTTCTCACCCATCAGGCAGAGGAATAAGTCTTTCTCAAGGCAGGCATTTATTCATACTTCCTTACTGCCTGTCTCTCAGTCTCTATCTGTCTTCCCCAATCTTACCAGCAGTTAGCTTTCCAGAAGTTCTAATTATCTAAGTCATGGTGATTTGTTTGTAGCAATATCTGGCCTTTGCAGGATGAAGAAATTATATTTGTGCCCTAAACCTCCAATTGCTCAACAATTTTCTAGAATAATCTGAACGTTTCAGACACCCTGTTAATATTCCATAGAGCTCATATTTATTCATTTTCCATCACATCTGGTATATTTATCTTCCTTGGGAACCTCATGAGGACAAGAGGTGAATGGTAGAGGAGGGTAGGGAACTACAGGGTTTCTTAGTCCCATGCTTGAAAAGTATCCTAATGCTACCAATATAATTTAATGGAAGCCAGGAAGAATCATTTGAACTTGATGTAGTATATTAAGGGAAGCTGAAGTATTTTGAGCAGGAACATACAAATAATAAAATAAAATAGTGTTGAAGCCATAATTTCAGGAAGAATTAGGAAGGTAGAAGACTGGAGCTAGTTAGAACAGATAGGAGGAAATTGCAGTAGTGCAGATAAAAAGTGATAAGGATGGCAATGGTAGGAATGAAGGTGAAAAGACAGTTCTGAGAGACATTATTAAGGAAAGAATGGCAGGACTTGGTGACAAGTTCAATGCAGAGGTGATGAGGAAATAATCAAAGGTGACTTGAGGGCTCCTATTTCTGGAGCCTTGGAAATTAGTGATTTTGTAGCATTAAAGAGAAGGATGGGAAAGAAGAGTATTTTTCTTCTTTTTTTTTTAAAGGGGGAAGTAGAAAAAACTTAGTGAAGGTGAGATGACTCCAGGATGTCTTCTAATTACCATATTTTTTGAAATATAAGATTAGAATCAGGAAGTCATGATACAGAACATGGACAGATGGGCTAATTATTAGAAGGTATAAAATAATAAAAAAAAGTTATAAAAAGAACAAAGGGCCAAGAATTGGGCTTTTGGGAACTAACTACTATTAGGGCACATGAGGAAGAACATCAGATAGAAAAACAAGGCTGGAAAGATAGAAGGAGAGGAAAGGTCATTAGGCAAGGAGAATCCAATAGAATTAAAATAAAGAATACTAAATAGGTTTCATGTGAAACAATGTCAAGATGAATGTTTTCAACATGAAAATTCTTTTTCTTTTATTACATAAATCTCTGAGAAAATAATTATATTGCTGTCTTGTTTCAAATAACTCCTCAATATCAATCCTCAAGTCTTTTCCTGATATTCAGACTCATCCCCTGGTATTGTATAAAAACAGAAAGCACATTATGAGGACTACTTAAATAAAACCCTTTCATATATTGGAAGACCATTAATTCTTCTCAAAGTTATTTCTTTCTAAGTTAAATAATTCTAATTCCTTAAGATCCATACTTTTTTTTCACTATTGTCTTATGAACTTTCCCAAATTTATTAGTTACTGCTTGTTCTTAGGGTAAAATATCTCATTACAGTATTTGACAAAAGCTCTAGAGTAGGGAGAACTTAATGTAGCCCCAGAAACCCTTGAACACATGGGATGTTTAGACTTATTTAGGGCTTTCAGTAAGAATAAAACTGTTTCAATGAATTTCAGGACCTCATTTTCTGTATTTTTAATTTTTTTCCCACATTGCTAAGAATGTGTTTCTAAACTCTTAAAAACACTAGCAAAAATACAAGATGTAATCCAGAGTTGGATCTGCTGTCTGTTAGCAACCAAAAGAATGGTATTCATTGGTAGCAACTAGGAAAATAAGAAATACAACAGAAAAAGAAAGAATGGAAATGAAAGATTACTTGCTATAATCTTCAGTCTATGCTGTGTTGAAGTAGAGGATCATTTTCAGAGAAACAATATTATGAACAGAGTGCAACTAGTTGTGCTAATCTTGTCAGCTATTTTGTTATTTGTATTGTAAGTTAAAGGTAAGATAATTTCAATGTTAAATGGAAACATCTGGGCTTTGATTCTCAAAGCCCAGAAGTAAGCAGGGCCTAATGTTGTAAATTTTTTCCAGCCTTCACAAATTGTGCCTTAACTAGTACTATGCTGATAATGAAGTTAGAGTGATTTTTCAACAGTTATTTTTAGTTTTGGGACTTAGTTAATGCATTTGGTCCATAACGGTGGAGATTTTGCCTATTTTATTTCTTTAAGGCCATCTAGGAAAAGTCTAAGTTATTTCTCTAGTACACTCTAATATCCTTCAAAATGCTCTTGTATATGTAGGGAATGACAACTTCCTAGAAGGATCCAGTCCATTCCATATTTTTATTATGATTATATTCTCTGAAAAAAGAAATGTGAAGAAAGCCAATATTGTTGAGTCTCTAACACAGACTAAATATTTAGATACATTTTCATTTAATTCTCATAGCAGTTTTATGATGTAAAGATCATTTCCATTTTATAGCTCAGTATACAGACTCAGAGAAGTTCAGTAACTTGCCAAAGGTCACATAGCTTGTAAAATGGCAGAAATGGGAACTGAAGCCAAGATCATCTACCTACAAATTGCACGTTCTTTAGTTATTGGTCTAATCAGATAGAGAGGAGTTAAAATTGAGTTGGGTTCTGAATACGCCAAGGAAACCACCGGCAAGCAAACATAAGGCTTCTGTACAAAAGGGTTAGTTTGGCCAAACTTCTTTCACATCGTGACTGTAACCCTTATCCCAAAAAGTTGCCATGGAACTTTGGAATAGGGACTCAAATAAGGTTCATTGAGTTAAAAAATAAGCATTACCCATCCTTTCTGGCTTTTCCCCCCAGTTAGAGACCTTTCTTTTCACTACTTGAAGAGAAGGTGGAAGGAAATATATCCTTTGCAAACATTTCCTCCGGGCAAGAAGATAAAACAAACATTTAATGAAAACACATACAACAATTAAACCCGCTTCAAAGGAAAACATCTGAATCAAGGTGCCATTTAAGGGGAGAATAATAGTAAAACAAGATGAATAAACACAAAGAGAGCATGATTCATCCATTTTGTCAGTTACAGTAATACACATAGAGTATAAGCAGTTAGAGTAATATGAAATACATAGTAACCACTTATTTTTTCACTTCTTCAATCAATGTTGTCAGGTACTATGCAGGGCAAAGCTGATCCACACTGCTAGTAGAATTCTCTTTCCCAGACATATGGGATGGGGATTGAAAGAATTGCAATGTGGAAACTCTGGGGCTATGGGCTGGTCAGCTTCCTCCTGTGGACTGGAGAAGCAGAAAAAGCTATGCTGCAAGGTAGAGCAAATACTCAGATAGAAGCAGAGATGACAGAAGGGAGCCCTGTTGGCTTCAGCAGGAACAGTTTAGTTCACTGCTCAAGGGCATGAACTCTATAGTCAGATAGCTGTGTTTAAACTTGGCTTCATCATTTATAACCTACGTAATCTTGGACAAGTTACTTACTTCTTCACATTTTCTGCTTCTTTCCTTATTTATGAAATGGTGGTAAAAATAGTGACTATTTAGGGTCCCTGTGAACATTTAAGACTTAATACAGTTGGTCTTCCATATCCATGGATTCTGTGTCTGTGGATTCAACCAACCATAGGTCAAAAAATATTCAAAAAAGAAT
>NW_012148618.1:6619666-6675401 GCF_000956105.1 Propithecus coquereli
AGGAGACTAATACACTTTACATATATCGTTGCTATCATTATTATTCTGATTTTAGTTCCTGGTTCTAGTTCTAATTTATAGTAACCTTCTGAGGGCTAGTCATTTCCTACCTTGAGGTTCTGATAGAGAGCATCATAATAATAAATTTCCTACTATTTGCTTTAACAGCTTTATCAGGCTTCTGCAACTTATAACCAAAGGGTCTTAACCAATCAATGATATTAGAGGTTAGGGTAGACCAAAGTCCCTTGTAGTTCATGACTGGGATAAAAGTATTATAGAAGAGATGGGATTTAAGATAGAAATTATGATGTGGTTAGACTTTTAAAAGGTACAGTGAGAGAAAATACACTGATAACTGAGATGATAGCACAGAATTACGCATGTTGTGCATGTCCTAACAGTACACATCAGGCTTAAGGATAATAATCCAAATGTGAAATTTGGATTATTCCATATTGAGTTTTTATAGCTACAGAGAACTATTTAGCAATTTATCTTAAACATATTAAAGGTGAAAATTTCAAATTTAAATTTCTACAAGCTTTAGTAAAACCTAAAGTATTGTTAAGTAGGTGAGGGAGGTAAAAAATTATTTCTCTCTTTTACATTATGTTCATTGAGAATGGAAATCCTAGGAATTCTCTCAATTTTATTCATAATTTTCATTGCAAAGAGTCAGTTTTTAAAAGTTCAAGTTCTCCCAGATATTACAGGCTTTTATTGCACAGATAATTGATTGTTTTGCTTTCTACTGGTGAATGTTTCAAATATAATATTAAAATAGACAAATAATTGCCTATCTGGCCTTTGATACCATTTCATTTACAATTCTGAGTGAACTATACTGTAAAAAGCAAAAGGGCATCCAAGTTTCCTCCCTCAAGTAAACTCTTGTCTATAGGAGATCTAAAGGGTGAATTTCATCACTACTTACTTCCTTTTAAAATTATAAACATAATCAACCCACTCTAAAACAAAGTAATCAGGGTATATCCCCTCCAAATAACTCATAAAATTATAGACCCAAGAAAAACATTGCGTGAAAACTATTATTTTAGTATTGTCATTTAAATATATATCAACATATTTTGGCCCCAAATAATTTTTCTAATTCCGAAAATGTGCAAATAATAAATTTTTTCACTAAAAAGTGACAAAAAGGAGACATACCTTTTAACCTAAGCAGGAGGCTGGAAGCCAGAGAACTCATTTTTTTTTTTTCAATAGCTTTTAATGAAGTCATGAGATCTTAATTTCCATTCTTCTGTCTAACAAAAACATTGGTCCACTGTTCAGGTATCATCCCTTTTAGAAAGGCATTCATGAATTTCCAGGCTGGGGGCGGGGGAGGCAAAAGGCTCATTCATTCAGTCATACATTCATTCCTAAAGCATTTATTGACTATTGTGTATGAGTCAGGCAATAGATCTCTGGGAGCTACTACAGCTAAAGGAAGAATGTTTTGTAGAGACACATTCTGATCGAGATATCTATGGTAGATATCTCAGGTAGCCTCTACTAGCCTTTTGATGCTTTCTGGTCAAGACATTCTCACATGCCACAAATAATTGTTTTGTTTTATTTGTTTGCTTGTTTTCACTCAAATCCATTTCCTTGTATATTGTCCTCAGTTAATAAAAGAACAACTGCAGCATTATTCTCATGAAGATGGGTCATATGATTAAGACAAGATAATATTCAAGAATATAATATTATTCTACTCATCTTATTAGTCTTTGCTTCTCCAAGACTATCCCCAATTCTTGTATTTTCTCCAGATATAAAACTAATTTTCCAGTTCATTAGTTGGTTTTGTTAATCCTATGGCATGATTCAGTTTTTGCACACAGCTTTTAGAGAACCTCAGTCTTTCCTTTTTTATTGGTTCATTCTTTCCCAAACTTGAAAAATACTGCATGATAAGAACAAAGGTTTGAAGTCATGTAGAGTTGAGGTTAATATCCTTACTGTACCAGTTACTAGCTGTGTGCTTCTAGGCAAGTTACAGAACTTCTCTGAAGCTCAGTTTCCATATATGAAAATGCGATAATAATATTCACCTAAAAGGTCAGCTGTGAGGATTAAATGATAAGCAGCTTAGCATAGCATGAGAAATATACCGAGTCTCCATGGATTTGAGCCCAGCCCCGATCAGTTTCTTTTGGTAGATCTGAACAAACTTCTCATCTACATTCTGGGTTTTCTCTCACAGCAGTCATATGGCCTTGAAGGGGAATGCTATCTTTTCCTGGCCCTTAATTCTATCACATTAGCTTCCTTTCCAGATCAGAAGCAAGATTTATGTGTCTTCCTGTCACCAGCTCTCCTCTTTTCTCTTGGCATTCCTGAATGACTCATTACTTATATCGTCCTTCCCTCCCCTCCAACCCCAGGGAAGGATCCTCTAGAATTCCATTACTAACGCCAAAATCCGTTCAACCTAAAGTAAAAACAATGGTCATCATTTCTACAAAGAAAGATGATTTACTTTTATTCATTGTGCAGATAGTACACACACACACACACACACACACACACACACACACACACAAAGGGTCTTAGACATCTTTTGAATGCCCTGTAAAACTACTTTTGACATTTGATAATATTCCATAGCAATATAAATTGATGGTGGGAAGAAATGGTTCTCCAAGAGATATATTAGTGATTCTTTTGGCTCTCTTTATCTTTGCTGTGGTAATTTCAGATGTTTTGTTCTTTTGTTAAGCATAAATTTTAGAATCCATTATCTTTAATCCAGTTCTGAGGGGCCAACAGGATATAGGAACACTATTTCTTTTCTGGACACAGTTCTTTTCTGGCAACAGGGAAGCTTTCCATTTCAAGTGTGGTCTGATCATCTCCCACAGTCAAACTATTGACTTTTTTTCTTTTGTCGTCTATTCTCACTCATGAGCTGCCATGCACTTACAGAAACTTTGAGAGCTTGATGACAACCCAACCTACAAAGTGTACAATATGATCTTACCACGTATTTACAAATAATATCTTTCCCACATAATATATACAAGAAGAAATCCTTCTAAATCATCCATGAGAAATAAAATTATCATGTGTGCAAAGGAAATGAAGTGCTGATATTTTTCCCCCTAAAGTATAATAAAATGTCTGTCATTTGGCTAAATTTTTATCCTGAAATACTCCAAGAAGTCTTATCTACGTCATGGACTAATAGACTGCTAAAATTTTCTGAGCAATAAAAATGATGATTTAAAAATTAATGAAGAAGAAAAAAGTGAGAGAACTCACTGTTTTATTTATTTACTTTATAACTTCATTTTTTTTTTTATTTCAGGGTATTGTGAGGGTACAAACATTAGGGTTACACTTTGTCTTTGCCTCACCCAAGTGCGGGTTAAAGGCATGCCCTTCCCCCCCTACAGTGCTCCCTGTGTCCTTTAGTTGCAGATTTATCCCCCCATCCCCCTAATCCCTGGAGAGTATTTCAGCCATGTGATCACCCTAGTGCTGATCAGTTAGTACCAATTTGATGGCAAGTACAAGTAGAGCCCATTCTTCTGCTCTTGTGATGCCTCACTTTGGATAATGGGCTTAAGTTTAATCCAGGAAAAATATTTTATAATATAAATCATACAAATTTTAAAATATAAATTATACAAAATATAAATTGTAAAAATTTATAATATAAATTATTTTATAATGGCCAATAGACCCCTAATTTTGGGGGGTGAGGGGTGAGCTTGGAAAAGTAAGGATGGATGAAGGAAGAAACATCTTTCCCCCGTAGTCCTAGTAAAAGAACTTATATGGCAAGTTTGAGCCAGAAACAATTATGATGACTTTTGTATTAAAAGAAGAAAAACTGTGACAGATATATAGGAAAATTCATGGATGAATCCTCCAAAATTTATGCACACTGAAATGAATTAGAGTTATCTACCCTGGTAGGGAGAAAGAAAACTGTATCTAAAATGAGTTTATTCTATTCCTAGTCTTCATTTCTTATTTTCCAAGTACCAAAAACTTTTCAAAGATTTTATGGTAGCCAAATATTTTTCTTTAAAGCGGTACTTTTTAATTAAAATTAAGTAATTATTTAATCTATTTTTGTGTATTTAAAAATAAATACTTAGCGTCGAATTCAGTGGATAATTGTTTAGCTATAACATTCCTGTTTACTCAAGAAAGTTACCTGTATGTCTTGATATACAATGGATGTCTCTATGACATATTCTTCCTTATGAGATTCTTGGCTGACTCAGTTGTCAGTTTATCCTTTTTTTTTCCTTGAGACTACTTGCTCACCATAGAGAATTCTAAAAAACAACTCTGAAATAAAAGTAAGAGTTCAACAACTCTGAAATGAGAGAAAGAGGCAGCTATCGAAGCTGGGGCAAAATGGAAAAAGCATGCAAGTGTTATTAATAATCTTTGAGGCATTCAGTTTGTTAAAGATAAGTTAGTGAAAACAGAATGGAAAATATGTATAGTTTGCTTCTTCAAGTCATCTATTTTGGGCAAGAAACATCACTTTATTTTCAAATAAATATTTGGTCGTACCCCTTCCATTAACATGAGGATTACTAGGTATTCTGATAATGTAGCAGCAATGAATCTTCCAGGCAAGCACCAAGAACTGGATCTAGTCCAGATGTGATGATAGCATGTTAATAAGCTAATTCCTTTATCTACCTCTTCATTTTCTAAGACTCATTCACAGAGTGGCAATGCCATTAACTCTGGATGAGGTGCTTTGCCCAATAAATACCTCTTGATTAAATTTGTTGATTGGGCCTTCTCTGCTCACTTCACTCTTCATCCCCATGGGAAATAAACTCTTGTACAACATCCTTCAAAGGACTGAAGAGGCACCATAACCAGGAGAAGCCTATACTGACTGAGTGAACAAATAACTGAATAAACAGTTCCTAAGACATTGAAAGTTAAACTAGCATTGCCAGGTTGGCGTTCACTTAGCTAGAGTAACAGAGTTATAAAGTTTAAAGACACTGCAAAAATGGATTTATTAATATCTAGTACATTACCCTGTTTATTCAGTTTAGAAAACTTTGTATAAAAATATAATTTAAGACTTTATTAAAAATTTTGGGAGGTGATAGTGAGATGTATACTTATTTGAAAAAGTTTTTTTTTTTATCATCATTTTCTGCTAAGAAAGCTAAGTGTAATTTTTATTCTCCCCTGAAGATTAGTTAAGAGTACAAAGCCTTTGCCATTTAGGGGAAAATGCTAGAAAAATTCTAACCAAGGCAAATTATCTGGCACCACAAGCACCTTTCCTGTGAGGAAAGAACTTTCACAGGAGAAGCAACAGGTGCCTTTTTTTTTTTGCACAGTAGTATACAGCAAAAAGACAATAGAAAAAATAGTTAAAATGTGGCATAATAAAAATGGAGTCTACAATACCAATTCTTAACGAAACAAATATTGTACAGAATATCCATTCATAGCCACAATGCTGAAATTGGGCTGAAACATTATGACCCAGAAAACACAGTTCATTAAAAAAAAATCTTTTTATGAGTCAAGAGATGATATATTAGGAAAATAATGTTCATAAAAAAATCTAGTTTTTGACAATTGGCACCATAAAGCACTTATTATCTCTGATTAGTAAAACAGTTTGTTTGAAAGCAATCAGTTTTGAAGATTATAGACAGGAGGGCAAGTTTAAAAACACATGTGGTTTATATAGAAGGCTATTATTTTACAAACAACAAATGATTTAAAATGGTCTGAGCTAGCATTATTCAGAGTCACTTTCATGTTATAGATGTCAATAAATAATGCTTTTTAAAAACTTCACACAGTTCTTCTTGATCTACTTGTAATTGTAGGGCATTATTAGTTTCATGTGTATCATGTTTCCAGATACTGGGTGCTGAAAGATTTATTCATGTTGAGCTGTGCCCTAGGGTAATTTTAGTTTTCATAAAACCCAATTCTACAATTATAACCATCTGAGAAAATGGGTATTCTTCCTACTAACACTGTAGTAAGAAGACACATTTTTATTATAAGACTGATCCTCACAAGTGATTATTTTTTTCATTTTCCTTAAACTCCACACTTAAATTTTTTTTCTTATTAGACCCTAAACCCACAAATGTTCAACTGTCATAGAAGATCAGTGTTACTGAACTGCCAACATTAATCTTTCATTTGAAATGTATAGAGAGAAATAAAGGAGACGTTGCAAAATCTCTTTGTGCAGTAGAAGCTGATATTGAAATGATAAATAATATAACCTGTGAATACTAGTTATAGTATTCTTGGGTAGAAGAAATTTCTAAATATCAAAGACAGTGGCAACACTGTCAGGTGCTCCATAAATAAACCATGGACAGTATCTGACATTGGGCCTTTCGTTCTTACAACGCTATGCCAAATAAGCCTACTTTCCTTGCCTGTCTGAATTCCACACTCCCATTTCCAGAAATGCTGCTGCAGATAAGTAACACTGTCATGTTCGTTTTGTCAACTACACATCGATTATCCTTTTCTATCTGTAGTTTGAGAATATTATCAAGGCCAGACACAATCTCTCAGAAAACCTTCCCTAATGTGGCTATATTTGATAATTTCTGTAAGGGACTTCCATAAATAAACTTTGCAGAAACACACATGCATTTTCCAGGATTTTACTCCTTGACCATGGAAAAAGGAAAGACTTACCAGAAAGGCTTTGGAAATTTAAAACCAAAAGGAAGATGAATGTATTTTCATTTAATGACTGAAAATGTGATAGTGGAAGATGGCATACCCAATTTTTTGAGATGCTTTTGCAATGACCCTACTTTCTCTACCTTCCTAACCTCTTCCTATTTATTTTATTTTATTTTGACAAATTACTTATGAAGCATTTGCAACTGATGCACATATCACAAAATTATTTCTGCCAAGCTTCCTCTGTGACCTGCCCGTGGGACATGACATGCTCCAAGATGCATCGCTCTATCAACCCGCATTTTTCCAGGACAATGCAAATTATGACAAATCCCATCATCCTGCATTATGTGCTTCATGCTAATCTCACTAATTCCAAAGAATCAGGAGAGCTTGCTGTTCTGCTGAAGGGCATACTGTCTGATTGAATGATAGGAAAACATTTGCCATCCCCTTCTCACAATCCCAGCTGTGGCCACCACTGCCCCACTTCTGCTCAGCAATTGCTTTTGCTGTGCAACCTCCATACCAGATTAACTTTGCATCACTTGAGCTTTTTGACAGAAAACTTCACATCACCAATAAAGACAGTTATAAAGTCCAGAAAATAAAAGGTATTTGGGGGTAAAATGAAAAGAGGAAATAGTGTTTTAACTGACTGTTGGATTCATTTCCACCTATTTAAAATGAAGAGTTAAAATCAAACTTATTATTTATATGCTAAAAATCAGACAGTTTTCAGATTTGGATGCTTTAGATTGGAAGTTTCTTGCTGCTGGGTCACTGCAAATGGCCACCGAGAAGTCTGTTAAGACAGCTAACCTTGAGGATAATTCCTCTGGGCTTCAGAAGGTGGCAGTATTACTACATGAAAGAAGCTTAAAGTCTACGTGATATTCCATGGCTACATTGCTGAAATAAACATGTTTAATTCCCAAAGAAACATATATTTTATCCGGTGGCATAATTTACTTATAACATTAAAACTCAAACATGGAGCAATTTGTAGCAATAACCATGATTATGCTGTTAGTGGCCCAAATGTCACTGTCTAGATTAGGCTAAATGATACCTAGCACCGAAGAGCTTCTGTGATTTATTTTTTATGATCACGGGTAGAACTTGCATGCTTAAAAGGCTCACCAGAAAACTGCCTTCAATAAATAAAAAAGGATGAAAAGATTGAAAGAATCTCATATTATCAGAGATGTGATTGTAAAAAATTGTCATAGGAATGAGGTAAATTTTAAACCTCAGAGACACTTCCAAAAAAGAGAGGTAAATATCTTGAGCATTTCTAATTTTATGTTTTAGATTTTAAAATATTTTGCTGTAAGCAAATAACTCACCTTATAAATTAAAATGTATCTAAACTGTTCTTTCCTTTATGAGGGTTTCTTGAAATGTCACAACAAAATAAAGGCTTTTAATACATGTAATGCACTTCAATTGATTATTTTAGCTACTTCTAGAAAATGCAGAAATATAAATCTGTTGATAAGTGTTAAGACAAAAATATCCTTTAATAATTTACTTTTGGGGAGTTCTGGTCTAATGCATACTTCTACCTGGAAACTACATAATATTATAGACCTTTTTGGCCATTACCATACATCAAATTGAAATTGTTGTGCATAATCAAAATAAAAGGAATGTAAACTGTACTAAAGTTGTAGAGAAATGTAAGCCATACTAACTGATGTTGAAAAGGTTTTACAATGAACACACACTTTACCACTTACTAAAATAAGGGCAAATTTAAGTAAGCATTTACATCTGTGCCTTAATGGAAGGTTTAAAGGGTGGGGAATCTGCGGCCTTCTGATTTCAAGATTGTTCTTTTTTAAGCACCAAAGGAGGCAAGAAAAGCTTCATCTTTCTCTGCTGTACCCTTTTTAATAAAAGGATTTTTTCTGTAAAATCTGGATTCAGTCAAAAGTCCGCACTAAAGGACCTAGAAGGCAACATGTGGCCTTAAGGCCGCAGGTTCTCCACCCTCCCAAGACGCATGCCCCTCAGAGGAATATGACGATGTGAACATCATTTCAGCAAAGGCACTGGGCACACCCTGCACATGCTGTGGCTTGTTGACATGAACCAGGGCAGGCAGACACCAATAATACATGAAGTGCGGTTCAGAGGCAATTAGGATCAGTTGTCAAGGCCGGGCCATTAATGAAAGAATATGTCAGAGGAGCTGGAGACTTCAATGGTTGAGGGCAAGAAGGCGATTTAGTGTGACAGATCGAGTCCTTCCAGTGTCCTCGGTGGTACATGCTAATACCAGCCTTAACAACCTTTTGTGGCAGTGTATAATGCGACTAACATGGACTTTGATTCGGCAAAATGACTGCTGCCACTGTTAGTCTGTCTCATTTCAAACAAAAGTAAAAGCATTGCTACAAATAATTATCCACTTTCGTCCCTCCCTCTGCCACTTAAAGCATCCACCCTTTGTGCATGCCATCATTGTTTGTCACTAGGAGGTTAGGGTGGTTCATGTGATACTTTTTTTTGGTCAGCACTAAAAAAAACTAATTAATTATAATAGATTTTAGAAGGTAAAATAATTAAACCAATCCCATTCTCATATAGTTAATATTAACAGGTCCCAACACAAGTTAATTTTATTTAAAAGAAACAATGTCCATCATACAAGTTACTCACAGGCAATAAGGGAAATTGCTTACCTACTCTCCAAAACCATTAGCAGAAAATTAACCTAATCCTCAAAGAAGTGAATGCAGGGGCATTACAGATAATCATCACACTGCCACTTAAAAAAAAAAAAGTCTTATAATTTGACAGCAATTTAAAATAAAAATCTACATGCCTATAACCTGACAATCAACAAGTAGGAAAAATATATTAAACACTGGTTAGCAATCCAGGTAAATTATAGTAAGGGAAGTGTGATACTGTAACACAGTTCATCCTATAGATTTTTATGTTAGGACAAAACTCCACAGCATCACTCTCAAATTATTTTATGTATGCAGGCCTGCTATTTGTTAATTTTTGGCTCTTCTTACAGATTTTATTTTCTGCTTATTTGGGTAAGATATTCTTATGAAGGGGGAAATTGACTTAATAGAAGAAAAATGGCTTACATTTTCTGATAATTTGTAAATGTTCTCATCCCCTCCCAATTTTCCAGGATTTAATTCCAGCATGTCAGCTACCAAAGACGATGTCATGATATCCTAGGGCTTAAGGCAGATAGCTCACCCTTGTCTACTTATGAATGACCAGACATGAAGAATGGTATTTGGGTAGAGATTAATAGAAATTATCTTGTCAGCGTGGTGCCTTCTTATGATATACATTTTTTTCTGGGTCTTATTTTCCTTCATTTCTAAGATAGTCTTCACTATTTTCTATTTCCTATACCAGCGGTCCTCAACCTTTTTGGTACCAGGACTGGTCTCATGGAAGACAATTTTTCCACGGATGGTGGGGTGGGGTGGCGGAGCTCAAGCGATGATGCTAGTGATGGGAAGTGGCTATAAATACAGATGAAGCTTTGCTTGCCTGCTTTGCTCACCTCCTGCTGTGCTGCCTGGTTCCTAAGTTTCACGGAAGACAATGTTTCCACAGGACAGGGGAGGCAGAGCCCTAAGGCTGGTTCCTAAGAGGCCACGGACAAGTACTGGTCTGTGGCCCGGGGGCTGGGGACCACAGTCCTATAGCACTATTCTCTTCTTTTGCTATTTTGTTCAATTCTCTTTGCTTACTCATTTTTTTCCTGATCTAGTCACTGCCATACCTTCCCCTAATACTTGATTCATTACCGGCCTTCTTGCTTCCTGACATAAGCACTTCTTTCCTTTCTCAGGAGAGCTTTCAAAACTGAGCCCTAAAAGGAGTAATAGTATAAGAAAAAATCACTACAAATATCTATATGTTCATGCCATCTCAAAATACATTCTTATGCCTTACTGCAACTGTAAACTCCTGGGCTCAAGCGATCCTTCTTCTTCAGCCTCCCGAGTAGCTCTCACCACAATGCCCAGCTAATTTTTTTATTTTTTGTAGAAACAGGGTCTTGCTCTTGCTCAGGCTGGTCTCAAACTACTGGCTTCAAGTAATCCTCCCATCTTGGCCTCCCAAAGTGCTAGGATTACAGGTGTGAGCCACCACACCCAGCCCTCAAAATACATTCTTATAATTGTTTTGATAAAACATATTCAGGAAAAGAAGTCACCATCCTAAAAATATATTCTTTATAGTTGTATCCAAAGTAACACACTCCAAACACCTGGCAGTGTTAGTAAGCTATTATTGCATTAAAAATATACTACAAATGTAATTTGCCTACCTGGCCCTAATTGATAACGAATATATCTCCTTTTAAAGAGAAATTGAGTAGATCAATGGCGAACTCTTGGTTGGTCTACAAGACATGTAGCTTAACAACAGCCCTCCAAGTCTGGGTCTCTGTTGTGAAACATATTTCTGTACCTTGACATGAGAATGTTTGATATCTGTTTCCCCCTTAAATGTTCAGGACTAATATGATAACAGAACTGGTTTAGCTGGTGACAGGGATTAGTCTTCATTATTTTTCAGGCTGCTGGTCTTCGTGACACGGAAATAGGCCTACTGGGCTGAAGATTAAATACTGCAAAGTTAGTGATGGCTCTATCCCATTGGTAGGATCAGGACTTTAGAATTTGCTGAAATAAAAATGATTTTATATTTACTCATTTGGATAATAAGAAATTCATATGTAGTAAAAGAAAATCTTGAGAAGCTTCCTAATTTCTTTAAAGCACATTTTTTTGAAGTGAGCAACTTTTTTGAGATGGCCTTTGATACTGTGTTCAGTCTCTCCCCATCTTTGTCTGAAAACCTGGCATTTCTCATCTGTCGTAATATGTTTACTTTAAGTGCAACATTTTATAGGTATTATTTTGCCTTCTAAAAACTTATTTCTAGAAGGTTTGTTTTCCTTTACAAGCATAATTATATCTAGTTTCTTCAATCATTACCTCATGTTTTAATAATATGCTGCCATTTGGGTACAGCTATAACCATAATAATGAACATGGGGTTCAAAGATCACTAGAAATATAGATGGCATGAACCATTAGCAAGAAATATTCTACAGCAGAGAGACCACACATTAAAAAACTCTGAAATTCACTATAGAATTTGCTATTCTGACTAAGGCAGCTTTCTGTGTAATTAACATAAATCTCTTTATAAAACATGCTAGTTTTAATAACAAATAGGGACATTTTCCAGGAAAAATAAAGAATAGAACACAAATAAAATTATAATATGAATAATTTAGTTATCTCCTTGTCATATCTCATAATGACATTGTGCAGCTATAATAGACTTAAACCGGAACTAAAAAATAGGCTTATCTTCTTTTCCTATATGCTATTGAAATTCATATCATCACTTCCACACAAAAACACATAATTAATCCTAATTGTTTCCAACACTCTGAAGAGGAGAAATGGAGTCCATGGTTTCTCCTTTCATGTGTGTTAAGGCTTTCTGGCCACAAGGGCACCATTTAGTAAATTACTTCCTCCAAAGTGCTGGCCAGTGCCCTCTTGGCCTGCAAGAGTTAATGCAGTTGCAAGAGGTAAGTCATTGAATTCCTTCGTGACAGAAAGATGAAACTCAGTGATTGCTCAGAGGTGTCCTGCTCTGCTATTGAATGATGATCCAGTAAGGAAAAAAAATCACTTCTCAAATGCAGGTCTTAACAAGACAAATGAAGAGTATGCACTGGAAACGCACGGAGGGGTGGTATAAAAGGAATGCAATGGTGTTCCCGATTGGTACAAAATTAAAATGGAAACAGAATAAAATTTTCCCTAGCGGTCATTTTTCAACTTGACTATGACTTTTGTCCAACATGACCTAACTCTATATTACTGTCTTACAGTATTTTCTTGGGTGACACTTGCTAGCATAAGGGGAGAGCACAGTTCCCGTAAAACCTCTGGCATTCCAACCTCTAGGCTCTAAGTCCTACTTAGTGGGGAGAGAGCCCCGCATCTCAGCCAGTCCAGTTGTTTGCTCTAACTTTGACTAACTCTGCCCTTCCCCAACCATCTTTGGCATTGCCACACTCCTAAAAGTGCCCTAGTTCCTGAATCTATTCCAAATACAGCCAGTTCTTTCACTGCTTAAAAAATCCTGTAATGTTACTCCCTGTCCCTTCTACTCTCACACCACCCCAACTCCAAATGCACCTCTTCTCTCCTGGGTCCATCCTGCTCCCTCAGACACTTATAGAACTCTAACAGTTGTTATTTCTTTAATTAGGGTTAGGTTCTTGAAGGAGCTGCCTTTGAAGTTGTCTCCAGACTTGTAGTCCCCCTAAATTTCCATCTCACACCACTCTGGTGATTATGATTGCTATTAATATTGTCTTTATTTATATATTTTTTTTTGAGACAGAGTCTCGCTCTGTTGCCTGGGCTAGAGTGCTGTGGCGTCATCCTAGCTCACAGCAACCTCAAACTCCTGGGCTCAAGCAATCCTCCTGCCTCAGCCTCACGAGTAGCTGGGACTACAGGCATGCGCCACCATGCCCGGCTAATTTTTTCTATATATTTTTAGTTGTCCAATTAATTTCTTTCTAATTTTAGTAGAGACGGGGTCTTGCTCTTGCTCAGGCTGGTCTCGAACCCCTGAGCTCAAACAATCCGCCCACCTCGGCCTCCCAGAGAGCTAGGATTACAGGCGTGAGCCACCACGCCCGGCCAATATTGTCTTTAAAATAGTTCTTTGCTTTCAGACACTAGGTTCATAGTACTGTTCCTTCAAAATCAACTGAGTCATGTTCATGAGGATTGAGCTGTGGATCTTCTAATTCTAGCAAGAAGTCCTCCTCGAAAATTCAACAGTTCAACAGTACCTCCTGTTGGTTCTCTTTAGCTCCCTTTGCTGTTTTTTTTTTTTGTTGTTGTTGTTGTTGTTGCTATCAACATCTGCTAACTCTCATTTCATTAAATTTATCTTTGCTGAGCAAAGATGCCATACACCATGCTTGAGATACAATAGTGAACAAAAACAGGTATAATCCCTTTTGCATGGTACCTAGTCTAGCAAAGGAGTTCTACAGATAAGTATAAAACTGTAACTGTGACATAGGGGATAAAGGTGAAGTGCAAGGTGCCCTAAGAGCCTGGTCAGGGAGGCCAGAGAGTCAGGAAAGTTTTTCCTGAGGACATGAGGCTGTGCAGAGATTGAAGAAAAGATGGATAGCTAGCTAGTTTCCAGGTAGAGGGTGAGCTATGTGCAAAAGTCCTGTTGCACAGTGAGTTCAAGGGGCTCAGTGACACTGCTTTTCCTCACAGCCCCAATCCTCCCTCCTGTTGCTACATCAAATACCTCAAGATTGAAGGACCAATCCTTGGAAGTACCTTGCTCCCAGCAAGGCTACTCTTCCTCAGCTGAAATGCTACCATCTCATCTCTACAAACTAGCTGAGAAACCAAGCCTGTGAAGAGGCTCATATGGACTGTGTACCCAACTTTCCCCACGTTACCATCAAAACTAAACAGATTCTTGTTTAATCTCAGCCTTCCAAATCATTTTCATTTGACCTATCTCCCACCCATCTCTGATGTCCCAAAGCCTTTCCCTGGATCCTTTAGAAATCAGAATCTCTCAGCAACAAATCCCCCCCTATCTAAAATCCTTTCTGTTGACTTTTTTTCACCTTTTTGCTCACAGTGAAACCAAGCTACACTCTGAGACTGCATCTTTCCCTGAGTACTTCATAATGGAAGTTGTTTTTTCTTTCCCATTTACATTTTAGGACATACAGCTGGTGTGTCCTCTCCAGCTCTTTAACGTCTCCAGCCTCTTAGAAGCACAAACCACCACCAGACTACACTGCCACTTTCTCTCCTAGGTATTGTCAAGCACCGATCCTCTTGACACCCCCCTCACCCTTGGAGTAATTTAGCCCCAATGTCACTGTCTTCCTCCATGCCCTTTGGCCTGTAGATAATCCAACCGTCACTGTGAACTCTCCGGTGGCTGAATTCTTCATTTCCAACAAATTTTTCCTCCACCCTACATCAATCACTCATTCCTGTGGTCACTAGAGCTGTTCTTTCAGAATGCAAGTTTTGACCCATTAGTAATCCTGAAAATAAATTTAATGAGTTATAACCAGGTTTTTTAAAGTAACATACATTTTGAACTATCATAGTTCAAATGACATGAAGTAGGTAAACACTGTTTCACAAAAATTTATTAAATTATATACCATCTATATATGTGTGTGTGTATATATATATATATGTTGAGTTGATTTAAACATTATGTTATTTACTTTTTCCAGTCCAAAAAGTTTGAGAAATACTGATTGGCTTTGTAATCACCAATAACCATATTACTTCCAAAATTCTGATTTTAAATAGTGCATTTGCTAACTACCATCTTCTAATTTAGTGTCTGCTTATTCTAGTACCCTTCCTCTAAAATTTTTAACCCCATTCAGACTTCTTATTTATTTATTTATTTGTTTGTTTATGAGACAGAATCTCATTCTGTTGCCTGGGCTAGAGTGCCGTGGTGTCAGCCTAGCTCACAGCAACCTCAAACTCCTGGGTTCAAGCAATCCTTCTGCCTCAGCCTCCCAAGTAGCTGGGACTACAGGCACGCACCACCACACTCAGCTAATTTTTCTATTTTTAGTGGAGATGGGGTTTCATTCTTTCTCAGGATGGTCTTGAACTCCTGACCTCAAGCAATCCTCCCGCCTCGGCCCTCCCAGAGTACTAGGATTGCAGGCATTAGCCACCACGCCAGGGCCAGACTTCTAATTTATTCACCCTACCAGTTTTTACTATACTACCACCCTGCCAATATGCTCACATCCCTCCTAACCTGGCTGAGATCCCAGGCTCTATCACTTTAAACATACTCTTAACTCCTTTACTCCTTACTATACTCTGTTGTCAAAATCCCAAAAGCTACACCCTGCTCTCCAGCTACTTTATGCCACTATCCAAGCTGCTGAATGTTGCTAGAGAAAAACACATAACTGTGCAGATAGGTATCACATTACACTTACGATTCCAAATTTCAAGCAGGCATTTAATGCTGCCTAATCTTAGCACAACTCCCTGGTATTAATATTTTAACTTTCTCTTTCTCCTACAACCATTTTCTATCTCATCTTCCCCAAACTTTTGATCTGGTTTCTTATTTCATCTCCACAGTGCCAAATCTACAAATAGATGAGCCCATACACTGAATCTTCCCTTGGATCACAATAGAATTACCCTGTTCCTATTTAAGACTAATTGCTCTACTTCAAGTTCCCACCCATCTTGCCAACACAAAGACTTGGATTCTGAAATTACTATTCCACTGTCTTGTGTTTTCAGTTTTATTCTCTTTAATGGATTATACCCAGTAACATAAAAAAAATTCTATAATAACTCCAAACTTAAAACTAATCTTTTCATACCCTTTGCACCCAATTTTCCTCTGTCAACTGCCCTCTTTCTGTTCCCTTTTATAGTAAAACTCCTTTAAAGTGGAGTCCATATCCACTGTCTATTCTCCCACTTTCACTTTAAACAACACCTACCAAGCTTTTATCTTCACCAGTCTGTTGAATACAGGCTTGTCTAAGTTCTCAACAAACTTCATTTTGCCAAACCCTGAATTCAGTTCTCTGTCCTCATCTTATTCTGTTGAGTGCTGCATTTTTCTCACTACCTAATTCTTCTTTATTTTTTTCCACTCCCTTATTCTTGAAGTATTTTCCTCACTTCTGAAATACCACACTTCCTTAGTTTTCTTTTTACGTCGAACAGATGGAGATCCACAAAAGGATAGTACCTGATTTTATCAGAAGTGCTACTTGACTTGATCTCTCTTCTCTTCACTTCTCTTTTTTTCTATAGGTGTCTTTCCTTGGTTCCTAGATTTTAATCACCATCTATATGCTACAACTTTCAATTTTATACGTGCAGTCCTGACCACCCCCTGGAGTTCTAGATTCGTATAATCATCTACCTCCTTGACATAGTAAATTTAGCCTGCCCCAGCCATCCCTCCTTAAAAAAACAAACAAACTTGATTTCCTGCACTCCCACCAAACCTGCTCCACAGAGATGGTGAGAGGTAAATGGATTCCACAAATATTTAGGAAGAAAATCATTTGTCCTATCATGCCTGGATATAAAAAAATGAGTATAGGAGAGAGGGAAATTTAAGGGTGTTGCCAAAGTTTTGTATTTATGTTTCACTGACTTAGGGACATTGGGAGAGGCCAAGGTATGAGGGACAAATCATAAAGTGTTTTTGGGCATGCTACATTTGATTTTTCTTGACACATTCATGAAGAGATGATAAATGGCAGATAGATATAAAAATCTGGGGCTCTGAGGAACAATCTAGACAAAGGATATAAATTTGTGAGTCATTTGTATCCGCATAGGTAGTGACTGAAGGTATCATGTATATGGATGAGATTACCTTGAAAGAAAATATAGCATGGAAAGAGGGCCTAGGGCTGAATTCACAGGAGGTAAAGAGGACAAGCCTGCAAAAGAGACAGAAGAAATGGCCAGTGGGATGAAGGAACACAAACAATAGAAGCTCAGGTGTCCAGCAGCCTGGGCCTGCCTCTGCTTTTTATCTTACTCCTGCTCTTACCTGAAGACTCACCAGTTGACTCAGCTTTGTGCCTTGGCTGGTGCCAGGCTCTGATTTTGCTCTGCCCACACTGAGTTATGGTGGTTAATCTATGCTGTTTTTGGTCTTTGTCCTTGAGTGCTGACCTGTTTTTATCTTTTCTGCACTTGTATTGGCCTTCAAACCCCAAAAAGTCTCTTCTGCCCACATGACATGATTCACCCTACTGCATATGAAGTAGCACAGTGTAGTGGGGTAATGAGGTAGAAAATCTGGGTTCCAATTTTGCTTCTGTCACCTTCTAGTGAGTTATTTCTCCTTTCTGTGTTGTGTTTTCTCAACTATAAAGAGAGAATAATAATAGTGTTTACCTCATAGAATTTATGTAAAACACTTAGAGTACTGCTGACACATATCTAGCAAGAGCTCAATAAATGTTAGCTATTATTATGTTTTTTGCCAAGGTCACTGACAAAGCTAGCTTCAAGTCATCATTGCTGGTCTACAACTAGAGGGGGTGAGACAGGGGTTGTAGTGAAAGGGGAGTAGAAATAGTAGTCAAAAGGATACCAGGGAGGCCTCTGGAAAGATAACCCAAATGGCAAAGAGTAGCCAGCCATGCAGAGGCAACAGCAAGTGAGAACAAGCTTGGCATACTGAACGAGTATAAATAAAAGATGGTGTGATTGGAGCACAGTGAAATAGGAGATAATGGTAGAAGATGGGGTAGACAAGAGTTCTATCAGGTAGTGCTCATAGGCTGCAGTGAGGAGTTTGCATTTTATTTTAAATTTGATGGTATCTACTGAATTATGTAATCAAATTTACATTGTTAAAAGATCATTTTGAGGCCGAGTGCAGTGGCTCATGTCTGTAATCCTAGCACTCTGGGAGGCCGAGGCTGGTGGATCGTTAGATCTCAGGAGTTCGAGACCAGCCTGAGCAAGAGCAAGACCCCGTCTCTACTAAAAATAGAAAGAAATTAGCTCGACAACTAAAAATATATAGAAAAAATTAGCTGGGTATGGTGGCGCATGCCTGAAGTCCCAGCTACTCAAGAGGCTGAGGCAAGAGGATGGCTTGAGCCCAGGAGGTTGCTGTGAGCTAGGCTGACGCCACAGCACTCTAGCCTGGGCAATAGAGTGAGACTGTGTCCCTTCCTCCACCCCCCCAAAAAATTAGAAGATCATTTTGAGTACTATGAGGAAAATAAATTATAGAGGAGGGGGCAAAGTAGAAATGGAGAGGCCAAGTAACATGGAGCAGAATGAAGGTAGCTTGGACTACGACTGCAAGGGTGAAGATTAAAAGCAGCAGGTAGATTCTGAATGGGTTCTGGGAGTAAAAGTGGCAGAATTTTTTTGATGGATGTAATGGTCAAAAGAAGGAACATGAAAAATTCCCAGGTTTTTGGCTTGAGCAACAGCAATATTTATGCTGTTTCTTGAGATGAAGAAAGACAAATGGGTCTGGGCGAAAGGTAGGAATTATTAATAAGTCAGGTTAATAAGCTATTATGTTGGGTATTGTCTCTCACCCCACGTGGTAAAACTGGCTATTTCCCACATAGTTCTGGTGACTATTTCCTTAGGTTAGGACCAAGGACTGGGGCTCTCAAATATTCTTTGCAATGTTTGAGAACTAAAGAATCCCCTTGATCAGATCTTCTGTGCCACTGTAAGATCACAGACACATATGGTATCATCACTATGCTGGGTCCTGTACTTTATTCAACTACATTACCTGCCTCCATAGAGTACCAGCAACCATTTCTCAAGGTATGAGAAAACTCATCTACTTTCCATGTGCTAGAATTGAATGATTACCCTGGGGTTAGTTCAGATTTTTCTTGATTATTTCAATAAAATGGTGTTGTTTCCAAGTTCAAAAACAAGAACAATAGAATTATATGAATCAAGAACAACTTTTTCAACACTAAATCACACTAATTATTTTAGATAGTCCTATGGAGGTTTAAAGAAATTTAAAATTATATGTATTACTAAAAAATTCCTTCCAATAGTCATTTTACCACATTCTTTAATAGGTGATCACATACTTTGTTACCCAAGTCAAGACACCTGTGAGAATGAAAGAAGGAGCTATTGATAATTACAGGAAAACACCATGACTGTTCAGGAATCCTGGGATCTAAGGTCATTCCATTTATAAAGCTTGATGTCTTAAGAATGAAAGCTCAGACACTGGCTTTCATTCATTTAGCTACATCAAGTGGTAAAATATGAAGCATGAAAGAAAAAAAATCAGGGATTCTGCATCTTGTTTAATGCCCTTTCTCTTCTTTGTTTTTCATTTAGTTGATTTAAATACATAATTACAAAATTTTGAAAAGTCAGTTTGTTAAATTTGTGACACAAATCCAGATAAGATTCTCATTTCATTATATCAACCTAGGTTTTATATTAGGGCTTTAAAAATATAAAGAGGATGCTATAGACTTATCATCTATACATTAAAAGAAAAACTAACTTCAAAAACTGAAATAAAAAATTATAAAGATTTAAAAAAGCAAATTCCAACATCTATTGTAGTCAATACATAAAATACATATAGGTTTGTTAAAATATATGCATTAAAAAGAAATATATTTATATATAGAATAAAACTATGATATCTAGAACTAAGACAAATCAGGCTGAATATAAAATCTTTACTAACCAAAGAGAAAAGGTTCCCCCTAATGTAAATATATACTTGGGGATGTTTATTTTCTCATTTCAGTTATCATTTTCAAAATATGTTGTATTTTCTGTGTAACCCATTTTTCATCTGCCCAATTACTAGCAATCTTTTTTCTACTATCAAAAATGATCATTTGTTTCTTTATTGTAGTAGATAAAACATCCTTTCATTGTTTCAGCTCACAAGCTGTGCAGATCCTACCCACTGTTCTTGCCTCCAGCACTTCACATTATTGGTATATTATTTCATGCATGCCCTACTCTTTTATCAATTGCTTTTGAAGTAATGTTAATAGACTAGAAAATTGAGACATTTATGAAGTATAGGCAGTGTTTATGAAAAAATCCATAAAATATGACACAGGCAAGACAAGATAAAAGCAGCATTTTAATAGATTATGGCAAAGAGATCCTGTCAGAGTTGACAACTGACTCCTTCGAGATCACTAATTTTTATGGGATTAATTCTGTGGTATAAAAAATGAAGTTAAATGTCCTAATTAATCTGTAAATAGCACACCCACAATTAAACCTTGTGGCCCCTTCTTGGATTGGGCCTGCAATGATTTTTGAAAAGTAATTATCTCATATTCATAATGAAGAAGGTTTTTCTTTTTTCTTTTTTTCTCATGGCATTTCAGCTAACTATCCCCCTGGATTCAAACTTGAATAGCAATCTTCTGATACACAAATCAGTTCATAGATTAATGTGGAACCACATCAATTAGGTTTGTAAGCTATATACTTACAGTGGTTTATATATTAAAAAATAAAATTTGGTGAAATGGTGCAGCAGTGAGGTGGTACAGGAAAGCTCGAGTTTCTGCATATTGGGGCAACTGCTCTTTGTGCCACAATTTATAGAACCCAGAAAGGATGTTTCTTTCTCTTACGGAGGTGATTATATGGTGATGCCTTGTCTCTTATGTAGGAGTCAAAAAGTACATTATGTTGGAGTTAGAAAATAAAGCACTGCCTGCTTTTCCATCGTGATGCTGTGGCAGTGTGCTCAAGAAATATTGGTTCCATTTCTCTTCCTTCTTTCCTTCCACCTTTAATATTTGAGCTTAATAATACTTTCTATAAATGTATTAGTTATCTGTATGTAGTCAGATGGAAAAATACAATTTATTAAATATAAAATATTTTAGAATATTTTTGTGACAGTGTTAATAATGCATACTACTTTTTATGATTCACCTTCATTATTTCATTTCTCCTTGACAGCAGCTTCAAAAGCAAGTATTACTGCTACCACCTTCTTAAAAATAAGGAAACTGAGGCTCAGAGGTGTTGAAGGAATTACCCAAATCATGTCTATAGAGGTGATAGGACAGATTCTTGAAGCTGGATATCCTGACTCTAAATCCTATGCTTTGTTCATTGTAAGTCTACTATAAGGTTATATCTTTGCAATAAGAAATAACTGGTGATGAAGTAAAATGTATTGGTTTTGGTGAAGAGAAAATTTATTAAAATTAGTGAGCTCTCAAGTTTAAAAAAACGGGTGGTTAGTGACTACTTACTTTTCATTTGAATATTCTGGGTTTTTTTTTTTTGAGGAAGGGGAATATAGTTATCTTCTTTATTTTTTAAAGAAGGGCAGTTATTTTCTTCTTTGAGTCCCATGATAAAGTAGGATCGCAAAAGTTAATCATTTTCTTCACTTATACTCTGTGGCCCTGGTAATAGCTAAGCTGTGGTTATATCCTGGAGAATAATACTACAGCAAAATGGTATAATACCATGTTTAAGAGAAAGATCTTTTAAGTTGTTATGACTTGGCAAAGTAGTACTAATATTAAGAAAGCAAATATTGGGGTTCTCAGATACAACAATCTAGTTTTCTGATTGTTTATACTCTTATATAAATGGCTTAAATATTTTGGCTAAACTGATCAGCTGATGTGGTTAATTTGATTAAATCGCACATTCGTCTTAACTGATCTAATCTTATGGGCTAGCCAAAACCTCTCACATGAAGAAATAGAGAAGTGAGAGACCCTAAGTAATTTGCTCAAGATCATGTACAAATTATGTTGTAGATTCTTGACTAGAACTTACTACTTCCGATTGTAAGTTCAAGTTCCTTTTCCAATAAATTACCTTTTTGATTTTATTAGAATATTATTCAGTCAAAATCTTGGGTACACATGAGCTAACATTTTAGCACATCCTCTGATGGAACATCCTTCAACAGGTGAAACATTTAAGAACAGATAGGCCCAGTGTTATAAACATGATCACGAAGAGAAGTCCTCAGTTGACAGAAAGAGAAAATAATAAATGGCACCTTTTTCATCTCTAAACTCTCTAATTCCAAGAAAACACCCTAAAGCCTTTGCCTTGGGTAAAAAATATTTGAAATGCCAAATCCAGTTATCAATTCATCTCTATGTGTGTCGGGAAGGATTACTACAGTTAAGTATATTCTAAGCCTGTTTATATCCAGCATTACTCCTGATGTTCCAGGAAGAGTGCCTATTTTTATTTTTATTTTTGAAGTGACACTAACCTGAGAAGAAAGAAAAAAAGAGTATGTTTAAGCCATTCTTCAAAGCTCATCGCTATGAAGCTATTTTGATGGCTTAAGAAAAAAATCAGCAAGCTGCAGCTAAATTAGATAGTCTCGCCCGCACAGTCTCTGAATACAAATCACAAACGAATGTGATGTACTTACAGAGTTTGATAATCAAATTTGTAATTTTGCTTATTTTATACTATTATTGTGGCCTAGAATTGAAAATAGAGACAACTAGTCACAGAGGGACACTTTTAATACTATTGTTTTCACATTTTCATATAAGAGCAAATGGGAAATCTCCTTGTATGGCATGGTGCATACAACACGGAATTTTCACATGACCAACCCATGTACTCAATAATGTTACTGAGATAAGCATAAAGGTTTTTAAGTATTTGATAATATTCATTGAATAAATACTCTGATTCAGGTAGTATCCTGTTGGTTCTACTATATATGATGCTTTATTTTAAATATCTTTAAAGGGTACACAGTAACTCTTTTCTAGAGTGTATTTATGCCTCCAAATAATTACTAGTAACATTCCTTGAATTCACAAAATGTTCAATATTATTTAATAGAAAACAATGACTAAAGTCTTAAAGAATGTTGAGCTATTTTTCATGACTTTAACCACATACCCATAGACACTATGCACCAACAAAATTAACATTTTCCAAACCACTTATGTCTTTAGCTCCTGATTACTCCCATGATTCAAACCACTTAGATTTTCAGTTTTAGATTACTCCCTTTTACATTCAATTACCATTTTAGAAAGTTCATAATTGATTTCAGATCTACCATCTCTTTACTTGCCACAATACCACCTGTGTTAGGGTTTGAGAATTTTGAAGTAAGTATAGAGGAAATTACAGATTCTTGGTTAAAAAGCCTACTAAAGATCTCACATCAACAGAATTCTATACATATTTCTAACAAAGATCAGTTACAATTTAATTTTCAGCTTTTTAAAGAAATTCTGTTCTTTTTTACAGCCATCAACCAGAAAACACAAAATAAAATTACATTAAAATAGTAATAGAAAATTAGCATAATGGAAAAGAAACACACAAAGTCAGACCTCAAGGGTCAATGTGGTAAATTAGGTTTATAATTTTTTTAATGGTTATTCTGTTTTTCTTGTGTTAGGTAATGGTATTGTTGGAACACTAAGCCTTTAACATCTGTGCACTTTGGATCACCTTAAGCCAGCTGGTTCCTCTCAAAATTGCTCATCTTTTGTTCTTACTATGTTCTGACCTGGGCCCCTAGCCTTAAGACAGCAATGTGCTTTCTGCAGCCAGGATATCCTCTTCAGGACTGTCAGACAATCTCAAATGATTGATGTGCTAGTCTGGTGCTCTGGTATTTTTCCCTTTAGTAAATCTCCAGTAAATCTACAGCTCATTCTATAAGAATGCTAATTAGATCTACTCTTACTAACTTTATGCACATTTTTCTTGTTTTCCTTATCTTTGGAGGTGAGTTTGAAGTTTATAATACAGCATATTTCTAAAATAATTTTTACAATATTACATAGAAATAAAACACATTTCTCATCAAGGTAAATAATTCAAGCAGTGAACTCAATTGGCTCTCTTCCCTACAGAACTGTGCCATGCATCCATGCTACGAGCCTGGAGCATGATTCATAGGCCTGCTCTGAAAATTAGAAATCATTTACCTATTTGCCTTTCACTTCTTTTTTTTCCCACTGCTCCTTACTTGCTTACTCTAATTTGGATCCTGCTCTACTCCTTCTGAGGTCATGCCCCTTACTGAGTCATGGTGTTCTATCATGCAAAGCCCAAGCAAGGCAGCATCGGGCTCTTGAGGGTGTCAGTCTTGCTTCTTTGCTATAGAGATGTTTTCACATAAAGACAGACCTCTATCAGTCTCAGGGCATTAATTCTAAACCTCTTGCCTTAACATAAATTGTACCATGTCTCTGAACCTGTTGATTTTGGCTTTGAATCTCATGATTTATTGTCTTTTTGGAGGCTTACATAACCTCTCATTCTGAGTCTAAGAATTAAGTTTCTGGCTTCAACCTTTTGCTTTCATTCTTGACCATATTTGGAATTT
Organism: Propithecus coquereli; assembly: GCF_000956105.1. NCBI lineage: Eukaryota > Metazoa > Chordata > Mammalia > Primates > Indriidae > Propithecus > Propithecus coquereli. The sequence goes on from NW_012148618.1 coordinate 6,644,282, forward strand.
TTCTCTAAAAAGTTTACCTCCTTCAGTAAACTTTGGAGCTACTATGATTCCCAGAACCTTTTAACTACCTCAGCAGAGGCCCCTGCAAAGACCACACCCAATATATTCAGCCTGACTCCAAAAGTAAGAACTCAACTGGGAAAGGCCAAGAAGCAAAGACTGGGTAGATGTTGCTGTGTGGCCTTAAGAACCACAGCAGTTTCAGAGAAAGGTAGGTGAGCAGAAAGGGAGCACTTCAGGGATAAAAAAAGGTGAATAAAAAAAAGGAAAATCTGGGCAGATTTAGGGCTCTTGTAGTATGGCTGTGCACAGTACAATCATAAAAAATGCTTAAGTCATTTAAAAAACCATGCTCTAGTATATTTGCATTAAATTGTTGCCCTTTAGATTTCTTATTAGTGGCAAGAGAAAAATGGATAACGATAAGGCAGAGAAATTGGGTACTATTCTGACTGGGTCATCAAGATGGACATCCCCATTGAGGGCAGATGGGTATAGTCTTTCTCCACATGTGACACTCTGAGAAGAACACATTATCACTCTGTGTTTGGCACGGAATGCATTACCTCAATCTACCCATGAAGAAACATCACGCAAAACCAAAAGAAAGAATTTTCTATTATTAAAAATGGAATTATAGTTTTCAAAGGTGTCAATGTTATAAAAGACAAAGAAAAGCTTTATAGAAATTTTCCTGATTAAAGAAGACTGAAGAGACTAAATGTAATACCTGATTCTAGGTGGAATCTTGTATTAGAGGAAAAACAATACTATAACGGATATCGCTGGGTCAACCAACAAAATTAGAATACAATGGAAGATTAGAAATATGCATCGATTTTAAATTTACTTATATGTAAGACAATATTCTTATTTTTAGGAAATAGATGGTGAAGTGTATAGGAATAAAGGTTTAACTTTTGAACTAACTTCCAAAAGGTTTAGAAAAAATGTGTGTGCATGTGTTTACATAAAACATATACATACATATCTCACGTGTATATACACAAACACACATATATGCAGAGAGAAAGGGTGAATGCATGAGAGTACTTATAAAGCAGATGGAACAAATGTCAACAATAGGTGAATGTGGGTAGAAGATATATAGACAGATATGTGAGCATTCTACATATTAAATACTATTCTTATTCTTGCTACTTTTCTGTAAGTTTAAAATAATTGAAAAATAAACCTCTAAAGAAATAAAAACTGCTTTAGAATGCTAAAAGCATCTATCATTTACCACAAAAAAATAAGTATGTGAGGTGATGGATATATTATCAGCTTGATTTAATCATTCTACAATGTAAAATATATCAAAACATCACATTGTACCCATAAATATATACAATTATTGTTTTTCAACCAAACGACAAAACACCAAACCGAATAAAAAGATACAGTTAGGTTTGGTGATAGGGTGGGAAAAACCTGAGGAAGGCAGGGGAATGTGTGCAGTAGATAGAAATCTCTTCATTTAAGTTACTATTGGTCAAAAAGAGAAAGAATATACTTGGAGGACCTCCAATTGGAAAGGCAATTCCTACTGAGATGAGAGTATATATACTTGTCCCCAGAGTAGATGCTTTCTTTTTTATATGCCATAAACATTTAGGACTTGAAATAGTTTGTATTATATATAATAAGACATATGTAAAAATGACTTAACGTATTAGTGTCTATGTTATTTGTCCTTCTATACACTAGATATGATAAATGTAATTTGAATGTAACAATAAGAGGATCAACACTATGGATAGAGTAAATATATGCTTATCTGAAAGTTAGCAGATAAAGAGGTATTGCCAAAGTAAACAAGCCGAAAGTGAGAACGGACATTCAAAGTACATTATTGTGTTACTGGAACATCTGGTACTAACACTGTCAAGTTTACATATGTTCTCAAATATTTATGTAACAATCAAATGCTAAGCATTCCAGCTGCACTTGTAAACTTTTTATGAACTGAAGTCATATGCACAAGCTCAGCTAAATATACTTCACAGAGGGAGGAGCGTGAGGAAACTATTAACTCTCAAAACTGAAGTTTGATTGCAGTACAGCCTTCTGGCAGTGTTATGGACCAGTGCTTGGGGTGCAAGTGCTGAGATGCTGGCTGATGTGAGATTCATTCCAGCAGATAGAATCAGAAATACCTAACCGCTGGGTCATAATTATGATTTGGCAGCTACCTTTTTTGGACATAACATAATCAGGGAAGAAAATAGTATAAGGGGTAAAAAAACAGAACAAAGGACATGATGATGTAAAGTCGTTAAGAAAAAGAGCATTTGATATTAAAATGAAAAAAAAAATTTTTTCCTCAACCCATCCTAGAGCTAGCACAGGTAAAATGACTGGTTGTGTACAAATTAGAAAAGATAGCTAAAAAAGAGAAGGTACTTTTGTATGGTGATCATCTAATATTACTCCTAATGAATATTAGTTGTGTGAAAATTATAGAAAGAATCTATAATAACTGCCTTAAAGCCATTTTAAAAAGCAAAAAGGCAAGAGCAGAGGGAAACAGGTACTTCATGTCGTTTTTCTCTTCTAACAAAAGGAAGCAGATGGACTTATTTTCCCCAGAGTTTACTTAATCATTTCTTTGATGCAATTTCTAGAATATGAAACATTATAGACACAGAAACTTTTCAAAAGAAGATATATTAATGGCCAAGAAACATATGAAAAAATGCTCAACATCTCTAATCATCAGGGAAATGCAAATCCAAACCACAATGAGATATCTCTTAACTCCAGTGAGAATGGCTTTTATCAAAAAGTTCCCAAACAGCAAATGTTGGTTTGGAGGTGGAGAGATAGGAACACCCATGCACTGCTGGTGGGACTGCAAACTGTGGAACCTCTAAGGAAAGTAGTATGGAGATACCTCAAAGAACTGAAAGTACAACTACCATTTGATTCAGCAATCCCACCACTGGGTATTTACCAAAAAGAAGACATTCTATAAAAAAGGTATCTGCACTTGAATATTTATAACAGCATAATTCATAATTGCAAAGATGTGGAAATAACCCAAGTGCCCATCAATACATGAGTGGATTATTAATAATAAAATGTGTCATATGTATACCATGGAGTACTACTCAGATATTAAAAAAAATGGTGAACTAATACCTCTTGTATTAACCTGGATGGAATTGCAGCCCATTCTTCTAAATGAAGTATCACAAGAACAGAAAAACAAATACCACATGTACTCACCATTAAATTGGTACTAATCGATCAACACTTATATGCACATATGGAAGTAACATTCATCGGGGATCGGGCAGGTTGCGGGGGAGGAGAGGATGGCTAAATTCACACCTAATGGGTGCAGTGTGCACTGTTTGGGGATTGGGCATACTTGTGACTCTGACTCGGGTGGTGCAAAGGCAATTTATGTGACCAAAGCATTTGTACCTGCATAATACTCTGAAATTAAAAACAAAGAAATATTGTAAAATGAAACTAACTCACCAAGTTCTTTATTTTCTGCACATAAGATCTTAATCAAACTGTTTTCTGTCAGGTTGAGGTTAAAAGGACGTATTTTTTGGAAAATAAAATTTCCTTCCAACCTTGATCCGACTGGCGGGATTCTGCAAGTTTCCTTTAGAATTAATCAGATGTTTCAGAGTGATTTGTTGATCTTGAGGTATGAATATCTGTAATCTGTGGGATACTCCTGTGTGCACTTTTTAACTGTCAGTAGCATTTCACTTGCGCCAGCACTTGCAATCACAAATCTTGGGCCTGGAAAAAAACTTTTCTTTTTTTGTTGCCCTGTGTCATAGTAGCCTTAGAACAGTGTCTCTTAACTTTAGATGCACATTTGAATAACTTGGGGAATTTTTAAAAATAACAAACCCAGGCCCCATCCCAGAGCAATTAAAAAAAAATTAGAGTGACATTCAGGCATTAGCACCACCTGATTGTGCAGTCTGGTTTGAGAACTCCAGCTCTTCTCACACCTTAAAAACCGTAAGGGCCAATAAGGGACAGTCCAAGAGTAGGGGGCCTAGCCTTGCACACCCTACAGCTTCTCCTATTTTAGCTGAGGGATGGCGCAGTAAGAAAAATTGATCTTTTTTCACTTTTGACAGGTTATGAAAAAAGTGGCAGTTTTTGCCTACAAAAAAACTACATTGCACAATCACGAATGTGAAAAAGGGGTAAGATGTAGGCAGAAGCCTAAATCATAAGCAGGATGGGACGTAATGACCTCATACGAATGCCTTTTGGCATTATTTGAAACAATGTGTCATGTATATATAAATTTCTGGGAAATAGTATTAGCTGATAGAATAACCTGAAGTTCAGCTTTAAGAATGACTATAAGTTCTGATCTGCCTAGATAGTTCCAGTTTATATCTATTGTCCCATGTAATTACTAATAGTACATTCTTTGACTCTCATGATTTCTTTGACTCCTTGCTTATGTTACATATTATATTAAAAGGGATGGGAGGTTTTTACTGAGCAGAAAATTCCGTCTAAAAGTGAGACAAGATACATGAATTACACATAGTAAGTACTCAGTAAATATTAGCTGTTATATAATTATAATTATTATTAAAGCCCAAACAACAGGTTTTAAAAGCAATCTACAAGTATAAAAAGAAAACAAAAATGCACACCCCCAGATTTCAATCACATCTTAGTAACTAAGATTGTTTTTCTCTACATCCCCATAAGAGGTTATGTAGTGTCATCTTTGAAAATAGATGGCAGTCTTCTTCTTCTGTACAAAAATAAAATTCAAGATAGTCAACAAAAGATTTCTTTCTTCAAAATGTCAGAGGGATTTGTATGTTATAAAGCTAGTTTTTTACATCATTACAAAATAGATGCCATTCCTTATGATTATTAATCCAAGTTTAGTAATTTCTGTTTAATGCTTTGGGACAAGAAAGCAAAAAAAAAAAAAAGACAGAAATGACATTAAGATACGCTTTAAGTACAGTTATCTGAAATGTTCTCTTGTTTTGACTTTTTCCAGAAGGAAAACTTGAAACAATGATTAAATGAGTATAAGTTACAAAGAGGCATATTTTAGCTCAACATAAGGATTTTTAAAATAGAGTTGTCCAACAGAATGGATTGTTTCAGGAAATGATGAGCTCCTTTGCTGAAGATATCCAAATTGAGACCGGATGAGCATATGCCAAGGATGCTGCAGAAAACATTTCTGCACTGTGTGGGAGGTTAGCCAACAGAAGATGATGTCTTAGGTTCCTTCCAACGCTAAATTTTATAATCTTATGACTATCCAAACACGAATAACTACTTTAATGATACGAATTCTGAAGCCTGGTTAAGAAAATTGAAAAAAAAGAAGAAGAAAACAAACAAACTTTATTTGGCTACCAGGGAAAGCAGACTATGTGAAGAAGCTTCTTCTTTTTTTAAATGCTGAGGATAAGGAAAGCTACTACATTTTAAAAGTGTATATTTTATGGTGCATGCAATTATTTTTTAAAATCTTGTATAAACAATAAAGCATGCATGTCCAAGATAAATGAACTGAAGAATAAAAAATCATTTGTTAAAATACCGAGTTACACAAAATAAGAGGAAGCTAGGCAGAAAGCCAATGAAGGACTGAGCAAGGTTTTCCACAGTCTCACAGTCCTATAGCAGCAAAAACTTCCAAGAGGGAGAGATTCTGATTAAAAACCCAGAGATCTCAACTGGGAACTTTGGTGTCCACATAATTGAAAAGCAGAGATAAACAAGAGGCAAATTGAGCATTATAAAATCTGTAATTGAATCCCAAAATTAGAATAAAGTAATCTGCCAACACTCTATTAGCCATCCAGATCCATGGAAAGAGGTAACATTATGCAGAACCACTATAGTTTAACAAAATATTTAGCATTAATAAAAAATAAATAACAGACATTACACAAAACAGGACAGGAGGGAAAAAAACTCAGATCCATAGATGACTCATTTATTGGAATTATCCATTTGGATAAAAAAAAAAAGCTCTGATTAATATGTTAAAAAACAGATGACATAGTAGAGAATTTATAGATTCCAAAGAGCTAGAATTTATTTTTAAAAAATCAGATGGAAATTCTGGAACTGAAAAATGTAATAACTGAAATTAAGAACTTAATAGGTTAAGCAGCATACCAGAAGCTGAAGAGAAGGTTAGTGATCTGGAAGAAATATCAGAAAGTATCTGGGCTGAAACTTGTTGAATAAAAAAAATAGAAATACTGAAAGATTATAGCTGCCATATGGGATTGGTAAGAGGGTGTATCTGTTTGGAGTCCCAGAGGGAGTAGGAGAGAAAAACTAGGACAGAAACACTAAAGAAATGAAGACAGAGAATTTCCAAAGTGAAAGACATTGAGGCAAAGAAAACCACATCTAGGTACATCACAGTAAAAGTGGTGAAAATCAAAGACAAAGGAAAAAGAAAAAAAATGAAAATAGCGAAAGGGCAAAAATATCCATTATCTTCAAGGTATATCCATAAGAATTATGTTCTTCTTAATGGAAATAATAAAAAACAGACAACGGAATGATATCTTCAAGCTGCTGAAAAAAAATTGTCATTCTTGAACTCTCCATCCAGCAAAAATACACTTTAAAAATGAATATAAAATAAAGACTTTTGCAGAAAAACAAAAATCAAGTGAAATTTTCACTAGTATATCCTTACTAAAATAAATACTACAGCGAGTTCTGCTAGCAAAAGGAAAATGATTCCTAATAGAAACAGAGAAATTCAGGAAGGAATGAAATACAATAGAAAGAGTAAAATGTGGGTAAATATAAATGGTTATTGACTGTACAAAACAGTAATTATAATGTTTTCTGGGGAATAAAACATGTAGGACTAAAATGATTAATAACAATTACACAAAGTATGGTAATAAATGAAGTTAAAATATTCTAAGGATCTAGCATTGTTCAAGAGGTGTAAGTGAATGAAGTTATATTAGGTTGAAGTATGCTGTATTCTTTAGGATATATAGTAAAAGAGTAAAAGAATATATAATTAACAAACTAATAAAGGGGAGTAATAGAATAATGAAGGATGTCTAATTAACCTTAAATTTTGTAAAGCGGGGAAAAAAAGGAACATAAAACAAGTGAGACAAGTGGAATAGATAAATATAAACACAAATATATAAGTAATTACATTAAAAGTAATTGGTCCAATTAAAAGGCAAATATTTTCAAATTGGATTCAAAATATAACTAGATGATGCTTATAAGAGATATTTCTTAAATATAAGGATAGGGAAAGGTTGGAAGTAAAAAGATGAAAAAGATATGCTATGGAAATACAAAACCAAAGAAAGTTGGTATAGTTACTCAATTATTAAAGTAGAATGTGTGACTAAAGGAAATCTACCAGGAAGATGAAATGCTGCTGAATGTGATTTTACATAGCTTCAAATATCTAAAGCAAAAATTATCAGAACTTAAAGAGAAGACAAATCCATACAGCCACCCCTCTCAATTACTGATAAAGAAAGTAAGAAAAAATTAGCAAAGATATAGATCTAAAGCAGTGGTCCCCAACATTTTTGGCACCAGTGACTGGTTTCATGGAAGACCATTTCTCCACGGACCAGGGAGAGGGGTGGTTTCAGGACGATTCAAACGTATTACATTTATTGCGCAGTCAAACCTCTCTGCTAATGATTATCTGTATTTGCAGCCGCTCCCCAGCGCTAGCATCACCGCCTCAGCTCCACCTCAGATCATCAGACATTAGGTTCTCAAAAGGAGCACGCAACCTAGATCCCTTGCATGTGCAGTTTACAGTAGGGTTAGCGCTGACACGAGAATCTAATGCCGCTGGTGATCTGTCAGGAGGTGGAGATTATGCGGTGATGCAAACGATGGGGAGTGGCTGTAAATATGGACGAAGCTTTGCTCGCTGCTGTGCAGTCAGGTCCCTAACAGGCCAGGGACTGGTAATCCTCCGCCGCCTGGGGATTGGGGACTGCAGATCTAAACAACAGTTTCAATAAACTTTACTTAATTGACATATATACAACCCTGCACACAATGATCATAGAATACATATTCCTTATGAATGCATATGGATCATTTACCAAAATTGATCATGTGCTGAGCCATAAAGCAAGACCCAATAAATTTCAAGAAACTAAAATCATACAGAGTACATACTTTGGCCACCATATAACTAAGCCAGAAATCAATAACCAAAAATAACAAATATCTTTGCTTTATATCCTATGCTAGACTATAACAAATAAGAAGTGCTGGAAGTTTTGCACTGCCAAAACTGATCCAGGAATCATTTTAAACATATACAGCTATACTGTAAAATAAATATATATTCATTTTCAGTTAATTATAAAAAAATCCTTATAGCATGTGTTTTGAATAACTTTTTCTAGATGAAATCATATATAAATATATTTCATAGGATATTTTATATAGGATTGTTTTTCTTGTTTTTGCTTACAAGATCAAGGTCTCCCATTTTAAAGATGTCAATATACATACCTGAGATCACTAACGTGATTTTAGTTGTAAACTTTGTTATTAAAAAAGAGCCAACTAGTCAACTTATTTCACATACTTACTTGGTTGCCACAAAAACAAAAAGAAGAAAATGTTAAGCAAATCTACTAACCTTGACTGACTGATTATATGGTCCTATGCCAGCAAGTGTCCAGTGAGATATATTCTGAATATGTAGGTTCTCTTTGGGGTGAGAGAGACCACCACCAATCTTCATGTCACCCTGGTGGACAAGGAAATCTACTAAGAAAAGTATTTTTTCTGGCAACTCTAAAAAATAGGCCAAATATAAAAGAAAAAGGGAAAAGAAAAGAGAAGAAAAGAAAGCCAAGGCAATAAATGAGAAAAGGCTCTTCCCTCAAATCTTAAGATTGTATTGTTGTGCCTCAAGGTGACTAAGTGAACCTAAGTATTTACTTCTTGTCCCTCTCCAAATTCTGAAGTGACAGTAGAAATATAAATCTAAAAATATATCTTTAGCAATGCTGCAAAGTTACCTTTATGCTACCAGAATACAAGAACAGTGAGAAATTTCTGAAAGATATAAAGCAAGATTGGGACAAAAAGAAAGATCAAGAAAGAATTGTAGCAGGGCTGAGAATTTGAAAACTCCAAAAAGGAAAAAGAAAGGATGTGTAACAAATTCTTATATTTTTCTCCTTTTTCTCATTTTACATGAGGTTATGTGAAAATTAGTCTGTCCAACCTTCCAGTTCACTAAACTGATCTTTGGTCTGTTCTTTCTACTATTCAGCTCAATATTGAGTGATTTTTTTAAAAGTCACTAATCATTTCATTTTCACATATTATCTGCTTGAATGTCACTAAAAATAGTAAGTAAAATAACTTTGATATTGTCTTTGTTTCCCAACTTAATATTGTTTCCCCAAAGTCTACATTGTTTTCTTTAAGTGTGATACCTCTTTGTGCTTATGTTGGTTATTCTTCAATGTTTGGTTCTTGCATTGTTAGCTGGAGTATATATGTCAAGTGACAATGTTCACAGGGCTCTGAGGATGAAGATGATTACATGGGTGCTGGGCATATTGACAGGCTGGCTTGTATAGGCTGGATGACTTTTGAGTGTGTGTTTGTACTTCCTTCTCTTTTGAGGCCCATTAGGTCAGGGAAGACTCTACCCCATCGAAGTCTCTTTTGGGAATTTCTCACATCAGATTTGGATTTCCATATTTGTGGCTTTATCCTGTACATAAGAGAGTCAACTGCTTTGGATGCAGGACAGTGGTTCAATTGTTCTATGTTGTTCCACCACTCTATAATTAATTAACTGGCCAACAAGACAAAGCCTATTCCTGCAAGTTTCCTTAAACTTTTAATCTTGGGCTTATTACCAGGTTTCTTTTGTTTTGGAGGATCTTTTCCATCTCTATGGAGCTGCAGGGTCAACTTTGTTGGGATTTAACATCCATTTTCTTTCCCATTTCTTTTGCATCTTCCAGAAATTCACACTGCTGATGACACCCTTCCTTGCTTTCTAAAGTTGGTATGGATTTATTATTGTTTTATATTCCTTCTGTCATTTCAATGGAATTTTGGTAAAGAGGAAAGATAAAGCTGTCAAAATGTTCAGTCAGCTCTCTTAAACCGGTATATACATTTCCATGTCACTTCACTTGAATTATCTGAGCAATTAAACAAATGAAATCTGATGGCACTTTCTAGTTTAGTAAGATGGGACTCATCTGTCTTAATTTCAACTCTCTACTCCATTAATATTTAAGTAAATTCATTTAGCACCTCCTTTTCCAATATTGTTTTAGCATAAGAAGTATACCCCCACTGCCTCCACAACTATTGCTTCCCTTTTTCGTATCTCCAATCTTGGTCCTGTGGGCTGTTTCTTTTCTACTATAATAGATGATAAAGCTTCTCTGTGATAAAGTTATTTCCTCAATTTCATCTCTCCCTTCTATCCTATTATAAGCCCAAATATCAATAAATATCACCTAACACTCACTCTTGAAGAGACCTTCCTTAGAGTTTATGGACCTTGTCTATTGTGGTTTTTGTCCTACCTCTTTAACAACTCCTAAGTTTGAAGATAGTGGGATAGTGGGGATTTCCTCAATGTGGAGTGAAAAAAGTACTAATGACAAAGATAGAAAAGAATTGATCAGAAATTGAAAGAAAAAATGGAAACAAAATGTTTAAGCTTTCACAAGTTAGAGCCTATCTTCTTTCCTTAGTCTTCATCTGCAACAATGAACACTATTGAATCCCGACCCTCTCTCTGAAAGTACCATTCTTAAATTCCATTGTCTGACTTGATATTTTTCCTTTTCTTACCACTTTGACAATTCTTTCTTAGTCCAAAGGGAGTCATATAGTGGGGGAGATATCTATAATGTGGAAGATAATCTGTAGGAGTGTCAAAGATGAACAAAAAAAATTGATATTCATCAGAAATTAGAAAGAAAGGATGGAAAACAGGACAAAATCTAAGAAAACAGGGTTGGAAGCTATATGAAGTGAAAGGTAGACATAGCCAGTTAGTTGGGGCAGAAAACAAAAATATCTCTTGAGTTTCAGAGACATCGAGACGTGTGTAGGAAATTGTAATCTTAGTGTTTGCCTATATAGTGGAGTGACCACTAGATGTCCAGGGTGCTTAGTCCAAAGTGTAAAGGGGGTGCCTGCCCACGCTGTGTGCTGCTCATTGTGGCTACCTGAAACAGACCTAGAGCAAGGAGGAGATCCTGGGAAAAGTACCAATTTCTTTGGTTAATGCCATAATACACTAATCATTCCTTTACCTCATGCCTACTAAGCCCTAAAGTATTCTCTTGCCAGTAAATCCTATTTTGCTTATTTACTTGTGAGGGGCCTTAAGTTGTTTTATAGAATTATATTTCTAAGCTCATCAAAGAAAAAGTCTTTTTGATTTCTTTCTTTTTAAAACTGTCTCTCTCTAGTACAGTGTTTTGCATCAAATTAAATGAAAAACTATTTCTAGAAAACTTCCTGTAAAATGGACTTTTCCATGAAACTACTGGAGTTTTCTTTAATCAAACACATTTTTCTTTTCCTCTTTCTTTTTTTAACTTGAAGTTTAAGTATTTCAAAATAATTGGAAAGATAATTAAATATAAGTAGATTTCCTTTTATAGTCCTGTGTAGGCAAAACAACAACAAAACATCTAGTGTTTAGTTAGGTGTGTCTGGAACCATTTATTTCAAGAATAAGGAAAACCAGGCCAAATTAGACCATTTTAAAGTGAGGATAGACTGGAGAGTTGAAGGAGTAAGAGCAAGAGTATAGTAGTTCCATGAAGATTCCTTCTTCACCTCACTGCCAATTTTACTTTTCTCTAATATTAATGTTCCTATCCTTATGTCCCAGAATCCCTTTACTTCTCAAGCCTTACCATGAATGTGTGTCTCCACATGTGGATTACTAACAGTGGTTGTTAAGAAATAGTAAAAATATGTAAATAAGAAAGGGAAATAAAAGAAATATGTGATAATAATTCATGTTAGGAAACACGAAAACCACACAAGTAGGAAAAAACAACATAGCCGCTCTACCAATGGGAGAGAGCATGATACAGAGCAGGTTTCAGAGTGAGAGATGTCAGAGCATGAACCCTGAGTGAGGATTAAAGGAGATACCCAGAAAAGTGCCTGGCCCTGGGCATTGAGGCAACTCTTCCTTCAAATGACAGTAATAGTTACATACCTTGCAGGCAGGCAGGAAGGCAGAGCTTGAATGTGGTCACATATGCTGAGTTAACAGATGAGAAATTATTCATGTTTTTTACATAGACATGAACCAAAATAATATATTTCAATTCCAATCCCTTACATTCACAGTAGCTGCAGAAGAAAAGATATATTATATTTATAAGTTCAGGAAAATTACAACTCTGGTAAGAAAATTATTAATGATATCTTGAGTAGACTTTACACAAAATATATTTCATCTTGATAATTCACTAGTGTGATGGTAGCATTTGGTGATGTAATGATGCAGGGATCAGCAAACTCTTTCTGTAAAGAATCAGATAGTAAATATTTTAGGTTTTGCAGGCTGAGAGGCAAAATTGAGGATATTATATAGAACATAACAAATTACAGAAAATCTAACAAAATGTAGACAACAAATTGCTTTATTGACGAAATTCAAAATATAATAATAACTGAGTACATTGAAAAATATACTAGTGAGAATGGAGGGGTTTCTTTTTCTTTTGGAATATTTTGCTTAATGAGGGTTCAAAGTTAGTATTCCCTAATATCAAATTGGTTGCAAATGTTCATTTGTAAAAATCATTGTTAGCATATAGGTGTTATCAAAATGATGGCAAGCTGACTTTGGCCTGTGGGCCTTAGTTTATTAGACTTAAGAGTCTAATTGGCCCATTAGACTCTTGCAGTAATGGGCTTTAAAGCTATTGTGATTTGGCATTTTATAAAAACCAAAATGTAACCTTAAAACTGTAGGTTTTATGAAATCAATAAACTGACTCACCAAAGTTTTTTCTCTATAAAATTCATATTAATAAGATTAATCAATGAATAAATTTTAAAATGTTATTTTATGGAAGAAACAATTCATTAATTTTTATTTTAGAATTAATAATTCCAATGAAAAATCTCAGTGATTTATATCTTACCCCTTAGTAAACAATAGCCAGAGTAAGGAAAGAAACCAAAACTGAAATTTCAGTTCAAACAAACTGATCTTATTTTTGACTTCTGAAATTGCTGGTAATGTCCTCTCCACTAGGACACTAGATTTTAATACTTTCCAGTTACACCCTCATTAGATGATAGTTTGTAAATACTATGGAGTTAAGAAAAATATCATTTTCTTAAAGGTTGTTGGTTGTTTTCATATATTGGTATTTCCTACGTGTTCTAAAGCACTGGAAAACACATAACATAGATCTTCATGGAACCAGGAAATCAAAGGATTTAACATGATCAAGAAGCCAGAAGCCAGAAAAACCACATCTGATGAAACTTAGCATCAGTAATATAATAAAAAAGGGTACTAAAATTCTTGAGATAAACTTAATCCTGGCATGATCAATAACTTTATGGGACTCAACTGTTAAGCAACTTGAGCGAAACTATCTCTCATTAAGGATGTTCCAGTTAGAACTGAGAATTACATACAAAGAATGCTTAGAAGATAACTGAGCAGCTAATCATTAATAAAGTGGATAAAAGCAACAAGTTTTAATATATACTACATGTTTGGAATAGAAGAAAATAGAAAAAAAATAACTTATGAAGAGTTTCATTTGACGATCTTAAGCTGCTTTCTAAATTAATATTATTTCATTCTTAAACACTATTATCCATAGCTTCCTAGAGGTTGAAAGTTGTTTTTTACTGTGGCCAATTCCCTTTATTTGCATTATTTGTAATAGCAGCATTATTTGTAATAGCCATAAAACACCCAAATGTCCATCATAGAAAGGATAAATAAATCGTAGCATATCCACACAATAGAATAATCTTCAGAAAAAAAAAGAAAAGGGAAAAAAATAAAGTATTCATATAACATGGATAAATTCATAACCATAACGTTGAGTGCAAAGAGTGAAAGAAGCCAGGGACAAAAGAATACATAGGAATAAATAAATATTTTCACCTACATGAAATCCCAAAACAAGCAAAACTAACCATCTATGGCACTAAGTGTGAGAAATGTGGTTACTCTCTGGAAAGGGGGAAGGAATGGTGACTGGGAAGGGCATGAAGCAGAAGAAAGGACTTGCGTGGTCTTGATGTTTTCTTTCTTGATCTGGGTAATAGTTACACAGGTGTGATCACTTTGTGAAAATCCAGTAAGCTGTATTTTTGATTTGTGCTCTTTTTTGAGTGTTAATACTTCAATAAGAAGGTAAGAAAAAAAGCAGGTGTATGGATTTCCTAAAAGAGATTATCCCTATAGTATTTCATTCATCTAGAAGTGATTCTGACTAGACACATTTTTTCCTGCTTCTCAATTTGTACTGTCACTATCTTCTAATAATTTTTGTTCATGTCATATCTATATTATTTAAAATTTCCTCTCATTGTTCTTTCTTTATCACTGCATTTCTCTTTTTCTTTGGAGTTGTAGAATATTACCCTGATAGCATCCAGCAATAGTTTTGGCTGGGAGTTTGAATAATCAAGTCTTTTTTAAACTAAGAACAATTTTCTTCTATTTTCGAAAATTATCACTCTGCCACCATCTATTTATGTCCTGTTGATTTTGAAATGGGACCTCCTTGAATTTTCTTCCATATCTCTCAAATTTTTCCCATATTTCCCAAATTATTGCTCTATATTCTGGGACATATCCTTGATTGGCAGGAAGCTACCAAATCATCAAATTGTTCTTGTATTTTCAACTATATCACATGCCTCTGAACATCACGTTAATCTCACATTATATCTACCTGATTGCAGGAATCCCAACAAAATATAAAAACTCTCTTCACTTTCAAAATGAATTTATGAATGTCTTTGAAACTGAATTTTTAACATTTTATTTATTTTTTTATTTTTATTTTTTATTTTTTTTGAGACAGAGTCTGGCTCTGTTGCCCTGGCTAGAGTGCTGTGGCATCAGCCTAGCTCACAGCAACCTCAGACTCCTGGGCTCAAGCGATCCTCCTGCCTCAGCCTCCCAAGTAGCTGGGACTACAGGCATGCGCCACCATGCCCGGCTAATTTTTTCTATTTTTAGTAGAGACGGGGTCTCCCTCTTGCTTAGGCTTGTCTCAAACTCCTGAGCTTGAGCGATCCACCTGCCTCAGCCTCCCAGAGTGCTAGGATTACATGCGTGAGCCACCGCACCCTGCCAATTTTTAACATTTTAATTCAAACATTATGTTATTTAAACAGCAAGTGAAAGAACAAAAGACAAATAATGAAGACAGTGCTCATGGATGAGTTTGAGAAAGATTTTAAACTTTCTCTTCTTAAATCTTACATAGTGGAGACATAAAGTAATTAAATTGGATTTTTTAAAAGTTAAGGTCAAGTTCTGAATATAACATTTAAAACATCTATTTAAAGATGATGTTATTAAGCTATGGGAAGCTTTAGGCATGTCATTTTCCTATGACTGTCTTTGAATCAGCTTTCTTATAGAGAATTTTGGTTTTATATCTGGCTGTAAACACTTTTTTGGTTTTGTTTCAATGAACATATTTGTGGGACTGCAGCCAAGAGAGTGTGCCACTTGGGGAAGGAGGGGAAAACATTTTGTTTCCTTTTTTTTTCCTTGAGATATTTTTGTTTACAGAGTGAACACAGGATGCCATCAAACTTCCAAATCTGAACAGTAGAGGTGATTTTGTCAACATCGCTTTGCCCCCAAAGTCAGTAGCTTTCCAAAACAGTATAGTTGCCAGCTGACCTCTTTAGTTACTGCCACATTTAGACACTTTAATAAAAGCCTATTGTTCATTTTAAGCTGTATCATTTTATCTTCATGTATTATTTGCCCAAGGTGAATTTATTTATAAGTAAAGATTAATGTTCTAAAGTTATTTCACCATTTAATTTCTTTAACAATACAGGGGAATTATTTTCACAGTAACTAATAAAAAACTAAATGTAGCACCAGAATCCATCCAGTAAGTATTTCCAAAGCATCAGTACTGAGAAACCATTGCTATCAGAATTCCATTATAAATAATTTTATAACATGACAAATTTCTACACTTAAAATTTCATAGCTAAGGTTGATAAAAGTAACTATATTCTTACATAATCCTTCAATAACAGATTTATAGTATAGGTATAGCCCTGACCTATGGAGAAGCCATATGGTCTAAAGATGTTAAAGCAGAGGCATTAAAGCCAGTCATGGTCTCAGGCATTATGATGCCTCAGCTTCATCTGTAAAATGGGGGTGATAATAGTACATAACTCATAGGATTGTTGTGAGGATAAATGGGTTAATACAGTGTCTGGCACATAGTAAATATTAAATAAAATTTAGCTAGTGCCTCACCTTTTATAGCGGGAGATAATAGAAAATGTCTGCAGATGCTATATCAGGGGAGATAAAAGTGTGTTGCATACAGTTATAAGGCATCTTTCAAAAGAACTACAAACAAATTGCTAACTGTAGGAATAGGAGAATGGAAGGAAAAGATAGATCCTATTTTTTTAAACCCCACAAAAATAAGATGAAGAATATAATAAAGATAAGTATATCAGTTACTTAAATACAAAACTGCTCCTCCTTCCACTGCATCTTCTTATTTTGTTACTTCTGTTATGCTCAATCCTTTCTATTAGTTCCCTTTATGACTTCAAACATTTCCTCTCTCCTGTCTCCCAAAGGCTGAACATAAATGCTCCTTAGCTTCATGTGTGAAGCTGAGGAATCTTCAAAGTCCAAAAAGAGAAATAAAAGGCACCAAATGCAACAAACTTCTGTACTTTTTTCATATCTTTATGATTTTTGTATGGGTTATGTAAAAATTCCTCGACTCAACCTTCCAGCTGCGTAAACTGATGTTTAGACCTGTTCTTTCTACTATTCATCCCCAATACTAAGATTTTGTTTTATTTCAACTTATAATAATTAGTTTCATTTTCACAGAAGCTAGTTGTTAAGACAGATACAACTTACCTATTTATCTGATACTAATTATAATAATTAGTGTTGTTTTGTTCCTATATTTTGTTTTCCCATTCCCAAAAGGTAAAATTCTTTTTGTTTGTTGAGTTTGATGTTCCTTTTTTGTGCCTGTGTTAGTTTTTCTCAAATTATTGGTGATTCTTGATGATCAGTTTATATTTATGGGTAAGTATCTAGATTCCTGATTATTGCTATCTGCAACATATGTTCTCAGTTCCAGTGACAATCTTTTCTCCCCTGGTTCGGAGTACAGGCTCTAAATATATGAGCTCTGGTCATGCTGGCTTATCTTTTGAGTATAAGCAAACCTTCTCTTGTGAGGCAACCCCCAGCCCAAGTTTCTGTTACTAAATCTCCCTCTCGGAATGTGTCTACCACAGTTAGAGTCACATACTTTTGGCTTTGGCCTGGGTTTGGATGGCACATTGGGCTGCTTTGATAGCAAGTAGCTGACTGAATTGTTCTACCATCTATAATTAAATAACAGGACAGACAGACAGAACTTCTCTCTTTTGATTTACCACTTCTCCTAACCTTGTGTTTCTAAATGCGCTATTTACTTTATACATTCCTAAAATTCTCAGATAAATAAGAAATTTTTAAAACTCTTAATACAAGGTATATATCAAATTCGTAAATTAGAACTCTCAGTATTGCAGAAATTTCAATTCTCTCCTAATTAGTTTATATATTTAATATATAAACTGATGTAAATTCAGGTGTGCTGTGTTTTTTGTTGAAATTGACACACTGATTCTAAAATTTTCATGGAAATGCAAAGAGTTAAAAAAAAAAAGCCAAGGTAATTCTGAAGAACAAAGCCAGAGGACTTTTTCTACTAAATATCAAGACTTGCTTAAAAGCTACTGTAATTCAGACACTTGGTAGTAGAACAAAGATAGACACATTGACCAAGAGAACACATCAAAGAGTTTGGAAATAGGGCCATAGTTATATGAATATTTAATTTGTGACAAAGGTAATATTGCAGAGTGCTGGATAAAGAATTATCCTTTCAATCAATGGTGCTGGTTCAGTTGTATATCCACATACAAGACATACAATCTGAACCTAACATCACTCCATATACAAAATCAACTTGGGGTGGAGGAGGGAGGAAACTACATATATAAATGTGAAAGGTAAACAATAAAGCTTCTAGAAGATATCATAACATTTCTTCATGGCCTTGAGCTTGTAAATGTTTTCTTAAAGAGGACACAATAAGGAAAAAGTGATAAAATGTACTACACTAAATTAACAAATTATGCTCTTAAAAGATACCATTAAGATAGTGAAAAGGCAAGCAACAGAATGGGAAAAGATATTTGCAACAAAAATATTTGACAAAGGTCTCATATCTAGAATATATAAAGAAATACTATAAATCAATAAAAAGGGCAGATAACACAATAGAAAACTAGATAAGACATTTAAGTAGACACTTTACAAAAGAGGGCATCAAAATGGCTAATAAATACATGGAAAGATGTTCAATCTCATTAGTAATTAGTGAAATGCTGATTAAAACAAAATGAGATACCACCACATGCCAACCAGAGTAGACAAAATTTAAAAAACCAACAGCACCAAGTATTGCAAGAATGTGGAGAAAAACAATACACTGCTGGTAGAAGTGAACATTGGCACTATTACTTTAGAAAATTGTTAGTATCTTCTAAAGTTAAATGTGTAGACTTACTGTATCTCTCACCTTTACTTTTATATTGTGTATCATTCTGTAACATTGAATGTTTTTCATATCCATGCATAGAAATATGGCAAAACATTATTTAGGCATTTAATTGAGATATTTAGTAGTTTAAACATTTTATCACTGTTTTGGAAAACAGTCAAATAAAAGTTATTCCTATTTGTTAAATACAAAATATAAATACCTATTAAAGCTAACTGGTCTTTGCAAATTATGTATATGGAAATACTAAGTTACGTACATAATTTCTAAATCAGTTTTTACTTTTAATTTCTTTTAAAATTAGCAAAGTGAGAGTTGCCTAGGAGCACTGGAGACTGGGTGTCTGGGACGCTCAAACCAGACAACTGCAAGATGCTGTCACAAATGTGGAGAAGCATTTTGCAGAGCTGTGCCAAATCTTTGCTGCCTACGTACAGAAAACTGCCAGGCTGCGAGACAAAGCAGATCTCCTGGTGAATGAAATCAACGTGTATGCCTCTACAGAGATTCCAAATTTAAAGCAGGGCCTGAAAAACTTTGCTGGTAAGTTTGCCATACTTTAGGATTATTGACAAGCAGAGGTTGAAAGACTTGAAGCCAAAGTAGTTGAACCTTTGAAAGCTTATGGAACCATTGTAAAAATGAAATGAGACGACCTAAAAGCAACATTAACAGCAAGGAATCAAGAAGCTAAGCAGTTAACTCAGAAAGAACTTGTCAGTGAAACCCATCTGATGGACATGTTATTGTATCCTTTGAATTTCAGTCTTTAAAAAAATGCAAGGCAGAAACCAAATTACAGAGAGCTACAATGGATGCTACCCAAACAACTCGTCATCTGGGGAAAACAACTCACAATTTTGAAAAGCAGAAAATAAAAAATATAAAGACTATATTTTCAAAATTTATCACAGTTGAAATGTTATTTCATGGCAAAGCATTAGAGGTCTACCCTGCTGCCTACCAAAACATACAAAAGATTGATGAGGATGAAGATTTAGAGATATTGTAGGAATAAATTCAAATTCGTTTCTTCAGAGATCACTTTCAACTAAGTGTGTATCTGGAACAGGACAGGTATCTACGTGTCGACTAAGAAAGGATCAACAAGCAGAAGACGATGAAGATGAAGAGTTAGATGTTACAGAAGAAGAGAATTAATTTTCTTACATAAACTTCACATTTCCATTTTCATCTTAAATAACTTGAAATCCAGGATTACCAAATTGTAAAACTTTATACATTAAAACCTCAAAACGAAATACTACTAGAAATGGAAAAATAATTAAAGGCAATTTATGCTAATAAAATTAGCAAAGTGATCTTATAAGTGACAAAATACTTGTGTTTTATGTAGTATTCAGTAAATATTTATTGAGTTCCTTCAGCATGTCAGAATCTTTGCTACTCCCTTCCCACCCCACCAAGGACCTACATTCTAGTTGAGGATCACAGAGAATAAGAAAAGCTAAAAAGTAAAATATATATCCCATGTTAAATAGGCATGAGTGCTAAAGAGACATGTAAGACAAGGAAGCAGTACAGGAAGTATGAGAGTGCGTTGTACGGCATTCATAGGTAGGGTAGCCAGGGAAGACCTTGCTGAGAAGGTAACATGTCCCTAAGGGGCATGAAGAAGTGAGCCATGCCAATACTGGGGAGAAGAACTGCAAATGCAAAGGGCCTATAAAATGTCCTAAATTTCCATATAAGGAAGCTGCCTTAATCATTCAAATCTCATATTCTGGAAACTATACTGGTTACGCATTTGTTTTGTACTATAATTGAAGATGTTGCAAGTTTTGGCAACATATTTTACATTTTAGTTCTTGCTTAGCAGTTCCAATCTAGTTTGCAAAAGCTTCCCAAAATTGACTTTCTGAAATCAAATATAATCTTACTACTCCAAAAGTACTGACTAAAGTCTCTAGAGAAGGTTCTTTAAACAGGGTTGAGAGTCAGTAAAGTGAAAGGCGACATCGCTGCTGCTCACTTGCTGTGTGACTTTGGTCTGTAACTACTTCAGGCCTCTGTTTCCTCATATAGGAAATGAGACAGATGGGTTGATTCAGGCGTTTTAAGTCCATACTTTGTTAGATGAATAGAGTATTTTGAGTAACTTCAGAGTGAGCATGTACTCTCTAGCTTGACTCTACCTTGCCACATCAGAACTTACCAATTTATGGCTGGGTGTGGTGGCTCACGCCTGTAATCCTAGCACTCTGGGAGGCCGAGGCGGGAGGATCACTTGAGGTCAGGAGTTCGAGACCAGCCTGAGCAAGAGCGAGACCCCCGTCTCTACTAAAATAGAAAAAATTAGCCGAGCATGGTGGTGTGTGGCTGTAGTCCCAGCTACTCAGAAGGCTGAGGCAAGATTTCTTGAGACTGAGTTTGAGGTTGCTGTGAACTAGGCTGATACCATGGCACTCCAGCCTGGGCAACAGAGTGAGACTCTGTCTCAAAAAAAAAAAAAAGAACTTACCAACTTATATACCTGGACCACTGACTCTTTAGTTATCTGACTAAGCCCTGAACAAATAACCTTGCAGACCCTTCTAGCTTTAACAGCATAATACTATGCTTGTACCTTGTTTATTTAAACTCCCCTACAACTTAAGAGACTGCTCTGGTTAGTTTGTTCATCTTCAGTGTAACATGAACCATCAAAATTTCCATGCACTTGGATGAAGTTAGGCAAACATGTATGTGGAAAAGGATAATGAGCTCCATATTTCCTCATTGTGAAAAGGTAGAGGCTGTCTTAACTGGGTAGAAACATATTCAGGACAGTTTGTAAGCAGCTGCCTTTTATGTAGCTAAGGTAGGTAAGGTGGCTGGGAGAATCTTCATGGAATAAAAATACAATTCCTTGAACAGTTCATAGAGCTTATTTTTTTTCCTGCGAAAAAACTCAATCTTAATCCTTAAATACAAATTGAACACACTATTGCCAGTAGATTGTAAACTCTTTGAGGGTAGGACCTATTCCTTAGTTGTCTTTGTATTGTATCTCAATGGTACAACACAGTACCACACAAAATACACACTCAATACATGCTTGTAGGTTGACTTCTGTTAACAATTTTCTTTCTTTTTTGCCACTATTTTCAGGTCCTCTGTGTCATCATACTCTCTTGCTTTTAGACCTTAAGGTGCTATTTATTGCCCCCGGCAGGCACCATTTTTCTCCTCCTTTCTCCTGTCTTTACCTTGTAACTCCTAGACACCCAGAATCCAAAAATCTAAGTTAAGTGCATTTCTCTCTCTCTGTCTGTCTGTCTGTCTCTCTCTCTCTCTTTCTCTCATCTACTTTATATTATAATTGCATGCATTTTCCCCACCAGACTCTAAATCCTGTGAGTGCAGAAAGGGTCTATATTTTTCTCTGTAGTAAACCCAGCATCTAACACAGTACTTGACACAGAATAGGTGATAAATAATTCTTACTAAATTAAAGGCCAGGTGCAGTAGCTTGTCTGTAATCCTAGCACTTCGGGAGGCAAGGAGGGAGGACTTCTGGAGCCCAGGAGTTGGAGACCAGTCTGGGCAACATAGCAAGACCTGGTCACCACACACACACACAAAGCATGTGTGTGTGTGTGTGTGTGTGTGTGTGTGTGCATAACTAAATGAATGTTATGAACATACTGGGTGTGGCTGGCCAAAAGAAGAAAAGGTGATAAGAGTAAAAGGTAATAAGAGGAAGCAAAAAATAATTTATCAAGAAAGATAATTTGATGTTGAATCTTTAAAGAAGAATCCTTATAGATCACGATTTTTAATATTGAGAGGTCCTTTTTTTTCTATGAATTGTTCCAAATAGGTCCAAAATAATGTCATTAGTCCAAACAAAGACACTTCCTTAGGGGTCGAAGATATTAGAAAACATAGACTGATGGTTATCGAGAAACATTTATGCATGGTAAACTGTAATACCGGATGATTACAATAAACTTTGGCAATTATTAACATTCAGAATGATGTTGATTTCTAAGATTATAATACACAAATTCTACCTGGTTATATTTGTTTTTCTATGGAATGTAGGGAAATAGAGTTGTAAATGATGAGAGGTGGTGTCAGCTTTCAAGAAATTAATAAAAGACATAAGCTTTCTCCATAATTTGCATTAAGAAGCAACTTAGTCTTAATTTTAATAATATTTAAGCTCGATTGTGATATTCTAAATTCCTAAATTTCTAAAATTATATTTCTAAATTCCTCTGACAAAATTTATCTTCCTCGGGGGTTATTAAATCAATTAACTTTGTAAAGGGAAGGTTAAAAGGACTTCTGTATGCTACATTCTCACAGCATGAAAGAGAACAGGCAGCAGCCTGAATGAACTGCTGGTAGGGTTCAAGGAAAGGCTTGTACAAGTAGATGGTCAGCTCTGTTCTTGCTAAAATTTGGCAAAGAAATACATTGTGGTTTCTTTAGATGACAGCATCGTAATTCATTTAGCTCTCCCCTAACTTTTCACAAAAAGGCCAAAACCCCACAGGAAATGTGAGCACTGACATTTTCTACCCAGGATCAAAAACTGACTATTTTGCCAGAAATTGAAAACAATATAGCTAAAACAGTAAATACACAGTAATGTGTTGAAAGAAATAGGCTGCTGGACTGGTCAGTGACACAATCCATCATTTCTATTTTAACTTCTGATGGATACAAAGGTAAAAAAAATTTATATATGTTTGGATTGGCAGACTTCCATGCAAATATAATGAAAACCAAATAAATGTTAAGGAATCTCTTTGCATTAATTTACAGATTATGCCCCAAAAGATTTACACTAAACGCTGTGATTTTAATGACAAGTTTGATTATACATTTCTAGTTGATTTCCAGGCAGTTAAAAGCTAGCTTAAGGGCCATCTAGAAGTCATGATTTCTTTGCTTTCTACAAAACGCTAAAGCTTCTTTATCATTCTGTATTCAGCCATGAACTCAGCTGCACAAGCCAAACGTAAAGATTTTATGGGCCAATCTATCATGTGAATACGTGAACAAGAATACAAGCCTACTCATGCAGACACTAAGGGTGATTTCCATTTTTATGAATGAAAAAGAACCCTGCATAAACATTCTTTATTTAAAGTTTTAAATGAAGAAAGATGCAAAACAAAATGGAAGCATTTTGTTTTATATGTCAATATCTTGTAAGAGGGGCAAAGTAAGGAATCTGGCTCACATGATTCCCAAGACAGCAGTATCTCCTTTGCATTAAGTGCATAAACAAGATTTATGGCCACTGACCTAATCTTAGATGCCAAAATGTACAGCAGGAACAGCTTTCTGAAAAACTTAATTTAAAATTATGGTGTTAACAAAAGCACTTTAGGAAGCAGACAGCCTACCCAGAATACATACACATATGTATCTGAGAGACCTGAGCATAGAAAGCAGCCATGATTATTTGCATAGAGCTTTAGAATACATTTTAGAGATAATTCAAACCCACAGGTTTTACTTTTTTCTCTCTACGACCTCGACGTTTATGAATTTCTATATAAATGCATAGCACCGGGCAGTCAATGTTAATCATTCAAGGTCATTTATTACCAGATATTGATAGATTCAGCTTTTGGGGAAGATAGAATAAAGAATAATAAATAAGCCTGTCAATTCTTTTTCTGAATTTTTAAAGTCGTTTTCTTACTCACTAAATACTAACTAAATTTGCACCTTGGAGAGAAGAAAAGGCTTGAGCAGCTGCAGGTAATACATTTTCTCCACCGAATGAGAGAAAGGGGCTGTGACGCTGCTAATCCACTAGTAACCACTGGGAGATTTTCCTGAACACCTTGTTTTTTGACCTTGAAGAGAAAGACAAAAAAAAAAAAGAAAAGAAAATAGTAAATGAAACCTATAATGACAGATGTCAAATCAACACTTTCCTAATATAGTCCATAAAACAGAATTCCTGGAAAAAATGTTAATAACATCCTCCAGAATAAAATGTCAAGTTAGAGAAATAAGTTCCTTCCCTTATCATGTGGTTTTAACAAGCAAACTATGCATAGAGAAGGTAAGCATACAGTAACAAAGGTTTTTCAAATGATTTAAAAAGTTTTTCCTTTTAAATATAGATTTGAGCATTAAAATGTACATTTCAGGTATATATAAATCTGTATTTTCCTGAAACAGATAAATAATGATACTATGTAACATGTACATAGAGCTAAAAAGATTTTTAGAGTGCCATTGAAAACTTGAAATTAAAATGCAGGATTTGAAAGACATTGGGTTTTGTAAGTTATGTGAAGATTCGATTCTAAATTTCTGCCTTGTGGGCTGTCCTAAAAGAGCATCTAAAATTAGAACTTGGATCTAGGTGATTTATTTGGGAGATGAATCCCAGGAATCAGAGTGGGGAATGAGACAAAAAGCCAATAATGCTATTGAGTTGGTTAATGATCTGAGCAACCAAGGATCAATTCTACTGGAGATTTTCTGAGGAAATCTGTATAGAATGTGCTTCAAAATTGCTCATCTGAAGGATGTCAGGCTGGTTGGTGCATTTATTCACAGTATCCTGTCCTGTCTCCCATTACTTGAGGGTTGCTGCAGGTGGCGGTGAATTCCCTCACCCTTCCAGACTTCCTTGACACAAGAGCTGAGTAAGCTCCTTTGGCTTTATAAAAAGTCCCGAGACAGAGGAATAGAGAAATGCATAGCCTGAACTTATGGTAGAACACTGTCAGTGTGCCCAGAAGTGTTTGGCACTGCTGTAGCTGGGATCAGAAATGGCACAACAGCATATGATAAAGGTACCAAAAGCCTGTGCCTCAGATGCCAGTTCACCTACAAAAGGTTTCATTACACTACCTTAAATCAGCTCCCAGGATGGAGATTGGTAAGACTTTTCATAAATCTAAAGTTTTTGTGCTCTCAAATATATTATTATTCTTAAATTTTAAAATATCAGAACATAATCTAATTTACAAAATAATTCACATGTCCATATAACCAATCTGACTTCCTTTACAATTAACATATTTTTGGAATTTGAGTATACGTGATTGAGTATATGTGGGCTTTCTGAAGAAATTAATACTAAAATTAGGCAAAGGATAAATTTGAAGTTAAAAGAAAAAGAAAGGAGCCAATGATGATAAAAGAGGGAAATAAAAAGCATTATGACAACAAATTTTCACATTGTGTCTGCACTACAAAATGAGTTAAGTGATTTTAATGGAAAATAATGTAATTTGATCAGTTTTATTCTTTTTTATCGCAATAAAGAGTTATCTGGTTTGGATTAATTTCACATTTTTCAACTGATTGTTTTGGCATCATGAACACATTGTCTTAATTGTACTTTTTAAAAGGCCATATATCACATTGGTTAAAATTGCTCAGGCCTTGGGGTCAGATGCCTATGTTCAAATTCCCACTTCACAACTTACCAGGTGTGCAAAACGGTGACAATGACAGTACTTAGTAATATATTCAGTAATTGGTAATTTAGGATTAAATTATAATGCATATGAAGCCCTCAAAAGTATCTACCTCAAAATAACTACTCAGTAATATTAGTGATGACTATTATTATTGTTAATATTATTGCTAAATTAAGAGGCAAAAAGTCATAACAGCAAGTTTGTAATTATATGTGCATTCACATACAATTACACTATGAAGCAATAAAGGAGAAAAAGAGAACATAACTGAGTAAAATGTACACTCACTATTTTGTTAGAAGGGGGGATTTCAATGATTTCCAGATGGGAGGTGGACTTTCATTTTGGTTCTCTTCCTCTGTTAGAGTAAGGACCTATCCTCATTACAGTTCACCTCATCTGAGCAGTTACCCATAAACAGCTTGTCTGAGGATGCCAAATGCTAAGGAAAAAGATTAGTGAGAAGAATAAGTAATGATGAATCAGGAAGTTAAAAAAAGCTGAAATTGGAAAGGTAAGTACAATTTACATTTACTGAAACTAAAACATAAAGGAAAAGTGAGAAGTTTACAAATAGGAAAGTGCAATATCTGAGAATGGCAAACAAATTAACACTGGTGACACAATGTAGTTAATGACCAATGTAAGATAACAGAAGTTATACTGCAATCATACAAATGTTTGTAAGGTACAATTACGCAAAGAAGCAAAAAAGCATTGCACTACAATGGGCATAGAGTTAGGCTGTGAATTACTCAAAGAAAAGGGAAAATATCATGTAGCTATTATGGGCAGAAGAGACCAAGTAAAAAATCATCAATTAAAATATTTCAGTAGGAAAAAAGTTTGATCATGCAGTGGCAGTCCATCATTAGAACGTCATAAGCTAGCATCATTCATAAATGAGTCTAATTACATAAATTAGTTAATACATAAATTAATAATATCATCCAAAATAGGACAAAATAATATAAACGATGAAACTTAAAGCACTGGGTGTACCTGTAAGAAACTAAACTTACACTCAATCTGGTTAAATTTGTTATTGTATATTGGTAGAATGGATTTAAAATACTCTAGGGCACCAAACAGGTCATATATGTTCATTTTTAATTCTTCAAAGTTTTCTAATTTTGCAATTAAAAGTCGAAGAGAGATACTTATTTGAGATTATGCTAATTTCAGCTCTAAAAGAAATCTTTTTTAAAAGATGAAAACTGTCTAAAGTTACCTTAAAGAGAAACTTTTATCAATTAATTCCACAGACTCTTGACTTTCTAATGGAATTTGATTTAAAATAGACACACGCAAAATATAGCTGTAAGGTAAACTTGCATATTTTCTTCCACTTTTTCAAAATGGTTTCTAAGTGAGTTTTAAATGGGGTTTTCATATCAAAACACAGTGTTTTTATTATATGTGTTTCCATAATGTAAGCCTTAGAAAAAATGTTGAATGTTTTCCTATAAAACTGGCCAATAAATTAGAGATTTTAGAAAGACAAAGATGATTAATTCATGTTCATCAGGTCCGCTTTTCTCAATAATTTAAAATGAAGGTCCAATAATTCATGGGTTACCTGAGTTCCTTCTTTTGGATACAAAGGAGAACTCATTTCAGTGTAGTATTCGTAACACCTGGCTTTAATAATTATCAACTCAAGGCTAATCTTTTTCATCTATACTTTTACTAATTTTTCCTTATCCTCACTGTGACTGTCTTGAAGCAAATCCAGATTTCATAGTATTTCATCTGTATATACTAATATTTCAGTATGTAAAGATGGGGACCCTTTTTTTCTTTTTAAATAGAGCTAGAATACCATTATTGCACTTAAAAAAATAATGCCTTAATATTATCAACTACCCTAGTCAATGTTCACATCAAAATTGGATGAAATACAATAAAATGTAAAACACCTTGGCAAATAGTACGATACATGGCCAAAGCAAAATCCACAGTTAATCTGTTATGTACCTTAATTCTTAAAGTACATTTGGTAATAAATTGAATGTTGTTTTCATATGAATTAATATCAGATAAAGTTCTTAAATATCCATTATTATTTAATTTCAAATCTCCACTAAACAATTCAGAAGGATTTGGGCTTTAAGATGCCATATCACCAATAAGTTAACTCTAGTGCATTTACTTTTTTCTGTGAATAATCACCCTAACTTCCTATACTTATATGTACACAAACTAAAAAGGGATGATGTTACTTCTATGAAGACCAAAGTCCGTGATATCTTTATAATTACATCGCTGCCTCATTTCCTATTATATACTGCTTCATGTTCCAGTGACTGCTTTATTTATGGTACCAATGAATACGTAGGGATCTAGACTACTTTAAGAGATGGTTCTTAGATGAATCATTTATTCTTTAACAAATTTGAAGGCTAACCTAATTCAACTTTATTCAATAAATATTTATTAAGTGTCTACTAAATGCTAGATTCTGTGACAGTATATGTACTCCGAGGTTAGTAGTCAGTAAGAGAAAAATGATCTCTCCTTTCATCAAGCTTATAATTTAGTCTTAAAGGAAAACAGCAAATATATGCCAAAGGAAGGCCCAAGTAAATCTAATTCAAAAATTAGGAAATATGATATTTAACACAATATCGAACATTTGTTTAACGTGGAAATATGACTTTACTAGGAAAAAAATAAGGAGAGGCAGGAAGTTTTGAACATAGGAGGCCACTCAACTAACATTCGTGGAACTAAATTGATTAACCTAGGTTTTATCTGGATAGGCATTCATTACTCTTCATGTTTAATAACAGTTATCTGTGTTTAAGACAGGTTAAACAACTAGTAATTAAACCTGAAGTAATCAATTAAGGTAAGTTTGAACATCAAGTCTATGTTTTATTATAAGATGACTTTCTTTTTCAGAAGTTTATGATTACCACCAATGATAAAGAGAAGCCAGACTGGAAAGAAAAAGGATTGACAGGACATACATTAAGTTCAAAGAGGAAATGTAGATTGCTGAACCTAAATCCATTTAAAAATGTTCTCTGTCTTTAGGAAAATATTTGTTCCAAGCTGAAAGCCCCATTATATGCAATGGAAGTAACCCTTTCCTTATAATTAGGCTTGGGTCAAAAGTCTAAACCAAAAATTCAAAATATATATAAATCCTTGACCTGAATAAGGAAAGAGTCTCCAGTTAAGTGAAAGCTGTATGTTTGAAAGTTCTCAGGAAGGGGTCAATTACCATCCACCATTCTTTTAGGAAACAATTCAGGAGAGGCTTAAAGCGAAGTTACAAAAATGCTAGATTCCAGAAGGATTTTATATTGTTTCATTAGATATTTAGTTATTTAGACAAATGAATGACCAAATGATAGATACCAAATCAAATTAAAAAAAAGAATTAAATACCATATAATACATTGCATTTTCCTACATGCGGACCATGGTCTAAATTATAAATAATGTAAAAGTAGGTTACTGGAGTCTATAACTCTGTTCTGAATTTTATTCAATTATAGTGAAAATAGAAAATTCTTTATTAATATACCATGTCACAGTTAAAGAATGTGAATAATGTGCAAAAATATAAGCAGATACTAGTTCCTATCTTATTTAAACGGAACTTGTGTTACTTTTGGATCTAATCCTGGGGAATTACTTTTAAAACAGTGGGAAATCTTATTTCTAAAGTGACTTTAATCCTTTGCCTTTGGCAAGTTATTAGAGAAGAGAGCCATTTTGGGGAGGAAAATGTTTTTTATATGGTTGTCTTGGAAAAAATATGGAAAATATCTTAAAATATGGAATAAAATTAATCAAAGATGTTAAAACATTAAAAAATGAAATCAGTAAAATATGGTATCATTCCTATTTTATAGATGAGAAAACTAAAACAATAGAGGTTAGAAAATATGCTCAGTCACTTGACATGAAAGTGGAAGGCAGCCTCATTCACTTTCTAACTATTTCTTGGTATACATAGATAAAACTGATTTGGAAATTAACATTGTATCCAGAAACCTTATCAAACTCAATATTAATTCTAAGAATGTCTATGTAGATTTGTTGTGCATTTTCTATTTCATGCAGTTGTAATCACAAATAATGTAGTTTTATTTCTGCTTTTCCCTAATTTATACATGTATTTATTTTTCTTGCCTTTTCCACTGGCTGAATAGAAGTGGTCATTTCAGTCGTCTTTAACTTGTCCCTAAATTCAAAAGGAAAGCTTTCATCATTTTGCACCGAAGCATGATGTTTGTTATATCTATTGCAGATGTTCATGTGTTTTTGTCTTTGTTATTTTGTTAATATGGTGAATCCATTGATGGATTTTCAGATATTAAATCAGCCTTGCATGCCTGGAATAACCCAACTTGGTCATGATGTATTCATGTTAAATATCACCAGATTCAAATTGATAATTTTTGTTTAGGATTTTTAAATCTACATTCATTGATTTATAATTGAGAATGATTTATAATTTTCCTATTTCTTCATGGCATAATCAGATTTTATTATTTACAAGTATACTTTTTAAAAATTAGAAACTCAAGTCTAATGCAAATATAGATTGAACATGTATTCAGAATCAGTAAAGATTGATCAGACCCATTGAATAAAGCTTGTCCAAGACAATCTGAGAGAAGATTGATAATTTTTGTTTAGGATTTTTAAATCTACATTCATTGATTTATAATTGAGAATGATTTATAATTTTCCTACTTCATGGCATAATCAGATTTTATTATTTACAAGTATACTTTTTAAAAATTAGAAACTCAAGTCTAATGCAAATACAGATTGAACATGTATTCAGAATCAGTAAAGATTGATCAGACCCATTGAATAAAGCTTGTCCAAGACAATCTGAGAGAAGAT
>NW_012148618.1:6686526-6687307 GCF_000956105.1 Propithecus coquereli
CTGTAAATGTCAGTTAGGCCCACTTGTTCTAGAGTCTATTTTAAGTCCAGTGTTTCTTTGTTGATTTGTTGCCTCAATGATTTGTCCAGTTCTGTCATTGGAGTGCTGAAATCTCCCACAATTAATGTATTGCTATGTATTGCTTTTCTTAGTTTTAGTAGAATTTGTTTTATGAATCTGGGAGGTGCCTATATTTAGGACTGCTGTATCTTCTTGTTGAATCAATCTCTTTATCATTATATAGTGACCTTCTTTGTATTTTTTTCTGTTGTTGACTTAAAATCTGTATTATCTCATATAAGAAGAGCTACTGCTGCTCACTTTTTGTTTCTACTTGTTTGTAATATTTTTTCTACTCCTTTACCTTGAGTCTATGAGAATCTTTGCAAGTTAAGTTGGTCTCTTGGGGACAGGTAATATTTGGACTGTTTTTTTTTTTTTATGCACTCACACAATATATATGAGAACTCTCAAAACTTTACAATCACATGGACATTAAATAACCTGCTGCCAAATTATCTTTGGGTCAATGATGAAATTAAGATGGAAATGAAAAATTCTTTCAAAATGAATGAAAATAATGATGAAAGCTATCAAAATCTCTGCAATAAAGCAAAATGAGGCCGGGCGCGGTGGCTCACGCCTGTAATCCTAGCACTCTGGGAGGCCGAGGTGGGTGGATCGTTTGAGCTTAGGAGTTCCAGACCAGCCTGAGCAAGGGCAAGACCCCGTCTCTACTGAAAAATAGAAAGAAATGATCTGGACAACTAAAAATATATAT
>NW_012148618.1:6688192-6690920 GCF_000956105.1 Propithecus coquereli
TTAAAATAAAATTAAAAAAAGAGAAATATTGTTTATACTTAACAGAATCTAGATTATAGGGACCTTATAAAATAGTTCCCTCTTCTACTGTTTTCTGGTAAAGTTTCTATGCATTTGCCACTGCTTTGTAAAATTTATAAGAGATGTCATCTAGTCCTGGAAATGTGTGAAAGTTTTTACTAACAAATTTAATTTCTTTAAGAAACATAGGACTATTCAGATTTACCATTTCTGTTCAAAGTATTTTAGAAACTTTTCCATCTCATTTCACATTTTAAGTTTATTGGCATGGAGTAATTGGCAATATTACTATCAGAAGGAATTATATGATGTCTTCTTTTTAAAATTTCCAGTACTGATCATTTGTGCCTTCTCTCTTTGTATCTCAATCAGTATTGCCAGGGATTGATAAAGTTTAATCATTTTCAAGAAATGACTGTTTCTCTCGTGACTTGTCGATTGTATGTTTATATCCTATTCTTAATTTCTTTTTTTTTGTCTCTTCTGAGAATTAATTTATTTTTTAACCTTATATTTCCTTATCTGTTTCTTTAAGTTAAATTGCTATTGTTTATTTAACTTCTTAGGATGATTGCTTAGCTCATTGATTTTCAGCCTTTCTCCTTATCTAATATAGTGATATTTGAGGCTATGAATTTTGTTGGAATACTGCTTTGATGTGATTTCACAATTTTGATATGTCAACTTTTTCAAAGGCTTGAGGTTCAAAAATTATTAATTTCTCTTTAGATTTATTGTTTGTTCCATAGATTATTGAGATGTTTATTGCCTTAATTCCCATGCATTTAAAGATTTTTAGCTATCTTTTTAAAATTGTGGTAAAACCCACATTCTTTTGTTTTTTTGCTTTCCTTCCCCTTAGGTATCTTATTACAGTCTAAAAATTTACTGTCTTAACTATTTTTAACTGCACACTACAGTACTGTTAACTATATATAACTTGTTGTACAACAGATCTCTAAAACATTTTCTTCTTGCAAAACTGAAATTGTTTATCTATTGAACACTCCTTTCCCCTTCTGAACCCAGCCTCTGAAAAACAGTATTGTAGTTTATATTTCTAAGAGTTTGACTACGTTAGATACCACATATACGTGGAATTATGCCATATTTATCTTTTTGTCACTGGCTTATTTCACTTAGCATAATGTCCTTAAGGTTTATCCATCTTGTCACACATGACAGGATTTCCTTCTTTTTAAAGACTGAATAATATTCCATTGTATAGATATGCCACATTTTCTTTAACCATTCATCTATTGGGAGACATATGGATCACTTCCGCATCTTGACTATTGTGAACATGGAGTTCAAATATTGCTTCGAGATCCTGATTTCAATGATTCTTCTGGAAAAATCCCCAGAAGTTTGAATGCTGGACCATCTGGTGGTTCTATTTTTAATTTTTTCAGGAACCTTCCTACTGTTTTCCATAGTGACTATACTATTTTACATTCCAATCAAGAGCACACAAGAGTTGCAATTTCTCCTCATCTTCGTTATCGCTATTTTTCTATTTTGATAGTGGACATCCTAATGAGTGTGAGGTAATATTTCACTGTATTTTTGATTTGCATTTCCCTGATGTTTAGTGATGTTGAGCGCCTTTTTATATGCTTGTTGGCTCATCTTTGGAGAAATGTCTATTCAAGTCTTTCACCCATTTTTAAATCATATTTTTTTGTTTTTTTGGTGTTCAGTTGTAGGATTTTTAAAAATATATTCTGGATATTAACGCATTTATAGGCACATGGTTTGCAAATATTTTCCATAGGTTACCTTTTCACTTTGTTATTTCCTTTGCTGTGCCGAAGTTATAAAGTTTGATGTAGTTCCATTAATTTATTTTTGCTTTTGTTGTCTGTGCTTTTGATGTCATATCCAAGAAATCATAGCCAAATCCAATGTAATGAAAATTTCTTCCTATGTTTTCCACTACAAGTTTCATAGTTTTAGGTCTGCCATTTAGGTATTTAATCCATTTTTGAACTATTTTTGTATATGGTATAAGGTAAGGGTCCAGCTTCATTCTTTTGCATGTGGATATCCAGTTCTCCCAATAGATTTTGTCGAAGAGACTATCTTTTCCCTTTGTATTAGTATAGTCTTGACACCTTTGTTGAAGATCATTTGACCATATACATAAAGATTTATTTCTGGGCTCTCTATTCTGTCCCATTAGCCTATATGTGTTTTTTTGTCTGTTTTTATGATATTATCATACTGTTTTGAATAGTTCAACTTTGTCATATATTTTGAAATCAGGAAGTGTGAAATCTATGGCTTTGCTTTTCTTTATTGAGATTGTTTTGGCTATTTAGAGTCTTTTGAGAAAACATATGAACTTCAGGATAGTCTTATATATTTCTGAAAATAAATGCCATTGAAATTTTGATAGCAATTGCATGGAATCTATAGATTACCTTGGGTAATTTGGACATTTGAACAATATTGTCTTCCAGTTCATGAACACAAGATGTCTTTCCCTTAATTTCTGTCTCAATTAATTTCTTTCAGCAATGTTTTATAGTTTTCAGTGTGTAAGTCTAGCTTCCTTGGGTAAGTTTATCTGTAAGCATTTTATATGTTGATGTTATTGTGAATGGTATTGATTCTTAATTTCCTTTTCATATGATTAATTGTTAATGTACAGAAATGTAATTAACTTTGTTTGTTAATTTTGTATCCTACAACTTTGCTAAATTCA
>NW_012148618.1:6690985-6731003 GCF_000956105.1 Propithecus coquereli
ACATTAAATAAATAAATAAATAAATAAAGCAAAATGAGTGCTAAGGGGGAAGTTTATAGCACTAAATGCCTACATCAAAAAGACAGAAAGATCACAAATTAATAACCTAATATCACATCTCAAGGTATTAGAAAAACAGGAACAAACCAAAACCAAAGCTAGGAGACAAGAAATATCAAAGATCAGAATTAAATAAAAGTGAAGCAAAAAAAAAAAAAAAACACAAACAACAAAAAACAAAACCAACACAAACGAACAATGAAGAGTTGGTTCTTTTAAAAAATAAACAAAATAGATAGACCACTAGCTAGATTAACCAAGAAAAGAAGAGAGAGGATTCAAATAAACTTAATCATGAATGAAAAAGGAGACATTGCAATGGATACAAGAGAAATAGAAAAGATGATCATTCTAGACTAGTATGAACACCTCTATGCTCACAAAGAAGGGGAAAAAAATCATTTTATAAAAAAGACACCTGTGCTCGTATGTTTATTGCAGTACAATTCACAATAGAAAAGATATAGAATCAACCTAAGTTACCATAAACTGTTGAGTGGATAATATATACACCATGGAATGCCACCCTGCCATGGAAAAGAATGGAATAATGTCTTCTGCAGCAACTTGGATGGAACTGGAGGCCATTATCTATGTTAAGTGAAGTAACCCAGAAAAATAAACTAAATACTGCATGTATCACTAAGTGGTACCTAAGCAATGTGTATGCATGGTCATACAGAGTGACATAATGGACATTGGAGATTCACTATAGGAAGGTTGGGAAGTGGGGGTGGGATGAATAATTTCCTTTTGAGTACAATGTACACTATTTGGGTAATGGGTACGTACAATGAAGCCTAGACTTCTCTGCTATACAATTTATTCATTTAACAAAAAGCATTTGTACTCCCTAAATCTATTAAAATAAAATTAAAAAAAGAGAAATATTGTTTATACTTAACAGAATCTAGATTATAGGGACCTTATAAAATAGTTCCCTCTTCTACTGTTTTCTGGTAAAGTTTCTATGCATTTGCCACTGCTTTGTAAAATTTATAAGAGATGTCATCTAGTCCTGGAAATGTGTGAAAGTTTTTACTAACAAATTTAATTTCTTTAAGAAACATAGGACTATTCAGATTTACCATTTCTGTTCAAAGTATTTTAGAAACTTTTCCATCTCATTTCACATTTTAAGTTTATTGGCATGGAGTAATTGGCAATATTACTATCAGAAGGAATTATATGATGTCTTCTTTTTAAAATTTCCAGTACTGATCATTTGTGCCTTCTCTCTTTGTATCTCAATCAGTATTGCCAGGGATTGATAAAGTTTAATCATTTTCAAGAAATGACTGTTTCTCTCGTGACTTGTCGATTGTATGTTTATATCCTATTCTTAATTTCTTTTTTTTTGTCTCTTCTGAGAATTAATTTATTTTTTAACCTTATATTTCCTTATCTGTTTCTTTAAGTTAAATTGCTATTGTTTATTTAACTTCTTAGGATGATTGCTTAGCTCATTGATTTTCAGCCTTTCTCCTTATCTAATATAGTGATATTTGAGGCTATGAATTTTGTTGGAATACTGCTTTGATGTGATTTCACAATTTTGATATGTCAACTTTTTCAAAGGCTTGAGGTTCAAAAATTATTAATTTCTCTTTAGATTTATTGTTTGTTCCATAGATTATTGAGATGTTTATTGCCTTAATTCCCATGCATTTAAAGATTTTTAGCTATCTTTTTAAAATTGTGGTAAAACCCACATTCTTTTGTTTTTTTGCTTTCCTTCCCCTTAGGTATCTTATTACAGTCTAAAAATTTACTGTCTTAACTATTTTTAACTGCACACTACAGTACTGTTAACTATATATAACTTGTTGTACAACAGATCTCTAAAACATTTTCTTCTTGCAAAACTGAAATTGTTTATCTATTGAAAACTCCTTTCCCCTTCTGAACCCAGCCTCTGAAAAACAGTATTGTAGTTTATATTTCTAAGAGTTTGACTACGTTAGATACCACATATACGTGGAATTATGCCATATTTATCTTTTTGTCACTGGCTTATTTCACTTAGCATAATGTCCTTAAGGTTTATCCATCTTGTCACACATGACAGGATTTCCTTCTTTTTAAAGACTGAATAATATTCCATTGTATAGATATGCCACATTTTCTTTAACCATTCATCTATTGGGAGACATATGGATCACTTCCGCATCTTGACTATTGTGAACATGGAGTTCAAATATTGCTTCGAGATCCTGATTTCAATGATTCTTCTGGAAAAATCCCCAGAAGTTTGAATGCTGGACCATCTGGTGGTTCTATTTTTAATTTTTTCAGGAACCTTCCTACTGTTTTCCATAGTGACTATACTATTTTACATTCCAATCAAGAGCACACAAGAGTTGCAATTTCTCCTCATCTTCGTTATCGCTATTTTTCTATTTTGATAGTGGACATCCTAATGAGTGTGAGGTAATATTTCACTGTATTTTTGATTTGCATTTCCCTGATGTTTAGTGATGTTGAGCGCCTTTTTATATGCTTGTTGGCTCATCTTTGGAGAAATGTCTATTCAAGTCTTTCACCCATTTTTAAATCATATTTTTTTGTTTTTTTGGTGTTCAGTTGTAGGATTTTTAAAAATATATTCTGGATATTAACGCATTTATAGGCACATGGTTTGCAAATATTTTCCATAGGTTACCTTTTCACTTTGTTATTTCCTTTGCTGTGCCGAAGTTATAAAGTTTGATGTAGTTCCATTAATTTATTTTTGCTTTTGTTGTCTGTGCTTTTGATGTCATATCCAAGAAATCATAGCCAAATCCAATGTAATGAAAATTTCTTCCTATGTTTTCCACTACAAGTTTCATAGTTTTAGGTCTGCCATTTAGGTATTTAATCCATTTTTGAACTATTTTTGTATATGGTATAAGGTAAGGGTCCAGCTTCATTCTTTTGCATGTGGATATCCAGTTCTCCCAATAGATTTTGTCGAAGAGACTATCTTTTCCCTTTGTATTAGTATAGTCTTGACACCTTTGTTGAAGATCATTTGACCATATACATAAAGATTTATTTCTGGGCTCTCTATTCTGTC
This sequence comes from Propithecus coquereli, assembly GCF_000956105.1. Lineage (NCBI taxonomy): Eukaryota > Metazoa > Chordata > Mammalia > Primates > Indriidae > Propithecus > Propithecus coquereli. The sequence goes on from NW_012148618.1 coordinate 6,694,104, forward strand.
CCATTAGCCTATATGTGTTTTTTTGTCTGTTTTTATGATATTATCATACTGTTTTGAATAGTTCAACTTTGTCATATATTTTGAAATCAGGAAGTGTGAAATCTATGGCTTTGCTTTTCTTTATTGAGATTGTTTTGGCTATTTAGAGTCTTTTGAGAAAACATATGAACTTCAGGATAGTCTTATATATTTCTGAAAATAAATGCCATTGAAATTTTGATAGCAATTGCATGGAATCTATAGATTACCTTGGGTAATTTGAACATTTGAACAATATTGTCTTCCAGTTCATGAACACAAGATGTCTTTCCCTTAATTTCTGTCTCAATTAATTTCTTTCAGCAATGTTTTATAGTTTTCAGTGTGTAAGTCTAGCTTCCTTGGGTAAGTTTATCTGTAAGCATTTTATATGTTGATGTTATTGTGAATGGTATTGATTTCTTAATTTCCTTTTCATATGATTAATTGTTAATGTACAGAAATGTAATTAACTTTGTTTGTTAATTTTGTATCCTACAACTTTGCTAAATTCATTTATTAGTTCATATAGTTTGTGTGTGTGTGTGTGTGTGTGTGTGTGTGTGTAAAATCTTTAGTATTTTCTACATGTAAGGTCATTTTTATCTGTTAACAGAGATAATTTTACATGTTCTTTTTTTAATCAAAATATTAAGGGGGTACAAATGTTTTTGTTATATGGATAGCTTCTATAATGGTTAAATCAGGGTTATTCATGTGTCCATCATCTGAATAGTGTTCATTGTACCTGTTAGGTAGGTTTTTAATCCTTCCCTCCTTTCCTCTCCCCCTTCTTGATTTCCAGTGACTTTCACTTCACTCTGTGACCAAGTTTGCCCATTGATTAGTTCCAAATTATTAGAGAGTATATGTGGTATTTGTTTTTCAACTCCTGATATACTCTAAATAGGATAATGGTCTCCAGTTCCATTCAAATTGTTGCAAAAGACATTAAGTCATTTCTTTTTATGGCTGAGTAGTACTCCAAGGTGTGTGTGTGTGTGTGTGTGTGTGTGTGTGTGTATACCACATTTTAGTCTCATGAACACTCATGAATTGATGGGCACACAGGATGATTCCACATCTTTGAGATTGTGCTCCAACAAACATTTATTTGAGTGTAGTATGGACTGCATACTTTTTAATAAAATGACTTTTCTTTTGTGTAGGTACTGAGTAGTGGGATTGCTGGATTGAATGGTAGGTCTACTTCTAGTTCTCTGAGGAATCTTCATACTGTCCTCCACAGAGTTTGAACTAATTAGCAGTCCCACCGACAGTGTATAAGTGTTCCTTTCTCTCTGCATCCATGCCAGCATGTATTGTTTCTTGACTTTTTAATAATAGCCATTCTGACACAGGTAAGGTGATATCTCATTGTGGTTTTAATTTGCATTTTTCTGATGATTAGTGATGTTGAAAATTTTTTCATATCTTTGTTGATCATTTGTCTATCTTCTTTTGAAAAGCTTCTGTTCATGTCTTTTGCTCACTTTTTAATATGGCTGTTTGTTTCCTGCTGATTCATTTGAGTTTTTTGTAGATTTTGGATATTATCCCTTTATCAGATACACAGTTTGTGAATATTAACCCTCATTTTGTAGGTTGTCTATTGGCTCTGTTGATTATTTCCTCTTCTGTGCAAAAGTTTTTTTAATTTCATCAAGTCCAATTTATTTATTTTTTTATGGCTATAATTGCCTTTGGGGTCTTAGTCATAAATTCATTGCCTAAGCCAAAGTCTAGAAGAGTTTTCTCTACATTTTTTTTCTAGAATTTTCATGGTTTCCTGCCTTCCATTTAAGTCTTTTATCCATCCTGAATTAATTTTTGTAAGTGGTGAGAGATGGAGATTCAGTTTCATTCTTCTGCTCTTGGCTATCCAATTTTTCCAGCACTATTTATTGAATAGGGCTTCTTTTCCTGAGTGTATGTTGTTGTCTGCTTTTTCAAAGATTAGTTGATTGTAGGTAGATGGTTTTATACCTGGGTTCTCTGTTCTGTTCCATTGATCTTTGTCTCTATTTTTGTACCAATACCATGCTGTTTTGGTTACTGTAACCTTGTAATATAGTTTGAAGTTGGGTAATGTGATGCCTCCAGATTTGTTCTTCTTGCTTAAGATTGCTTTGGCTATTCAGCCTCTTTTTTGGTTCCAAATGAAGCATAGATTTACTTTTTCTAAGTCTGAGAAATATGACATTGATATTTTGATGGGAATTGCATTGAATCTGTAAATCACTTTGGGCAGTATGGATATTTTAACAATGTTGATTCTACCAATCCCTGAGCATAATGTTTTTCCATTTGTTTGTGTCATCTGTGATTACTTTCCTCAGTGTTTCATAGTTCTCCTTAGCTTTCACCTCCTTGGTTAAGTATCTTACTAAGTATTGTAGCAATTGTGAATGGTATTGAGTCTCTGAGTTGACTCTCAGCTTGACTGTTATTGATACATAGAAATGCTACTGATTGGTGCATTGATTTTATAACCTGAGACTTTGTTGAACTTATTTATTAATTCCAGGAGTCTTCTGGTGGAGTCTTTGGGATTTTCTAGATACAAGATCATATCAGTGAAAAGTGATATCCTCTTTCCTGATTTGTATACCCTTTATTTCTTTCTCTTACCTGATTTCTCTGGCTAAAACTTCCATACTATGTTGAATGGAAGTGGTAACAGGGGACACTCTTGTCTTGTTCCAGTTCTTAGAAGAAATGTTTTCAACTTTTCTCCATTCGATATGATGTTGGAGGTGGTTTTGTCATATATGGCTTTTATAACTTTGAGACATGTTCCTTCTATGCCTAGTTTGTTGAGGGTTTTGATCATTAATGGGTGTGGGATTTCGTCGAATGCTTTTTCTGCATTTATTGAGATCATCATATGATTTTCCTTTTTGCTCCCGTTTATTTGGTGAGTCACATTTATTCATTTATGTATGTTGAACCATCCTGGTATCCCTGGGATGAAGCCCACTTGGTCATGGTGGATTATTTTTTGATGTGCTGTTGAATTCGACTTGCTAGTATTTTATTAAGGATTTTTGTACCTATATTCATAAGGGATATTGGTATGTAGTGTTCTTTTTTTGTTGTGTCCTTTCCTGGCTTTGGTATCAAGCTGATACTGGCTTCATAGAATGAGTTGGGGAGGATTCTCTCCTTTTTGATTTTATGGAATAATTTCTGTAATATGGGTACCAGCTCTTCTTTGTAGGACTGGTAGAATTTGGCCATGAATCCATCTGTCCTGAGGTTTTTAATTTTGGGGAGAGTTATCTTTAATGCTTTGATCTCGCTGCTCATTACTGGTCTGTTCAGGAGCTCTATTTCTTCCTGTGTTGGGAGGTTATGTTTCCAAGAATTTGTTCATTTGCTTTAAGTTTTCTACTTTTTGTACACAGAGATTTTTGTAGTATTCATGGACGATATTTTGTATTTCTGTGGTATCAGTTGTACTATCTCCTTTGTCATTTCTGATTGAACTTTCTCTTCTGTTTTTGGTTAAACCAGCAAAAGGTCTATCAACTTTGTATATCTTTTCAAAGAACCAACTTTTGGTTTCATTGATTCTTTGTATTTTTTTTTGTTTGTTTTCCATTTCATTTAGTTCTACTCTGACCTTTGCTATTTCTTTTCTCCTAGTGGCTTTGGGTTTGGTTTGCTCTTTATTTTCTAGTTTCTTGTGACGTGATATTAGATTGTTAATTTGTAATCTATCTGTCTTTTCGATGTAAGCATTTAAGGCTACACATTTTCTTTTCAGGATTGCATTTGCTGAAAACCATACATTTTGATAACTTGTGTCCCCTTTGTTGTTTAGTTTGAGGAATCTTTTGATTTCCATCTTAATTTCATTATTGACCCAATAATCATTCAGCAGCAGGCCGTTTATTTCTATGACTTTGTGTAGATTTAAGTGTTTCTCTTGGAATTGATTTTTAGTTTTACTCCACTGTTGTCTGAGAAGATACATGGTATTATTTCAATTTTTTTGAATTTTTGGACACGTTTTGTGGCATAAAATATGATCAATCTTGGAGAATGTCTCATGTGATGATGAAAAGAATGTATATTCATTAGTTTTCAGGTAGAATGTTCTGTAAATGTCTGTTAGTTCCATTTGTTCTAGAGTTCTGTTTAGATCCAGTGTTTATTTATTTTCTGTTTTGATGATCTGTCCAGCTCTGTCAATGAAATGTTGAAGTCCCTAGCAATTATGATGCTATTATTTATCTTTTTGCTTAGATCTAGTAGAATTCTCTTTATGAATCTGAGCGCTCCTGTCTTAGGTGCTTATATATTTAGGATTGTTATGTCTTCTTGTTGAATTTTTCCCTTTACCATCATATAATGACCATCTTATCTTTCTTTACCATTGTTGATTTAAGTCAATTTTTTTTTTTTTTCTGATATGAGAGTAGTGACACCTGCTCTCTTTTGGTTTATGTTTGCAGGGAATATTTTTTGCCATCCCTTGACCTTGAGTCTGTGTGAGTCCTTGTGGGTTAGACATGTTTCCTGGGTTGTGTTTTTTCATCCATTCAGCCAGTCTATGTCTTTTGAGTGGAGCATTCAAACTATTTACTTTTAGTGATATAATTGATATGTGGGATGCTGTTCCATTCATCATGTTTGGTAGTATCTTTTTGTTTTGTTTTCCCACTTATGCTATGGTTTTGTATGAGCTGTGAGCTTTAGCTTTTGGGTGATTTTATACTGGTGGGTATCTATTATGCTGATCCTCATATAATGCTGTTCTGAGTATTTCCTGCAGGGCAGGTTTGGTCATGACAAATTCTTTCAATGTTTGCTTGTCTGGAAGTCTTTATTTCTCTTTGATTTATGAAACTTAGTTTTGTAGGATACAAAATTCTAGGCTAACAGTTGTTCTCTGTAAGAAGATTGAAGATGGGGCCCCAGTCCCCTCTGGCTTGTAAGATTTCCACTGAGAAGTCTGCAGATAGATTGCTGTGTTTTCCTTTGTAGGTTAGTTGTTACTTTCATGGATATTGGTTTGTAGCTTTCTTGTAGTATCTTTGCCTGATTTTGGTATCAGGATAATGATGCCTTGTAAAATTAGTTTGGAAGTATTTCCTCCTCTTTAATTTTTTGGAAGAATTTTAGAAGGATTGATGTTAATCTCTTTAAATGGTTGGTAGAATTCTTCAGTGAAACCATTGGTCTTGGACTTTTCTTTTTTGGGAGGTTTTTGGCTATAGACTAAATCTCCTTGTTTTTGGTCTGCTCAGAATTTTTATTTCTTCATGGTTCAGCCTTGGTAGGTTTCTAGGAATTTATCCATTTCTTATAGGTTATCCAATTTGTTGACATGTAGCTGTTCATAGTAATCACTTATGATCCTTTGTATTTCTGTTACCAGTTATGATATCTCCATTTTTGATTTTTATTATTTGAGTCTTCTTTCTTTTTTCATATTCTAGCTAAGGGTATGTCACTTTTGTGATGTTTTCAAAAAACCAAGTTAGTTTTATTGATTTTTTAAATTGTATTTTTATTATCTATTTCATTTCTTTCTGCTCTAATCTTTATTATTTCCATTCTTCTGCTAACTTTCAGTTTAGTTCTCATTTTTTTAGTTTCTTGAAATGTAAAGTTAGGTTTTGATTTGACATCTTTATTTTTTTTAAATGTAGGCATTTACCATTACAAGTTACCCTCTTAGAAATGCTTTTGCTGCAACTCATGTTTTGATATGTTCTGTTCTCATTTTCACTTTTCCTAAGATATTTTCTAATTTTCTTTGTGACCTTTTAGATTCATCAGTTGTCCAAAAGTGTGTTGTTTAATTCCCACATTTTCCATGTTTCCTGTTGCTATTGATTCATTCCACTGTGGTTAGTGAAGACATTTGGTATATTTCAATCTTCTTAAATTTGTTAAGATCTGTCTTGCAGTCTAAAATGTAATCTTTGGAAAATGCTTTATGTGCATTTGAGAAGAATGTGTTTTCTGCTCTTATTGGGTGGAGTGTTCTGCATGCGTCTATTAAGATCAATTTGTCTAAGTGTTCTTCATGTCCCGTTTCCTTACTTATCTTTTGTCTGGTTGATCTATCCATTACTGAAATTGGAGTGTTTAAAATATTTACAATTATTGCATAATTGTCTAATTCTCCCTTCAATTCTGCCAATGTTTGCTTCATATACTTGAGTACTCTATTGTTAGGTGCATATGTATTTATATTTGTTACATCTTCTTGGTGAACACTTTTATCATTATACGGTATGTCATTTTTTTGTCTGTTGTGATAGTTTTTGATTTAAAGTCTATTTTGACTGGTATAGGCACCACTGCTCTCTTTTGGTGAACATTTGCATGGAATATATTTTCCTATCCTATCACTTTTCGTTTATGTATGTTTTTAAATCTAAAGTCAGTCTCTAATAGACAGCATATAGTTGGGTCTTTTGTGTGTGTGTGTGTGTGTGTGTGTGTGTGTGTGTGTGGCGTGTGTCTTTTTTTTAAATATCCATTTAGCCACTCTATGTCTTTTGATTTCAGCATTTAGTCCATTTACATTCAAAGTAGTTATTGATAAGAACTTACTCTTGCCACTTTGTTAATTTCTTCTTTCTGTTTTGTTTCTTTTACCTCTCTTCTCTTGTTTTCTTTCTTTGTGGTTTGACGATTTTTTGTCGTGGTGTGCTTTGATTCTTTTCTCTTTATCTTTTGTGCATCCACTGTACTTTATTTGTGTTGTTACCATGGGGATCACCTCAAATATTTTGTGTTTACATTTGTCTGTTTTAAACTGATAACAACTTAGATTATACAAGGTACTCTATGTTTTACTCTCCCCAAATATACATTCTATGTAATTGATGTCGTATTCTACTTTTTATATTGTGTTTGAATTCACAAATTTCCATGGTTAAAGTTATTCTGAGTACTTATGTCTTCCAATTTATATATTAATGTTAAAAGTTATTTATGTGCCACTATTACAGTACTACAATATTCTGAGTTTGTCTTTATGTTTACCATTAATAGTAAAATTTATACTTTCATATGCTTTTGTGTTGTTCGTTAGCTTCTTTTTATTTTATCTTTAAGAACTCTCTTATAAGGCAATTCTTGTGGTAATGAACCCCCTCAATTTCTGTCTGGGCAAGTTTATTTTTCTCCTTCATTCTTAAAGGACAATTTTCTGGGTAATGTATTCTTGGTTGGCAGGTTTTCTTTGCAATACTCTGAATATTATCATCCTACACCTCCCTGCAATGTCTCTGCTGAGAAATCTACTGCCATTCTTAGAAAGACTCCCTTGTATGTGACAATTCTTTTTTCTATTGCTGTTACCAAAAATCTCTTTGTTTTCAAATTTTGACAGTTTAGTTATAATGTGTCTTGGAGTAGACCTCTTCGAGTTCAATCTATTTGGGAATAATGTTAATTTTCCTCCCTAGATCTGGGAAGCCTTCAACCATTATTTCTTTAAATAGGCATTGTCTCTCTCTTCTGCTTCCGGTACTTCATACATTGTACAGATTAAGTTGTGTATGCTGTCTTCATTCTTTTCCATTCCTTTTTCTTTTTGTTCCTCTAACTGGCTAATTTCAAATGAGTTGTCTTTGATTTCACTGATTCTTTCTTCTGCATGATCGTGTCTGTTGTTGAATCTCTGTACTGAATTTTTCAGTTCAGTCATTGTGTTTGTCAGCCTCGAGATTTCCATTAAGTTCTTTTTTAAGGTTTCTATTTCTTTGTTAAACTTCTCATTTTGTTCATGTATTATTTTTCTGATTTTATTTCATAGTCTTTGTTCTCTTATAGCTTATTGAACTTCAAGATGATTACCTTGAATTCTTTGTCAAGCAGTTCATGAATCTCCATTTTGTTAGGATTTGTCATTGGAGCTTTATTAGTTTCCTTTGGTGGTGTTACATTTGCCTGATTCTTTGTAATCCATGTAGTCTTACACTGTTTCCTGTGAATCTGAAGGAGCAAACAACTTTTTGAGTCTTTAGAGGCTGGTTTTTCAGGTAAAGAACTCCTCCTAAGGGGTCCCCCAGACTGATGGAACTGTCTCTAGGGTCATAGCTGAGCAGGCATAGAGCTGTGTCACATGGATGCTGCTTGGCTTGTAGTCAGTTCTGTGATTAGAGGCCCCGTTACTGGGGACACAGGAGGGCATGATCCTGGCCTGGTTCCCAGTTAGATGGGGCTGCCTCTGGAACCATGGTAAAGCATGGTTGGAACTGGGTCCAGGACCACTTCTGATGGTAGGCCTATTACCAAGGGTTCAATGTGTATAGCTCCTGCTGGGTGCTAGCATGAGTAGGACTGCCCCCAAACTGTGGTTGATGGAGGATGGAGTTGAGTCACATGGCTGCTTGAATGTCCATAATTGGGTCTGACATCAGCAGGCCTACCAATGGGAGCGTAGAGAGAGGTGTCTCACACCAGGTTCCTATGTGGATAGGATTGCCCTCAGACCATAGCAAAGCAGGGCTGGAGCTGAGTCATAGGGCCGAGAGCCAGGACTGAGTCTGTAGGTCTTCTACTGAAGGTATGGAACGGCATGATTCTTCCCAGGTACCCTGGCAAAATGGGGCCAGTTACAGGACTAAGATCAAGCAGGATCTAAGATCAGATTTGAGCTGAGACCACAGGGGAAAGGGGTTGTTTCTGATGTACAGCTGAGATCACTGTCAGTGAGCCTGCCACTGGGGCACAGGCTAGCTTTCTCAAAGTGGCCCTCCTTGGTCTTGGGCATCATTAGGGTTCTACAACCTCCTACTTGGATGTCGAAGCTCCCACAAAGGCATTTTTATTTATAAATGGTTGCCAAATTGTTAATACTGTGGGGTATACAAACTGGGACCTCCTTTTTTGCCATCTTGCCTATGTCACTTTCTGGCTTTTGACAGTTTGATTATAATGTCTCAGTGTGGGCCTTTTTGGGTTCATCCTATTTTCAGTCCTCTGTCTTGAATTTGGATATCTAATTCATTCATCAGACTCAGGAGTTTTCAGCCATTATTTCTTCAAATAAGCCCTCTGATCCTTTCTTTCTTCTCCTTTTCATCCTCCTGGAGATTGGTTGGCTTGATGATATTCCATAAGTCCTTTAGACTTCCTTTAATTTTTTTTTATTTTTATTACTCTAACTAAAGAAATTCAAATAACCTAACTTTAAGCTTGCTGATTCTTTCTTCTGCTTGATTAAGTCTACTACTGAATCCCTCCAGTGGATTTTTTGGTTTAGTTACTGTATTCTTTGGTTCCGGAATTTCTGTCTGGTTCTTTTTCATAGTTCTGGTCTCTCTGTTCTCATTTTGTTCATGCATGATTTTCGTGATTTCATGTGAAAATCTCTAACTATGACTATGGATTTGTCTATTTCCCCTTATTGCTCTGTCAATTTCTGTTAAACATGTTTTAAGGCTGTGTAATTGTATACGTACAAATTAAGAATTGTTACCTCTTCCTGGTGAATTAAGCCTTTTAACATTTTGCAGTGTACTTTATGATAGTGCTTTTAATCTTAAAGCCTATTTTGTCTTCTATTAAAAGAGATCTACATAAACTATCTTTTGCCTAGCTTTTGCATGGCACATGTTTTCTCATTCTTTTACTTTCAGCCTTTTTGCACCCTTATTTTTAGTTGTGTCTCTTCCAAAGAGGATATGGTTCAGATCTGCTTTCTATTCAATCTAATATTCTTTATCTTTAAAGTGGGGCAGTTGGGGCATTTGTATTTAATGTAATTACCGAGATATTTGTATTTAAATATATAATCCTACCATATGATTTGCTTGTGCTCTTGCTCTATGCTTATTTTACTCTCTTCTTTTGCCCTTTTCTATTGTTTAAACAATTAAAAGCTTTATCCTAAAGCTTATAAAATGTTATCTTGATGTATGAAGTTTATTAGTAATCTGAACATTTGCCATTTTTATGTATAATGCAAAGGCTTTAACCATTTAATTCCACTTTCCTAACATTCTTAGTTACATGTATTGCTTTGTATTTAATTCTATGTATATTTTTAAACTGTAAGAGACATTATTGTTACAGATAGTCAATATCCACTAATATTTCCTCATATATTTACTCTTTTCATTTCTTCTTGATCTTTCCTGCATCTCTGACATTCCATCTGGGATCATTTCCTACTGCCTTAACATGCTTTACTATCCTTTGGTGTGCATTATCTGCTAGTAACAAATTTTCTTAGTTACCGTCATCCTGGAAATTCCTTCAGTTAAAGGATATTATTGCTGGGTACAGAATTTATTATTCTTAAAGGATATTATTTCTGGGTACAGAATTCTGGGATGGCAGGTATTTTCATTTAGTACTATGAAAGATATGATTCCATTATGTTTTGGCTTCACTTATTCTGTTGAAAAGTTAGGTTTCATTCTAACTGTTGCTTCTTTGAAAGTAGCCTGTTACTAACCCACTTTTGTTGTTTTCAATTTTTTTTCTTTGCCTTTTGTTTCTAGAAGTTTTGTCATCATGTGCCTAAGTATGGATTTCTTTTTATTTTGCTTGGGGTTCATGAGACTTCTTGAATGTATACTTTGGTATTTTGTCAATTTTGGAAAGTACTCAGCCATTATCTTTTCGAATATTGCACCTTCCCTATTATCACTTTCCTCTCTTTCTAACTAATAACATGTATTCTAGATCTTCTCATTGTGTCTGTGCCTCTTATCCTTTTATGAATATTTTCTATCTTTGTTTCTCATCATCCTTCATTCTGAATATTTTCTTCTGACTTCTCTTCCAGTTCACTGAACCACTCTTTGCCTGTATCTACAGTCTCCTGGAAAGACCCTTCCCCTTTTCCACCCCATTTCAAACAGTCAAAGCTCACAAACACCATTTGCCAATGTGATCAAAAGGATTGATGTTATTACTCTGAACTTGGGTTTAAATCTGTCAGTATAAGAAGTTCAAAATTCCCAGATCATGTTTATTCCTTAAAATCCAATCACCATATCTATCGGCAGTGAGGCAACTTTTCCACCATCCGCTCTATCTTATATATTTGATTTACTTGTCTGTCTCACTGCATAGAATGCAAGATACATGAATGCAATAATTTTTAGCTGTTCAATTCACTGTTGCATCCCCAATGTCTAAACAGTGCCAGGCATGGAGAAATAAGCACTCAAGAAATATGTATTGAACGACTAAGTAGTATGCTGCTTCTCTTTTACAAGAGATCACCAAACTGGAACTTTATGAAAAAACCAATCAGAAACTTTATTTCTTAAAACAACAACAAAAAGCTGCATGGTTTAGTATAGTAACTAAGTAAACACTAAAAATAAAAGACAGCCAATTAGAGTTCGACAGCAGAGAAAACAAACAAAACATGATTGGCTATTTTTGTTATTATCCTTCCGCAAATCGGTAAATCTTCCATGAGTTTAGGATTCAAAAAACTTTTTCACTGCCCAGTTTGATTCCTGATAAACTGATATCATTGTGGTATATTGTTGCTACTACTAAAGTACATTTATGAAGGACAGAAATTAGTCAAGTAGCCTCGTCAATTTGAGTGAATCTGATGCTTGATTTATTAATCTGCTCCAATGACCATGTGTAGCAGCAATGACCCAATAATAACTACAGCCCAGGACCCAGGGAAGTCCCAAGTTGTATCATTTAGTTTGATAGCATTAGGTTTTGACAACTGCTAAATATCTTTATCCATCTTACCAAATCAGTTTTCTGTTCATTAGCCTGAGGGCAAAGGTACGGGGGCGGGGGGATGGGGTAGGGAAGTTGTGCTGAACCAAATGTTGGTGAAAAGTTATCCTTTATCTTTTTACTTCATTTGTCTCATCTGTAAGGAAACATTTCTGAGGTGGCATGGTGACAGTGGTAGCATACCTCTATAGAGGGTATCATTGAATTTACACATGTACCTCTGCGTGATGAGAGAAAATTCCCATGCACAACACACTTAAGAGGCCTGCCATCCCAACACTTTCAGTAATCTTTTATACATATGATTTTTCCCCCAGGAGTCTTTGTTTAGACTTTACTATAGAATTAACTAGATTTCAATCTTAAATGATGTGAATAATGTTTTCACCTGAGTTCAGTGGAAAGTTTTAAAGGTCCCTCGTATGTCTCTTTCTACTAAGACTACTAAAACGTTGCAGAATAACATTTAAATATTTATTTATCACTGGGACTCACTATACTGCCCCCCTATTAATTTTATTAATCAAATATTTTTAAAATATAAAATCTATGCTCATTGTAAGAAGTCACAAATTACAGATATATAAAGAATTAAGCTGCTCTATGTTTTTCCCATTCTCTCCAGAAGTCCAATACTATCAGTCTGGTGATTATATACCCACCTCTTACTACCCTCATTAATACATAAACAAACATATACCCTCCTTGCCTCCACCACTGTTTTTAGAAAAATAGGATCATAACTTCTACATTGCTGTTCACCTTGAATCAATAATAAATTATGGCCATAACTTCAGTTCGGATTAGCAAAACTAGTGATATCTGTCACTGTAATCATAGCACTGGGAATAATGATTACTGATAACTTAATGTTAAGACTAGAATTACTCCGTAATTTGTCTATATTTATAGTGAATTCCACGTAGACCTAACAGTTTTTTAAACAGATTAGGTGATCATAGATATATGTTGGATTGCAGAGAAAAATAAGAGTATAGAGATGATTAAATGTTACAAAGTTTTTTAAGACATTGGTTGATATGTCTGAAATAAAACAAAATAAAATGAAAGACCCAAGAATGGGCTATGAGACTGATAATATCTGTAAAATTACAACTTTCAGAAATGTAAGCTCTTATTATTACATAAAATATATCATTGTCCCATGAGATTATTTCAACATAAAGAAAAGTTAAGTGCTCAGTGATTATAGAATACATTAGTACTCAGGAGATTATTTCAACAAAAGCAAAGTTAAGTACTAAGTTATAGTATGGAACATTAGTAAAATTGGGGTTAAATTTCTATGAACCTTGTCTCTTTATAAATACAATAGCTTTGCCAATAATTAATTTAAAATACCATTTTTACAAAGCTGTTTGAAAATTTAAAACAACTATATAAGGAAGAAAGAGCTTCTGAATAGTTACAAGTAAAAGTCTTGATTTTTCTGTTAAAGGTTATACATTTTAATATGATCTTTTGGTTGATTTATATAAAGCTTTGGATTTTTCATTTTCTCAAGCCTGTCACTTCAGTGATGTATAGTACATTTTAGCATCAGGTTTGCCATAAGCAATAAAGTCAGGGCCCCATAGAAATTTTAATATATTTCCCCATTTTTAACCCAGAGCTTTCCATCATTCAGTTATTTTGTTTGGGATCCCATGTTTAGTTCATATCATTTTTACACTCATATAAATAATTTAAGGTTTTAACTCAGAGGTATAATTTCAGTAGATTAATTATTTAATAGAAAAGTTTAAGGGTCACATGTAAAGTGAAAATCTAGATGATAACTTAAAATTTACACTAACAATCTCTCTACATGTTGTATTTTACATTCTAGTTTATTTAGAGCATTTTTCTCTAGCAAGATCAAAAAAGATAAACAAGAAAGGACTCTCATTAAATGGTATGCAACATGAAATAGAAACCCATGTCTCTAAGATTCTATATGAAGAAAAAAATTAAGTATGAAAATAATAATCAGTTAAATTAAAAAGTTCTTATTGCAGAACTAATAGCTGTTACAGAGGGTATGAAGATAAAAAGGAATAGTCCTCAAGACATCTGCAACCTAAAAGAATAATAAGTCCTTACATAACTATAATATAAAGCTGAATAAAGTGCTTGTACGAAGAAAGGAAGAAACAAAGTGTTATAGCAGTTCATCTTATGTGGCTAAATGTGTAAGAGTACTTGAGTTCAATCTCGCATGTGGGTAGGATTGTAAACAGTTAAAGGGAAGAAGAAAGGAAAGCAGATAAGATAGAACAAACAAAGGCAAGAGAGGACAGAAGCAGAAGGCATAATAAGAGAGTATCCATTGGTTCAGTATTATGAGAACGAAAGATACATGTAGGGGAGTCCTGAGAGCAAGACTAAAACAGCACATTATGTCAATATATCAGATGGCCTTCAATTCATGGCTGGTCATCTTATTCATTTAGAAAATAATTTAGCACTACTGTGAAATTTTGTGCAGGAAAATAAATATTAGAAAGAAAATCAATATAGCAATGAAATTAAATGTGGAGAGTTAAAAGTAAGGAGTCCACTTAAATTAGTTGTATACTGGCCAAGAGTTTGGGCAAGATACACCTTAAACCAGAGAGATGGGCACCGGAATGGAATGATGTAAGAGATATATTAAAACTAGAATATAAAGGATTAGATAACCAATTGAATGAATGTTCATGGTAAATGAGAGATAGCTTAAGAGATGATGCCAATATTCTCTGCCTCAATTACTAGGAGGAGAACAGTTGCATTACATAACAAAAAACAGGGAGTAAGTACACTTGGAGGGGAAAATGAGTTCAAGCTTTTTTTTTTCTTTTTTTGAGACTGAGTCTCGCTCTGTTGCCCGGGCTAGAGCGCCATGGCGTCAGGCTAGCTCACAGCAACCTCAAACTCCTGGGCTCAAGCAATCCTTCTGCGTCAGCCTTCCGAGTAGCTGGGACTACAGGAATGAATATATATTTTAATTGTCCAGCTAATTTCTTTCTATGTTTAGTAGAGACGGGGTCTCGCTCTTGCTCAGGCTGGTCTCAAACTCCTGAGCTCAAACGATCCACCGGCCTCGGCCTCCCAGAGTGCTAGGATTACAGGCGTGAGCCACCACGCCCGGCTGAGTTCAAGTTTTATACGTAATGATATTAATACATATTGGTAGCTATGCCCAGTAGCCAGTTAGAAATAAGGATCTAGAGTTAAAGCGAAAGAGTAGATATTAATAGGAAAACTAGAAAGAGAGTGACTTGAGAACCATATGCATAAAGAGGTAAAAATTAAACTTGTGAGAAAAGAGATAATTCCAGAAAGAGAAAATGTTGAAAAAGAAAAGAATGGATCCATAAAACGAACCTGAAGCATATGTACAAGTTGAAGGTAAGAAGAAGAGAGGCTACTGAAGACAGAAGAAATCTTGAGAGAGGTAGAAGTAAAGTCAGACTAGTACAGAAACATACAACCGTTATAGAGGAAATTTTCAAAGAGATGGTGGCCATTGTTATCAAGGAAAAGGATTAAAGATTATAAAGACTGAGAAAAGGCCAACAGCAGTTCACCAAAGCGATTAAGGTCAAGCTAGATTGCAAATGTGTTATAGAATAAACGAAAACTGAAGGAATTTAGGGAACAGATTGCTTTTGAGAATAATATTCAAGGTACCACATTCTAGGTCTTACTGTTATTTGAGATGGAATGTGGTTAATCTGTTCATATGAGTTTGAAGCAGCAGTGTGATTTTGATAAAATATGTGGAATAGTACTTATCATTTTTGCTCTCCAGCAGTTATTCATTTTTCTTTTGGTAATCATAACTTTGTTTTCCCTCTAAACATCCCATTCTCCACTATATGGGTTGGCTCAGAAATAAAGCTGGTGACTTAACCGAAGTTTTACCCTAGATCCTATGACTGATTCAGGGATGGGTATATCAGCTAACTCAAACCAATGAGATGCAATGGAATTTCTGGGAAACCAGCTCTCACTATTTCTGTCTGGATATATTCAAGAATACTACCACGAAGCCTGTTAGTTTCAAAAACAAAACAAAAACAAGAAAAACCTCAAACAGTTGTAACTGAGGCAACATGTAACATATTAAGTTATAACAATGAAGTTAAAAAAAGATATCTAACAAAATTCCAACGAATGAAATCAAAGAACTAAGTAAACGAAGAGCTATTATTTGTTCATGGATAGAAAGACTCAACATTGTCAAGATGTCAATTCTTCCCAACTTGGTCTATAGATTCAACACAATCCCAGTCAAAATCCCACCAAGTTATTTTGTGGATATTAAAAAATTGATTCTAAAGTTTATTCAGAGAGGCAAAAGACAGAGAATAGTCAACACAATATTGAAGAAAAAGAACAAAGTTGAACAACTAACACTATCTGACTTCAAGACTTACCATAAAACTACAATAATCAGAACTGTGGCACTGGCAAAAGAACAGACAAATAGATCAGTGGAACAGACTACAGAGCTCAGAAATAGACCACACAAATATACAAAAGAACAAGGCAGTACAATGGAGAAAAGACAGTCTTTTCAACAAATGGGGCTGAAGCAACTGGATATCTACACATAAAACAATGAATCTATACCCAGACCTTATGTCCTTTACGAAATTTAATTCAAAATCTATCATAGACCTACATGTAAAACACAGAGCTATAATACTCCTAAAAGATAACAGAGGGAAAAATCTAGATGACCTCAGGTTTGATGATGACTTTTTTAGATACAACACCAAAAGCATGATACAAGAAAGAAATAATTGATAAGCTGGGCTTCATTAAAATTAAAAACTTCTGCTCTGTGAAAGACACCACTAAGAGGATGAGAAGATAAACCATACAGAATGGGAGAAAATATTTGCAAAAGACAAATCTGAAAAAGACCTGTTATCCAAACTATACAGAGAACACTTAAAACTCAATAACAAGAAAACAAATAACCCAATTAAAAAGTGGGCAAAGGACATGAACAGAAACTTTTCAAAAGAAGTTAGACTAATGGCCAAGAAACATATGAAAAAATGCTCGACATCTCTAATCATCAGGGAAATGCAAATCAAAACCACAATGAGATATCACCTAACTCCAGTGAGAATGCCTTTTATCAAAAGTCCCAAAACAGGCTGGGTGTGGTGGCTCACACCTGTAATCCTAGCACTCTGGAAGGCTGAGGTGGGAGGATCACTTGAGGTCAGGAGTTTGAGGTGCTAGGTGAGCTATGCTGACACCATGGCACTCTAGCCCAGGTGACAGAGTAAGACTCTGTCTCATAAAAGAAGAAAAAAAGTCCCAAAACAACAAATGTTGGCATGGATGCAGAGAGATAGGAACACTCATACACTGCTGGTGGGACTACAAACTAGTACAACCTCTATGGAAAGTACTATGGAGATACCTCAAAGAACAAACCATAGAACTACCATTTGATCCAGCAATCCCACTACTGGGTATTTACCCAAAGGAAAAAAAGACATTCTATAAAAGAGATATCTGCACTCAAATGTTTACAGCAGCACAATTCACAATTGCAAAGATGTGGAAACAACCCAAGTGCCCATCAATATTTGAGTGGATTAACAACATGTGTTATAGTATACCACGGAGTACTTCTCAGCCATAAAAAATGATGAATTACCTCTTGTATGATCCTGGAGGGAGCTGGAGCCCATTCTTCTAAGTGAAGTATCACAAGAATGGAAAAACAAACACCACATGTACTCACCATTAAATTGGTAATATTTGATCAACACTAACGTGCACATATGGGAAGTAACATTCATAGGGTGTCAGGCAGATGGGAGGAGGGACGAGGGGATGCATAAATCCACACCTGATGGATGTGGTGCACGCTGTCTGGGGGATGGGCATGCTTACTGGGTGATGCAAAGGCAATTTATGTAACTGAAGTGTTTATACCCCCATAATACTCTGAAATAAAAAATTAAAAAAATAAAAATAAAAATGGGCAAAAGATCTTAAGAAACACCTCACCAAGGAAGATATACAGATGGCAGAAAAACAAACAAACAAACCCCAAGATATTAAAAGACGTTCAACATCATATATAATATAGGGAATTGCAAACTAACACAATGAGATAACACTTCAAACCTACTAGTATGGCAAAAGTCCAAAACACTTACAACACTCAGTGTTGGTGAGGATGTAACAACAGAAACTCTCATTTGTTGCAGGTGGGAATACAAAAGAGTACAGCTACTTTGGAAGGCAGTTTGGCAGTTTCTTACAAAACTAAATTGTGCTTCTTGGCATTTACACAAATGAATTGAAAACTTATGTTCACACAAAAATTTGCACATGGATGTTTATAGCAGCTTTATTCGTAATTGCCAAAATGCGGAGGGAACCAAGATGTCCTTTAGTAGGTGCATGGATAAAGGGATATATTCAGACAATGGAATATTATTCAGCACTAAAAAGAAACAGCTATCAATCCATCACAAGAAATGGGGGAATGCAAATGCATATTAATGAGTGAAATAAGCCAATCTGAAATGGCTACATACAGTATAATTTCAACTACATGACTTTCTGAAAAAGCAAAACTATGGACAGTAAAAAGATCAGTGGTTACTAGGGGTTAGAAGAGAGGGAAGGATGAATAGGTGAACACAAAGAATTTGTAAGGCAGTGAACTATTCTGTATAATATAATAATAGTGGATACATGTCATTATACATTTGTGAAAACCCGTGCAATGTATAACACCAAGAGTAAACCCTAAAGTATACTGTGGACTTAGAGCCATAATGGTCTGTCAGTATAGGTTCGTCAGTTGTAACAAATGTACCAGTCTGTTGCTGGGTGTTCATAGTGGGGGAAGACGAGTGGAGGCAGAGGTATACGGGAACTCTGTACTTTCTGCTCTATTTTGCTGTGAACTTAAAACTGTTCTAAAAAATAAAGCCTATTTTTTTTTTTTTAAATTGTCTAAGGTCAACGCAGTAATACCGAAAAATTACATTTTTAAAATCAGTTATAAAGTAACAAGAGTTAATGACATTTTTCTTGATTGTGCAATAATGTTGAGACTCTTGAAACATAAATATGTTCAAAACAAAAATGATACATCACTTTGGTGACATCCAGTAGAATAAGTTTGATTGGCTAAATAAAGTGACCACATTTTCCTCTTCATTTTCAAATGCCTCTGTATCATGACATTACTGGCAGAGATGGAACAAGAAAGACAGAAGGAGGAAAAGAAACTAGTGTGATGGAAGAAAAGAAATGTTACAGAATGAGGGTTACAGATGAAGTAAAAGGAAAAATAAGAGGCACATCTCACACAGAGGTCATTGGGAGGATGTGTTAACAAAAAAGAAAGAGTGAATCCTGAGGAAGTTGGCAATAATAATGAACAAGCCATTGACATTTTAACGATTAATAAATGGTTCCATTAGCTTCTTCTGATTAAGGTATGTTTTTCTAAGAAATAAAGAAAAGGTAATGAGAAAAAAACAATCATAATAATTGAGAAAATACTATGTAATTTCTTTGTATAGAAATGGAAGCTTAGTGAAAACAATGTTCAAAAATGCTTTTCAAGAATTATGAATATAATTAGATGTTCTGTAGTTGTCAGGCACTGGGGACACCTAAAAAAAAAAGAAAGAAAGAAAATGCACCAAATTTATTCAGTGTCAGTGAATATCCCACCTTAAAGAAGTAACACTGCGATCTGCAATAACACAAATGGACCATGAAGACCACTGAAATACCAAAACAACAAGGTGGCATGTGTCTAAATAAAAATCTGGTGGTTTTGGTTTTCTGTGTGTTTACACAGCAGCAAAAGTTGCAGAAACCTAGAAGTAAAGTTGAGTCTGAAAGATGTTTGGGTAGTATAACTTCACTCTCTTGAGGGTTACCAGAGTTTTGGTAAAAGGTCACCAATAGTTATCACCCAGCCCAAATCAATGACCTATTTTCAATCCTGTCTATTATTTTTCTGAAGCATTGACGCCAGTAACTATTCTTTCCTTGTGTAAACTCTCTCTTTCTGAGATTTCTGGCATTACCATTCTTTTCCTGCCTCTGCTGGATTCTCGTTAATCCTCTTAATCCTTTAGATTCCCTATCATATAGTATATATATCTATGGGTGTGCCTCAAGACTTGGGGAAAGAATACTAAAGATACAGGAAGACTTTTTCCAATTCTTTTTCTGTCACTACTCTCATTTCCTCACATAATTTCAGCTCTCATTTCTATGGTGATAAATATAAAGCAACATCTCAAGGATCAAACCTTTTAATTCAAAGATCTAATCCATATCTTTACTCCACAGACATCTTTAAATCGAAATTCTGCTGTACCTTGACAATCAATGTATTTAAAATAAAACTCCTTATTGCACTTCTACCTCAATTTCCATCTTTTACTTGTACTTCTGTTCCCATGGATATTTTTAGAAAGGTTTTATTTCTCCTTTTCCTCTCTTGGGTTTGGTATAATGAAGATCCAATTTATCCTCAAACCTTTCCCCTAATACTTATTTACAATAACCTAATTCTTATCTTGCCAGATGATTTAATATTTGGTTTTATATTGTCTTGTATTTTCATTTTTAATGTATATATTATTCCCTTTTCAACTGATCTATGGACCCTTTAGAAATGTAATATGTTCAGTATCAAATAGAGCTCTCAAAACTATAAAAATCTGTAAAATTCTTAATTATTGACTGAGTAGCTGTAAAAAAATCACCAATGCTAGAATCAAATTTCTTTATCCTGTTATCTTTTCTTATAGAATTATATATACAGAGTCAGTGCACATATCTCAATTTTCTAATGAAATAACAATCTTAGGTTTACTTGCCTTGTCCTCCAAGTGCAATTCTAAAAAGCGTAGATAAGCCACAGGTGCAAATGCATCAGCTGAATGTATGACTACTTCTGATGAATCCCTAAAATACAAAAATTTTATAATGCATTTATTTACTATATAAGTTATGGCAAATCACTCCTGCTACTGACTAGAAAATACCAAAAATTCTTGTTCTGTATTTATTTCCATGTTGTATTTATACAATATGTTGTGATTAATATATATATTTTAATAATCCAATATGTAATTGGGAAAAGGATTGAGAATACTATCCTTTGAGAAAAAACGATGAAGCTTTTCATCTTTACTTGGACATACAGTTCAACTTTTAGGTTCATTCAAAGCTCTCCAAAAAATTTTGAGACTTAAAATCCTGTTCAATTTCATTTTCACAAATTTTCTTGGTATGGGCTAAGCATTAAACATTAGTGCTTTATCTTCATTATTCTTTTCATTTTCAAGAGGTAATTCATTCAGTGTTTCACACAAAATCTCAATTATCCTTCACAAAAGAAGTACTGGTGATGGTTTTTAAGCTCTAGATGAACTCTTCACATTGCAATATCATTGCTATTAAAATTGATTGTCTGACATAGTAATTACCACATTCAGGTAAAATGGTATGAACTGCTTGCTGGCACCATATGGATACATGTAAATTAACTCAACTTTTATCAAAGATACCCTGTAAAGCACATATGAATAACTAAGATTATGTGTGAAGTTCTAATAACTAATTATTTTTTATTGTTTATTAAGAGAGCAATAATGTTTTGCATTTCAACTAAAAATTTAAAAATAGAAATTCCTCATTTCTCTTAAACGCCTGGGGAAGTGTTCCATTGTTAATAGATTATTAGGATTTTGACAATTGTAGCACAGCAAAATAAATCCTTTCTTTGACTCTTTGCCACTAATCTAAACACATTCTTGATTCACTTTTGTGATGCAAAGTTACTCAGTAGCAACAGAAGAAACCTCAAAATATTTGGCTCTAAAATATTAAATTTTCATAAGCAAAATATGTTTACTTTCCACTTGAAAGATTCAAGATCAAGAAAAAAGTATGTTTGATGATTAAAAAAACCCAAATTATCATTCATGAACCTTTAGTATAAAATATGCATCTTGCTAATGCTTAGGAAAAATAACATTAAAAGGGACTTCTATGACATTAAAAGGAAAGCAACTTATACTGTAACAGAAATAGAATCACTAAAGAGTTGGGATTCTGGTGGAAAGAAAGATATATCTTGCCTTCACAGGCTACATCAACCAAAACATGTCTCCAGGTATGATGAGGAGGAGGAAAGAGAAAATAGGGGAGGCCCTCTTGTTTGCTACCACCTGCCCCTCTTGCTTGACCCCCCCTTGGTTTGTTAGCCCTAACCTTGCTGTTTCTACATTTCCTCCAGAGCTGCCTGCTCTGGTCCTATCTTGGCTCCTTAATCAGATTCAAACCTCAATTTCTCTTTATGATCTCACTCTTATATTAAATTTTAATCTCTCTGTTTTCTGACCTTGGCCTTGGAAACTGACCTCGAGCCTTAATTATGCCTAATCTAGGCAGCTTGATTTTGATATTCTTGACAATGGAGTCCACCAAAACTATAATTAACGTGAACCAATACTATCTCTGCAGAATGGACTTCAGGTTCTCCTTTCTTAGGTTAGTTATTCCCAGTAGAAACAGAAGGATGACAGCAAATAACTTACTTAATTGATGTAATTACTGTACTCTGAATCAAGATTGTTATCCAGAAAGAACATTCTGAGCACTAAATGAAGACGACTGTGATTTTTATGGATTATATTAAATCCATAATCTCTAATTGACTAACATCATTTCATTCACTTATATAAAGCAAGAGTTGACTGGGAGAGACTAGATTGCAAATGAACAGCTTTTAGTTTCAAACAGATTAATGCCACTATTGCTCTTTTCTCTTTCATAAACTATCACCTGACACTCAACTTTCAAGGATCTCTGATTTCTGTTTGCTTCATTGATTTCTCTGAATCTTAAAAGGAGAATCTGTCAGAATATTCTCAGATTAACCCAGAAAATTCAGACCCATTGTGCCACAGCAAAAAGGCTTTCCAGTTGGCTGTCCTCCTCCCATTTCCTTATTAATACAAGTAATCAGTGTGATGGTCATCACCTCTCCTACAGCTGAGGCTTTTCCACAGCTACGAATTCACCCATGTTTCCTTTCATTGCTATGTTAGGCTCACTCCTACTTACAACATCAAAAGGGCAGCTGAATCTGGCCTGAGCCTTTCTTCCCAGATACCAGGCTCCTGAGGTATGGGGTCAGGCTCTACCTCTCACCTCAAAAGAAAAAAGAAAACCTGGTATTATCTTTTGAAACTCAGCCATGGTCTTTGTTTCCACCTCTCCAGGAAAAAGACAACCGCGCTAGCTTGGGGCCGAGGCACTGTTTACCTCTCTTGCTCAAACATACGGTTTCTGTACTCATTAAAATGTACACAGATATTCCCTGTGGACTCACACTTATCCTCACAGACATCTTAAATGTTATTTCCATAAAGCCTTCTCTAACAGCCTCACACAGTGCTAGTTTTCTCCTTTACGTGCTTTAGTACTATGTTTAGAGCCCTTTCACGACATGTCCACTATGTTATAATTATGTATTTGTGCACCTGTCTTCCTTCTGAGGAAGGGAGCAGTTCTGTTCATCTTTGTCTGACTCTGTTCCACCCTACCCGTGGCTCAGTACATAGTACATTGCCTGGTATTCCTTAGACATTTGTTGAATAAATAACCATATAGCCACTTACTCACTGACTTACCAGAACAATTTTCAGTCTTGCAAGCTCCATTCATGGTAAGTGACTTACATAGGTGTATCATTTCTTATCTTTTATACCATATTTTACTGTCCCTTTTCTATGTTTAGATACCCAAATATTTACCATCATGTTCCAGTTGTCTAAAGTATTCAGTATAGTAACATGCTGTACAGGTTTGTAGCCTAGGAGCAATAAGCTATACCATATAGCCTAGGTATGTAGTAGGCTACCATCTAGGTTTGTGTAAGCACATTCCAAGATGTTTGCACAAAGACAAAATCACCTAATGACACATTTCTCAGAACATATCCCTGTCATTAAGTGATACATGACTGTACATACTTTCTGATACATGCATACCGTATATACACATATTCATGTATGTGCACATATGTACCAATAATACCATATAACATCTCTAGCATAATAAAAATGAAGGCTAGTAAGTCTGAAAATTTAAATATAAGGAAAATAGTGCATAAATTTAAATAAAATCCCAGGTGACACAGAATCCATATGAGAAGGCAAATGTAAAGTACTGGCTTTATCTTCACTTTGAAACATCACATTATGGTGCTTAGTACTGAGTCATGTCTTGAGTGGGTAGGAGACATGAGTAGGTGGGGAAAGTGGAAAATGAGTATACAGTGTTTTAACCATAGAATTTAGTCTTTCCTTTATTCCTTCCTTCATTCTTATTCCTTCATCCATCCATCTATTCCACATGTAGCAACTCTGTAGCAGTAGTATAGTAATATTGACAATTCAAACAGAAATATAGGATCTCAAATACTGACATTGAAAAAATGTGTGCATTAACAGAGAGAAGAAAATGATTGCCTTCATTAACACTTTAGGATTTTAGTTTTCAATTCTGAGATATATAAATATAATATATAAAGGTAATAAGTAATGAGAAAGTAGGTTTTTTGAGGACCTACAATTGTCCTCTTTTCTTAAAAGCTAAGCTATAATTCTTTTCATAGGGCTCCTCGTGAAAAAATTCATTTTCTGATTTTGAAATTTGTTTCTAGACATGAGTGACTTCACATACTAATTGACATGAAAATCAAATTGTAAAACATTCTAGGTAGAAATTTTTAAAATTATTTACAGACAAAACTGTTATACCAGTCTTTCCTACAATATTTTTAAAACGTCAGTTGGAATTTGGGCAAAATGTGTCTCATAATAAACTTCTAAAACCACCCCATCTCTCTGAATTACTTCATTGTACAAAAATAATTCAATTGTGTTTTAAAAAATCCCTAATTATAATCAAATAATTTTGCATATAACACTTTTTCTCCCCTTAGAAATGATCTTTTTCTTTTTTTAAATCAAAACAGATGTCATTTGAATCAGACATTTTAAACAGAATTCCTAACAAATGATTGGTTGTATGCTAATTGTGGCAGACCACTATTACATCAAATGTAACAGAAGTTGTTAAATTTGTCCTAGAAATGAATTGTAAATTACAGGATACAGTATTGTCAAAAAATAGTTATAGGGACTAAATTTACCTTTTAATTGTATCATATGGAAGATTATCTCTAAATAAAATGACCTTCATTTACATACAGTTTTAGAATGCACAATGCGTGTTCATTCACATCACCACATTTAGTGCATATCAGGCACGTATGATAAGGACATCTCTATTTTAAGGGGGAGGAAAGATGTTGTATATATTAAGTGAAATCTTTTTTCCACTAAATCAGGATTTTTCCCAACTTATAACCTTTATTTATAACCTAAAAAAGGAATATATAAAAGTAAGTGAAACAGGATATAATAAATAAAAAATAATAAACAATAAATGACAAATTAATTCAATGATATTTAACACACAAGTATTAGTGCCTACTCTATGTTCTGAGTGTCTAGGTATGAGACCTAGCACTGGAGTTGATGGCAGCCAAAGCCTTTAAAAATGGAAGGATTTAGCAAAGTGAGAAGAAATGGCAAGGCAGTCTAGAAAAAAGATATTAAATAAGAAGTTATCAACTGAAGCGAGGCATAGCTTATGAAGGAAAAATGCAAAGAATATGCTTAAGCATAAGAATTAGATTGGTGATTAACTGATAAATAAGTAAGAATGAAGAGGCAGTGCTTCCTTTGTGTTCTCAAGGTACACATCCATATGGTAGCACTTATCACGTATTGTTGATTTGTCTGTCCATCTCTCCTGTTATAGGAAGAACTCCTACAGAGCAGGACAGCAATTTGCAGGGTTCCACCCACATAATTTGCCTCATTAAATGATTATTTGGTTGCCCAGAAAAGCTCATTTTGGCACTAGAGGATTCTAATACACCTTCCCTGACATCTTCTCTTTAACAGCACAACTGATTCCCCTCTTGCCATTGTCTCTGTCAGGCTTAGACTTCCTTGTCTACAAAAAATTGAGGAAAAAATTCATTTTCCAGGTCTAAAGTACTATGATAGACCTTCTGGTTATATAGCATAAAGCAGTAGATGTCTTATAATTCTAGGTTGTCCATAAAGACTTCTAGGTGCTCTAGGACTTCAATGTGTCAGGTGATGACATGTTTTCCTCTTATTGTTATGCTTTTTTTCTAATTTGGTTAGTCCCATATTAATAGTTTTCCATTATACTATAATTTCACCCTAGCATGCAAATGTTTTCCTTGAATATCAAACAGTATTATTTCATAGAAGTAATACTCCATGAATATTTCATTCATGAATCATTTTGTGATCATAATGGCCAGAAGAAATATCTCCCGTCTACAAACTTATGACTTTTATTCTTTACCACCTTGTATTATAATTATACACAGATGTGTCTTCCTCCTACCCCTCTGAAGGCAGAAACTACCTTTGAACATCAATGGTGCCCAGTAGAATGCTTCGGACATAATAGGTACTCGATAAATATTTGTCAAATAAATTACCATTATGTTTATTATTACTGGAAAAGAGGTTAGAAGAATATGAAAGAAGCAAGAGTACATAAATATTGTATATGGTAATGAAAATGTCTTGCCATGTTTCACTAAATAAATGTATTTTTTAGAACATCCACCTAGAGTTGTCTTAATTTTTATCACTCCATCCCTCATTATTAATATGTACAAAGAAGTCAAGTCTTAGTGCTGAAAATATTGAAGCTGTCCATTCAATCTAGCATAATTCTGACAATCTTTTCCAAGAAGCCTAAAAGTTTAGAAAAAGCAGATAAAGTGCTCGCTTAGCATACAAGAAGAGCAACATAAATTAGAGCATGGGTAATAATGTAACAAACTAAAGAAAGTTCCTGTTTTTCACTACACTAATTTTAACAATTTATGGCAAAGAAATCACACTACTCATCATGAACTGAATTCATTTAAAAACAAAGTTTATATGTAAAAATAACCCTAAATAAGTGAAGAGAAATGTTTAGAATTACCATTCTAAGTTGTTAAAGCCAAGAAAAAGGAAAAAGAGGATGGAGTTAATGGAACCCACAGGCTACTGATGTGGCAGTTTATCAAATGTAGCTGTAATGAAAGATAAATAATACAGGCAATTCACACTTCATGAAAGGATAAAAGTGTCAGTGTGTAGGTACCAGTTTTACTGCAGGCCATAATCAGCAAGTAAACGAAAGTGCAATGTCTAAAAAGTTTATAGCCTTCTATGAAGGCCTCGTCTTGTCAGGTATTGATTTAAGTATTCAGACGACTTCACTGGTATTAAACAAATTGAGTGTTTGTGAACTTAGAGGACATGTTCTATTTCTCCCAACAAAAGTTGCCTCAAGCTTAATGTTAAGTTGCTTCCATCACTTAAATTTAAGGAAAGGCAAGAAAATGCTGAAATGATATCTTACACAATTATTTTCTTCTTAAATAGAGGGCAATCCAAAGTGAATGTTTCATATTCTCCACCTTCTCCGCAAACATGGACTCCATACTTCTTAGAAAGCTGAAAACAGGAAAAAACAAAAAAGGAAAAGGAAACAAAATCAGATAGCAAAAATACTCACTTAACCTATATTATTTTGTTCTAAAAAATCAACACAGAAAAGTTTAATTCCAAAATAGTTTGTACTATAGCTTAATAGTAAAATAATTATATTTCTGCTTAAAATATGTGCTTAAAGCCATTCCAAAAATGTTATCATTAAGGTGTAAGATTTCTAATAATCTCAAAACTCTTACAAAAAAAAAAGGTATAAGGGACCAACATTTTTGTTTATAATGTCAAAACTTAAATATTACTGTAAATTTTGGAAATGATACCAGCTATAGATTCAAAGGGAGACTAAGTCATTATGGACAAAATGACAATTGATGCAGCCAAACTGAGCTGCATTGTTTGACCTTTATGTGGAAGGGAAAAAATATATTGTATTTAGAGAATTTCTCAGGCACATAGAGACACCAATCTGAGGCCTTTCCTTAGGCCTGTGAATAAAAAGAAGTCACATACATGGTTATTATGCTTGAGGTTGTTTTTATTAGTAAAGTTCCAAGGGTACTGAGAACTAGTGAAGTTCCAAAACTGCAGATAAGCCTTAAAAAGGTTTAACTCCAAGAACGATTGGGATAGCTTATAAAATTATCTAATCAAACCTGAAATTAAAAAAAAAAAACAAAACAACAGGCAACCAAAGAAACAAAAAACCTACTGATTTGCATTAAATATAAGCCACACTATTTAAATGATGCTGATATTGAGAGTAAAGAAAACTAATTGGCTGATACCTGCCTGGCATCAGGGCTGGGGAGCACCCTCACTGGCTGTCATAGATGTGAACCTTTCAGTTCATGTGTGGAGACTTTATCAATGTGATTCCATCTCCTTCATTTAGAATGTCACAGCTTTCCCTGCTTATGGTGTCTCCTCGCCCAAAGTCATAGACTAAAGAAAAGTGATACCTTTGATGCTCTGTCACTGCCAGTGCTGGGACTGTGGCCTAAGTCTTCAGTTGTATCTGCACAGTTATGCATTTATTTCTTTGGTGATTTTTGTGGTTGTACAACCATTCTGAACCCATTAAATTTCAACTATTGACTACGTGCTCTTAGGGATTTGAAACATGAACCTATGAGAATTCTATTGCTCCCTCCAAAGATCACTAGTAATGGATCAGTAAAGGATCAGTGAATGACACTGTAAAGCCAGAAAGCAAGAAAAGTGAAGGAAAGAAAACAGGACGTTTTTTATTAAGAGCTCATAGGAACAAAGTAGATAAATTTTCACCACACTGGGTCATGAGGTAGAGATGATTCTGATGCAAGGCCAAATTATGAGAGTTGGTTCTAATAGAAGCAGATAACAGGAACAGACTACTTTACCACAGTAAACTAAATTAAAATCTGCTTTGCAATAAAAACATAGGGATGATAACAAGATATGGATTTCAGGAGTGTTTCTTTGTTCTGCCAGCTAATGCCTAGCCCTTTCTATGCTTTGCTGATCACCTAGTCCAACAACTTTCTACCAAGTGAATCTTCTAATAACATCTCTGTAACTTATGGCCAGTCTCTTCAGGTGGGGAGTATATCTTATCAATTATTAGCATCCTTTTATTAGAAAATGTTTTGCTGAAGCTCTGCATAATTTCTGTAATCCACAACCAAAGAAAAACTGAATTTTTATTAAATTCGGCATATCCTATAGGAGTGATTTTGTTAGTTCCTAGTAAAAATAATGTAAGCTGCTTACCCAACATGTTATGATTATAAAAGATGAATATATTCAGGAGGGAACTTACTAAAATATGGATGTACCCATAATATTTTTAGTTTACATAAAATATTTTTATAACATTCATTCATTCAATTGGCTCTTCAACAAATATTTATTGAACAATGATTGTTAGCCAGACCTTGCTAGATGATGAAGATACTAAAAGTTAACAAGATAATGTCCTTGGCCTTTTGAAGCCTACCAAATATGTTACACTCTATATTTTAACACCCCAAATAATGAAGTGGCAGTGATGTTATCTCTACAAATGAATATGCACAGTCTCTTTTCCCCTTCTATTACTGATTCACCAGTATGGAAACAGAGATTTCAAACCAAGTGTAAGGCTGGTGGCGGGCACCCCTCCCCTCCCTAAAGAAAAAAGAGAAGCCCACAAATGACTGCCAGGCTCAGCTGAGTTAAAGAATAACCACAAACGGAGGTTCACCCCGATAAGAGAAGTTTCGGTCCCTGGGGTCCACAGATACCTCCTGGAATCCGCAAATACCACCGGCCCCTCCTACTTCTCAACACCCACCCTAAAACTACAACAAAGAACTCCCCACTTTTCGCGCCAAAATTCTTCGCTCCAAAAAACCCTCATCCCCCAACTCTAAAACATATATAAGCCCGCTCAAAACTCTTGGGCGCGTGACTTGTGCCCCACCTCTCGGGACTGGCGAACATCGCCCGGGAGCGCTCTTTTTCCTCTTCCTCCAATAAAGCCTTGTTGCTTGCCCTTTTCACTCTGCTCGTCTTTCTTTCTCTGGCGCCGACCATCCAAAAACCTTACATCAAGAAATCTAGATAAAGAGCCCAGTGGTTTCTGTGGCTGAGGAACCAAGAAGTAATCTAACTGAATCCTTATGATGTCTTTTGTGACCCCTCTAAACTCTACTGACTTCAAGCTCTAACGGACGTAAGTATTGAGAGAAATTAATCCTTATTGGCTTACTTTTAGTCAGCTCCAAGGCCCTTTGATCTCTTGAGGTGACCTCAAGAAGCAAACCCCATGCTAGCCACTTTCTTTAATGAATTTGCTAAGATACACACACTATTAGAAACCAAAATTCTTGTAGCACAAAAGCATGATGTATAAATGCGATAGAAAGGGTTAGTTTAGGGAAGGGAAGGATCCAGATGTGCACATTCCAAACATATTTATGGTGTACAACCTTCAATTTACTTTTCTAAAACCCGTAAGTCAGTGTTACTAATTCTGTTCATAGAAAATATTCTACATTGTTAATAGAAAGCAGTAACTTTATTACTTGATTCCTAATATATCTCAGGTCTGTCTCTGGCTTCAACTCAAAACTGGGATTATTGTATGCTTGCATTTAATCACTCAAAATACAATTTTTGCAGTTCTCTTTAATAAGTTTCTCTATCAGGATCATTATAATGAAACACACTAAATAGTTAATAGATTTTTTAAAGTTTAACTTCTCACTGAATTTTCATGATTCTTTCCATAATATAAGCATGTAAAATTATAATCTATAT
Source organism: Propithecus coquereli (assembly GCF_000956105.1). Classification (NCBI taxonomy): domain Eukaryota; kingdom Metazoa; phylum Chordata; class Mammalia; order Primates; family Indriidae; genus Propithecus; species Propithecus coquereli. Next base: position 6,724,727 of record NW_012148618.1, read on the forward strand.
TGAAAAATACACATTTTTAATACTGTCTATTCCTTAAGTTATTGGTATATGGATATATAATATTTAAAGTCATGATATTTAATGAGATCAAGAGATGTGTAGAGAGAACCTTAGGGCCAAGGACAGGAACACCACCACATTCTTTATTCTTTAAATGATTAAAATATATTTAACATTTTTAGTGTGTGAAAAGTAGAAGTAGATAGTTATTCTTACTATAACAATAAAAATATACCAGATAGGCTATAAAATCATGCTTTTTGTTTTAAATAGGGAGATCTAAGACACCTCGATAAACTCAGACCAGATTAACCTCAACTGGAAATGAGATTTAGAAGAATAAATATCCCAAGCTAGCTGTCAGACAGATAAAGGGGTGTGGCTTTTTCTGGAGTAAATGGTATTTATTCAGTTTCTACTGTTCCTTTTTATTCCATGCCTACTATAAATTATCTTAAAATATGTCAAAAAATGAAAAAATATTACCTATAATCAAGAGAAAAAAGCCCAAACAAAATAGGAACAGACTGACACATTAACCAAATATTAGACTCAGTAGACAAGGAAATAACTATTATAAATATGTTAAAGAATTTAGTGAAAAAGATAGACAAAATTCATGAACAGTGGTTAGTTTTAGCAGAAATGGACAATCAGGAGTAGATAAATCTAGGTTGATATCCAGGCTCCATTACTTATTGAGCATGGGACCTTGGAGGAATTGCATAACTTTTCTGAATCTCAGTTTTCCCATGTAATACCTACTCTTATGGGGTATTGTATTAAATAAGATGACACATACAAACCTATACGGTATGTTATTGTACTGAATATTGCAGGCAACTGTAAAACAATGGTAAGTATTTGTGTATCTAAAAATATCTAAGCATAGAAAAGGTACAGTAAAAATATAGTATAAAAGATAAAAAATGGTACACCTGTATAGAGTATTTACCATGAATGGAGCTTATAGGATTAAAAATTGCTCTGGGTGAGTCAGTGGTGAGTGAATGTGAAGGCCTAGGATACTACTGTACACTACTGTAGACTTTATAAACACTGTTCACTTAGGCTACATTAAATTTATAAAAAAATTTTTCTTACTTCACTAATAAATTAACCTTAGTTTAACTGTAACTTTTTTACTTTAAAAAGTTTTTTTTTTTTTACCTTTTTGATTCTTCTGTAATAACACTTACTTAAAACACAAACACATTGTCCCATTGTACAAAAGTATTTTCTTTCTTTATATTCTTATTCTATAAGCTTTTACTTTTTGAACTTTTTTGTTAAAAACAAAGACACAAATTACACCCATATTAGCCAAGGCAAACACAGGGGCAGGATCATCAATGTCACTGTCTTACACTTCTGCATCTTGTCCTACTAGAAGGTCTTACAGGAGCAATAACATGTATGGAGCTATCACCTCCTATATAACAATGCCTTCTTCTGGAACATCTCCTGAAGATCCTGCCTGAGGCTGTTTTACAGTTAACTTTTTCTTTTATAAATAGAAAGACTGCACTCAAAAATAATAATAAAAAGGAGGGTATAGTAAATACTAAGTGATAAGATTTTTCAGCTCCATTATAATCTTATGGGACTACCATCATATATATAGTTCATCTTTGACAGAAATGTTGTTATGTATGACTGTAAAAGGGAGGAGAAAGTTACTGACTTCTTTTTCTCGAACCTCAGAAATAGGATAGAACAAAATCCTGCATTTGTGGAGATTTAAAACAGTGAATAAAATTCACACTTGATAGTCAATGTTTTTCTTTATCTTATTAGTCATCAAATCAGTGATACCAGTACTTTTCCCCCAGTTTTTAACCATTCAGGGAATGTTACACAGAAAATGATACAGACCAGATAGCTACTGGTTAAGATTAATATACTTATGATTTTATCTGTAGTGTGCTTGGTTAAGAAATATGTTGGTGTTTTCTAACAGCTGAAATATTTAAAATAAACCAACAAGATTATTTTTTACTTATTTATTAATATGATTTTCATGTACAAAAGTATGTTCACTGTTTCACATACATCTAAATTGTGCCATGTTCTCTTTTAGGTAAAATTTTTAGAGAAAGTGAACATTGGTTTTCCATCTAACTATTGTTAAAGTAAGGTTTTTAAAAAAGCATTTGAACTGATGTGGCTGACTTGGGTCCTTTGATGGCTTATATAAATGCTTTGGAGTCTCACCACTTTAAAAGTGAATTCCTCATAAATTAAAAGGAAATTACTTATATGAATTTGTTTTTCGTGGCACACTTATTTATATAGATAAACATTCATATCCATACTAAGTCCATTTGAATGCTATTGATTAATGAACTGAAAAGGTTAAGGGCATCATGATTTCCGTGCTTACTTTATTATCTTTAAAAGATCGTAATAACCATAATTGCAAGAATTTCTTATTGAAAAAATAATTTTTTTCTTTTAAACTAGCCTCATTTAATTGTTATTGTAAAAATGAAAAAAAAAAGGCCAAATCAAATTGTTCTTCTTCACCTTCCACTCTCACTTAGAAGAAACACTGAAGTTTAGAAAAATCATCACAATTTCATTTTATAAATGGTATTCTTAATACACAAGGTAATTTCATTCCGCATGGATTCATCCATACACTTATTTAAGAAGTACTTATTGAATACCTACTATAGGTTTAGCATTGTTTTAAATCCTGGGGACAAAAACGGGAGTAGATATATGTATCCTACATAAAATAGCTTTCTGTCTGGAGGTATAGACAGAAAGTTAAACAAACAATTACAATAAGGAGTAGTGATTACTTTAGATGCATGAAATGCTGTCAGAGTGTAAAGCGTGGACCTAACTAGAAGGAACCCAAAAGGCTTCTCAAAGTATGTACTACTTAAGCTGAGATCTGAAGGATAAGTTAACCAGGAAAGGGTGGAGGGAGGAAGAAAGAAGGAAGGAGAGAAGGAAAGAGTATTTCAGAAGAAACAGCATTTCTTAAGTTCCAGAGCACATCATGGGTACTAGAAATTAAAATAAATTTGGCATAGCTGGAGCATCACTAGATGAGTAACGGCAGTGAGTTGAGGCTGCAAAGCTAGAAAGAGAACAGATCTTACAGGATTTCAAAATCTATTCTGTCATTATCCTAAGGTCAGTAGAGCCCATGGAGAGGTTTTAAGCAGAAAACTGACCTGATTCCATCTGTATTTTAGAAACATACTGGCCAGGCGCGGTGGCTCACGCCTGTAATCCTAGCTCTCTGGGAGGCCGAGGCGGGCGGATTGTTTGAGCTCAGGAGTTCAAAACCAGCCTGAGCAAGAGCGAGACCCCGTCTCTACTAAAAATAGAAAGAAATTAATCAGACAACTAAAAATACATAGAAAAAATCAGCCGGGCATGGTGGCACATGCCTGTAGTCCCAGCTACTCAGGAGGCTGAGGCAGTAGGATTGCTTGAGCCCAGGAGTTTGAGGTTGCTGTGAGCTAGGATGACACCACGGCACTCACTCTAGCCTGGGCAACACAGTGAGACTCTGTCTCTAAAAAAAAAAAAAAAAAAAAAACATATTTTTGGTTGTACAATAGAGAATGGGCTAGAGGGGTGTAAGTCTAGAAGCAAAAAGAACTAAGAAGTTGCTGAAGGACTCTAGACAAGAGGTGAAGATCGGCCGACTGGAGGGTAGCAGTGGGGATAGAGAGGAGAGGGTAGGAATTTTGAGAGATATTTTTAGGAGGCTGAAAACTGTACAGAAGAAAAAGTATTATTATCTTTTCTTTATCCATCATAAGATTCATGGTTGAGGACCCTATGACAAAAGACAAATTAACAAGAGAAAAACATACAAGTTTATTTAATAAATTTTATGACATTAGAACCTTTACAAGGAAATGAAGATCCAAAGAAACAGGAAAAACTGTTTTTTTTATGAAGAACCATACTGAAGTATGGTTGGAGGACAAAAGGGTATGATCTAATGGCAATAAACTGGGGGGAACTTAGCAAGGCCTGTTTTGTTCAGATTCTTTCCTGTGTCCTTGTGTGACATTCCTTTTCTCTGGGTGTAGGGAGGATGCCTCTGGAATGGAGGTCTTATGACCTTCAGAGAATTCTTTTATGGCCTGCTTCAGGAGAGAACAGTAAGAGAAGGTCAGAGAGTGACCTTTCTGCTTCTGCTGTTTCCTCAAATGCCAAGATGCCATATTTTGAGGTAGCATGTCCTGAACCCCACCAAAATTAATGGTTAATTGAATGGAGGACTGAGGGAAGTTAAAAAAGAAATTAAGGAAAATTCCCAGGTTGCTGCATTGGGAAACTGGATGGATGATTGTTCTGTTTACTGGTATAGAGATCTTAGCCTGACTAGAAGTTTGCTGGGAGAGTCCAGTAGCCTTATTCTTTTCTAATTTATATGGCATGTAATATGACTTATGTCTCAAATCTTCATGATTATCTTCCTCAGGCTTCCATATTGCTGTATTTTCTAAGTTATCATTATGCTTCTCTGATTCCTTTCCCTCTTTCTATTTCTAAATTACAAATATCCCTCATGGTTCTCACCATAATAGGTCCTTCTCTCTCAGTGTATTTCCTCTGAGAGCTCATGCACTCCATAGCTTCAACCATTACCTTTATGCTATTCTGCTGCTGCTAATACTAATATTATCACTATTAATTAAAGACTATTTGTTTTAAGCCTTAAGATTAAGAAATATTATTATCTTATTTAATTCTCAATACGACTTTTAAAAATAAAAAGGAGCACAGGCTCTGAAGTCAGAGAGACTTAAACATAAATTTCAGTTCTGCTACTTCCCAGCTGTGTAACTTTGGAAAATTACTCAACCCATGAGTGATTCCTTATCTGTAAAATGTAAACGTTAATAGCACCAACCTCATAGGTTTGTCAAATAACTAAATAAAATAGTGCATAGAAAGAAGTTAGCACAGTGTATGGTGCTTAGTGAGCACTTAGTAAATACACAGCTTAACTATGAGAGTAAATCACATGTTGTAGCAAAGAACAGTGAAAGCTACATTGCGTAATTGGTTGAAAGCATTGGCTTTGGAGAGTTCGTGGTTCAAATCCTGGCTCTGTCACTTTCTAGCTATGTGATCTTAGGTCATGTAGTCCCTCTCTCTAAGTCTCAGACTGCTAATCTGCAAAACGGAGATGAAAACAGTACTTACCTCATAGGAGAGCTGTTTTCAGGAATAAATAACAAACCTTAGTTTTTAGCTTAAGCATCTCAATTGTGCTCCAGTCTCATAGGTTGAAAATATATGTTTTTGGTTTATACCTTATAATCTAAAATCCAGCATGCGTAAGACCAAGCTTATCACGCCCTTTTCAACCCTGTTCTCCTCTGCAGAAATAAGTGCTTCCAAACACCCCAATCATTATGTGGGACTAATCTTTGATTCTTCCTTTTCCAGCTTCTGGTAATTTGGTGCCAATTTCTTTTTCAATCTTCCACCAAAATCTTTCCTTCAGTTTTGTTCTATCTCTCCATCCCTACTGTCAGTGGCTACATACTCCAAGTTCTCACACCTTTTTCCTATAACAGCATCCCAGGCTTCTTTTCATTTTTAACATCTACTCCTAATCCATGAATGGTGCTGTCAGACTAAATTTCCTGAGATTTCTTTTAATAATATAAATATCTACTGAAGAACTTTCTAAATCTTATAATTTCTTACCCCAAATTGCCTGGCCCATCTCTCAAGGCTCTTCATGATTGGGCTCTACATTCCCACCTCACTGCTTCCTACTAATCTACCAACACCACCTCTTAGTTTCCTTTAGATCAAGTTCCTTGTTGTCCTTGCATGTCTTCTTGAAAAGGAATCTTCATTCATATTGATTCACTTTGTTGCCACCACCCATATAAATTTCGCCCATTCTTCAAACGAGTTTAAGTGCGAACCTTTCTATCAGCCACTCCAGGTCATGTGGGCATCTTCCATCTTTTAGCTCCCAAGTGCATTTATGGTAAGCACCAGTTTGGCTTTATCTAATCCAAGTTATTAGGGGCCCCCCCCTTCACTGGCTATACTCTACATTCCATGAAAAAGGCCAAATCTTTGACTTATTTTGTTGTTCTTAAAGCAGTTAGCATAAAACTGGGCACATAGAAGTCCTTACACATATCATTTAATTTTATCAGTACCACATGACATTGGCAATTAAGAGCTCATCTACAACACATGTTAAGAGAAATGAGCGGGTTCTATATTGAAATAGCCACTAACTACAGAGAACTTTTACCTCTTTTCTTTATTT
>NW_012148618.1:6739943-6743445 GCF_000956105.1 Propithecus coquereli
TTATTTTTTCTCTCTTTCTTCTAAAATTCGTCTTTTTTGCAGAGACCTTCTGACTGGCGGCTTGTCTCATCCGCCATCTTGGCTCCTCCCTCCAACCTCTTTTCTTTAAATACAACAATCAATAGACACTACTGGCAGTTAAACTTCTTACAACACACCCTTAGGAATTTTATTCCCTTCATCTAAAACCTTCAGTTACTCCTCATTGTTTAGATAATTAAATTCTCACTTTAGCATTAGAAACCTCTTGCAATATGACTTCAACTTCCTTTTTCAGCTTTATCTTCCAATACTCAAAATATACTCTAAATAAATGAGACTAACCTCCGAAAATACCTTCTGCTTCTCCTGTCTAATGTGTTGGTATAAATCGTTCTCTTACTTATAACAAACTAGTCAGTTAAAATTCCTATCTATCTTTCAAGCCCATTATGGCTATTAATTTATCTCTGAAGTTATTCTGAATTCTCTCAACAACATATAATTTTTTTTCTTTGAAATCCTGTGGTACATATTTTTTACTTAGAGTACATTTTAATACACCATATACTTTTTATTTATAATAGCCATTGGACATCTTCACCATAAAGTTTTACTTACATATCCTTCCAACTCAGTTATGTTCAAAATTCAAAATCTCCTCTCAGAGATGTGCTGTCCCCTCTTGACTTCCAAGGTCAGTTAAAGGTGTTTTTTCCCATAAAGTCAGCACTGCAGGGAGCAAGGCTTAAAATTCTATCTTTTTCACTTATAACATCCAATCAATTTTGGTGAAATCATCTTTCCCTTTTGTTTTTTGTGTAAGACATAGGTAACTGGGATTGTAAATTGTGCTTTTCTTAAAACTATGAGGAAGGCAAGCTAACTTCTGTAGAAGTGAGAGAAGAAAAGGTTGTAAAAGTTGATCATATGAGTTGGGTCATTCTTGTTATACCCAACTAAAACAGAGTCAAGAGACCAAAGGGAGAAAGCATTTAGGACACATAGCATTGCTCTCGAAATGTAATTCTCTGCAAGTCCAGCTGCTAAAACTGCCTTTTGTAACCTGAGATCAGTTTTATCTATAACTGCTGAAATAACTTGCTGCAACTTTAGGATTAACTTTGCCTACCACTGTCCCTCAACAGCTGGAGATCGTTTGCTCCCCAGAACCTTATGAGTGCCAGTAAAATTTCACAGAGAGCAATATGAAACATTTCTCCTTTGTACAAAACCTCCAACCTCCTCTTTGTTCTTAAAACATACCAAAGACAACCTTGACTGCATGTATGCCCCCAACTGCAATTCTTTCTTCCCAAATAAAATATTTTAAGTTCAGAGATCTGTCTCTGCATTTTTATTTTGACTTTGACAATGTTAACTAGCAAGAACTAGATCTAATCTCTTATGAGGTAGGGAGTAATTTAGGAAGGAAGTCGGTATTTTTAAATAGGTGTCCTATTTAAATAGATATAATTCCTTCTTGAGTAACAAATGAATACATTCCATCGCAATCTTTAAACTTGAAATTTGAGTCACAGTTATCCTCTCATAGCACCCAGCAGAGTGGTATGCTTCTTAAATAGTGAACACATACCTGTTTACCTATGATTCAAGGCTAGAAGTAAGATTTCCCAATTCTTTGTGAGCTGGCCTAGAAAAAGCATCCATATCTATATACTAACAACTTAAAAAAAATATAATGTGATTTTGCTCTTCTATTTAGCAGACAAGTTTTACTTAAATGATCTTAATAAATCCCTTGATTAAAGTGTAAATGCTGCTGGTAAAGAGACTGGATTGAATCCATGCATCCACATTCACTCTCTTTTAAAATATTACTGGATGGTATTTCATAAAAAGGCCATAAACCCACAAAGATGGAAAACACTGAAGAGAAGGTGATAGCACCAACCAGTTTTTTAGAACCAACAACACTGAGCCCTAGGCCAACAGCAACAAACACTGAGAACCAACACGATTTACATAATAGAATAACCAAAAGGCCAAGGAATTGGTGGCACCAGGAACCTCTGGAAGTGAGGGGGAAAGAAAAAGGGCACTAAAGTAAGAAGGATTGATTCATAGTCTGTTTAACGAGCAAATTCTTAGATCCCCTCCCTGTAGGCTAGCAACTGCTTCTCTTCCATCCTGGCAGAACACAGGAGGTTTATTCTCTGCGGAGGGTGAAATGAGGAACTGGCCTGAGAGAAATGAGACACAACTGAGGGCAGAGGTACTACACTATAAATAGAGGGAATCAGTTAACGTATGCACGCAAGGTTTTGAGGCCTGTAGCTATTTTTCCCACTCCCAGAAAAAAACAAATTACAGTATGCTTTCATCTTCAAGACAGGAACATGCAGAATCCTTTTTGGAATATGACTAGCTCAGATTAAATGGCTTAGCTATACTTCCTGCGATACTGTGATACAATAAGAAATAAATATCTGTTCTCTGCCCCTGGTTTCTGAGACAGAGCTCCTAATACCCTTATAGATAGGAGTGCCAGGGGAATCTTTTGTTCTAATATTTGGTCTTTGACCCCAGTTCCTGACACAGAACTCCTAAGACCTTTGCAATTTCCCAAATGATAGAAGTGTCTGACATAGAGCTCCTAAATCCCTTAGAATTTCCTTGGTCATAGGAACATCTTTTGTTCTATTGTGGTGACTCTTGGTGGGCTCCTGGCTAGCCTCAGCATGGGGGCTGGTTGCCAGGGGAAACATCTCTGTGATTAGAAGATTGGAACTTTCATGTTCACTCTCCAACCTCCCAGAAAGGGACAGGGCTGAAGGTTGAGTTGATTACCAGTGGTCAATGATGCAATCATGCCTATGTAATGAAGCCTCCATAAAAACCCAAAAGGACAGGGTTCAGAAAGCTTCCAGATTGCTAACCATGTGAGTTGCCTGGAGGGTAGTGCCCCTTCCCACATATCTTGCCTTATGTATCTCTTCAACTGGCTGTTCATCTGTATTCTCTACTATGCCAGTAAAGTAAGTACAGTGTTTCCCTGAGTCTGTGAGTTGCTCTAACAAATTAATAGCACCTGAGGAATAGGTTGTGGGAATCCCTGATTTGTAGCCAGTCAATAAGAAGTATAGGTGACAACTTACTATTTGGAATTAACATCTAAAGTCAAGGCAGTCTTGTGGCACTGAGACCTTAACCTGTGGGATCTGACACTATCTCCAAGTAGACAGTGTTAGAATGCAACTGAACTGTAGGATAGCCAGTTGGTATTTGCTGGAGAATTGCCTGGTGTGGGTGGAAAAACTCCCACACATCTGGTGTCAGAAGTGTTGTGTTGAGTGTGGTGAGAGAGTAAAGAAAAAAAAAAACAGTTTGTTTTTTCTTCAGATTTCTCTATAGTGAAACTAAAGGTCAGAAAGCCCCATACACATACCTAGTGCTTACAATCAAATTCTTAGGCTCCCTATTCTTAAATATGAGCATAATACTACAGATTATCATAAATCTGAGGAATATCTCTAAAATGAAAGTTAGAGACTAAAGCAAA
>NW_012148618.1:6744855-6746167 GCF_000956105.1 Propithecus coquereli
TTTTATTTTTTTATTTCAGCATATTACGGGGGTACAAATGTTTAGGTTACATACATTGCCTTTGTCCTATGGGCCCTTACTTCAAAATCTCTTAGAGAATGTGCTTCTCAAAAATGAGAGTAAACAAAACCAAACAAAACAAACAGAGAAAAAAAGGCATTGGAACCAGACAACAAAGACTCCAACACACAATGAGGAAGGTAAAAGAAACTCCAGGATAATGGAGACATGTCAGGATGTCAGCCTTATAATAGCCATAGAGAGAAACCAGTCCAGATTAGACCAAGTCAGAAGCCCTGGAAAAAAAGATTTCTTCAGCAGGAGGAAGCTGACAAAGTACTTCATATATAAGAACATCTGAATAAGAGATTAGAAAACTGGCAATGAATGTAATGTTGAAATACTGATAAATACAAAGAATACTAAATAAATGAAGAAAACAAGACAATTATTTACTCAAGGGAAAAAATAAAAAGTTGTACAGGAAAGGAATGGTTTATTATCAGAGTTTATTACCTGACTCAGCTGTGTATTGGGATTTCACAGTTACTGCAATATAAACACCGAATATTGATCCAACTAGAATTGCAGTATAACCATATGGGAAGATGGAAGGAGGGAAAAAGAACACACATGTGATGGAGGCAAAGGGAGTGAAGACAGCCAAATCTGCACATTTCAGAATGGGAAGTCAATAAATAATGCTAATATTAGGGGAGGGGGACCGTGAAGTAGTAATACAAACATGCAATTGAGAGACATGGGGGTAAATATCAAAATAATTCACTATAAGAGATGAAAGTGAGATGGCGAAATGAAAGGAGGTAAAGACACAGAAGGTTGTTTCTGTATCAAAGATTGAAGAACGATTTGAGAATATGAAGTTTGACAAACATTTTAAAACATCACAAAATAAGAATATTTTTAATAAACTACTTAGAAAATAGTTCCAAACCTTCAAAATTTGATGCAACTTCTATTAAAATTCATCTACTTTTTCAAACAATAAGAAAATAGTCTTGGGAAAAAAAAAACCCACAAAAGATAAAGTCATTATAGAATCCTTGTTCACTTATGAGATGAAAATTTTAAGAACCTGCAAAGTTTAGGAAACAATAAGAAAATAGTCTTGGGAAAAAAAAAACCCACAAAAGATAAAGTCATTATAGAATCCTTGTTCACTTATGAGATGAAAATTTTAAGAACCTGCAAAGTTTAGGAAGCAATGGCTAAATTATTTCATGCTAATTTAAAGGAATAAATGTAAAAACCTTAAAGCTGTTGCATTCTTTAACCCAGAAATTACATTCCT
>NW_012148618.1:6747692-6749888 GCF_000956105.1 Propithecus coquereli
TCTTCTGCACTTCTCACAGTTAAATATTAATTTCTACAAGGGAAAGCATTACAATATGTAAAACTTACCTTAATTAAAAATGTATAAATATTAATTTCTACAAGAGAAATCATTATATATGCAAAACTCCCCCTAACTAAAAAATATTAACTCTTGGATATAGTAATACATTAAAACATCGATATATTTGCTAACAAGTCATGTCTACCCACATTACACAAAAGGTACATAACAGGTGTCTCAGGAGCATTGAGGCAGGTGAATAAAATGGGTTCTCATCTACTTAGTCTCATTTTCTCCAACTCCTACATGTTTAAAGGTTGCTTGTTTTCTCTCCTTCTTTTGGATTCCTTAACTATTCATGAGAGTTGTGTCAACAAGTTGAAACATGAATGTGTGTTTATCTTTTATCTCACTTAATAAGATTGATCACATCATTCACAAAGATAATGAGATAACAGGCATTCCTTACAATCTGATTTGTCTTAGGTAATAATGCAAAAGATAGAATCATAGATAATAAGTTAAATCATACCTTCTAAATGCAGAAGGAAGATAAAGTTTGACAGATGAATCATTCTGCTTTAATATTAGAATCACTGTGCTCTGGAAACATCAGGCAAATCATTGAGTCTCCTTTATGAGCATATACAAAAATGAAAGAAACTATGCTTGGCTAATTTTTTCTATTTTTAGTAGAAATGGGGTCTCGCTCTTGTTCAGGCTGGTCTGGAGCTCCTTAGCTCAAGCTATCCTCCTGCCTAGGCCTCTGAGTGCTAGGATTACAGGCATGAGACACCACACCCAGCCTATTTCTTTCTTTTGTCTGATTGCTCTAGCTAGAACTTCTAGTACTGTGTTGAATAACAGTGGTGAAAGTGGGCATCCTTATCTTGTTCCGGATATTAGAGGAAAGGCTTTCAATTTTTCCACATTAAGTATGATACTCATGGTGAGTCTGTCATATATGGCTTTTATCGTGTTGAGGTAAGTTCCTTCTATACTCAGTTTTTTAAGAGTTTTTATCACGAAGGAATGTTAAATTTTATTGAATGCTTTTTCAGCATTAATTGAAATGATCATATAGTTTTTGTGCTCATATACAGACAAAATAGTTTTCTATGAAAAAGTAAGACAAAAAGTTAGAAGACAAAGACACTCATATTGCTTTGTGTAATTTATTTTATTTTATTTTTATTTCAAAACATTAAGGGGGTACAAATGTTTTTGGTTACATGGATTGCTTGAGTCAGTGCTATAAGTGTGTCCACCACCGAAATAGTGTTCACTGTACCCGTTAGATAGGTTTTCATCCATGCCTCCTACTAGTTCCCCGCCCCCCCGCTTGATTTCCACTGAGTTTTACTTTATTCTCTGCACATGTGTGCTCATCGGTTAGTTGCAATTTAATAGTGAATACATGTGGTGTTTGTTTTTTCATTCATTAGATACTTCACTTAGGATAATGGTCTCCAGTTCCATCCAAATTGTTGCAAAAGGCATTAATTCATCATCCTTTTTTATGGCTGAGTAGTACTCCATGGCACACATATACTACATTTTGTTAATCCACTCAGGAATTGATGGGCACATAGGATGATTTCACATCTTTGCAATTGTGAATTGTGCTGCAATAAACATTTGAGTACAGGTATCTTTTTCATAAAATGACTTCTTTTCCTTTGTGTAGATATCCAGTAGTGGGACTGCTGGATCGAATGGTAAGTCTACTTTTAGTTCTCTGAGGAATCTCCATACTGTTTTCCACAGAGGTTGTACTAATTTGCAGTCCCACCAACAGTGTATAAGTAGTCTTTCTCTCTGTATCCGTGCCAGCATCTATTGTTTTTGGACTTTTTAATAAAAGCCATTTTAACAGGGGTAAGGTAATATCTCACTGTAGATTTAATTTGCATTTCCCTGATAATTAATGACATTCAGCATTTTTTCATATGTTTATAGGCCATTAGTCTATCTTCTTTTGAAAAGCTTGCATTCATGTCTTTTGCCCATTTTTTAATGGGTTTTTTTGTTTCTTGCTGATTTATTTGAGCTCTTCATAGATCCTGGATATTGGAATGTACAGTTTGTGAATAGCCTTTCATGATTAAAAACTAGGCATAGAAGGAACATATCTCAAAATTATAAAAGCCATATATGGTAAAACCACCCCAACATCATACTGAATGGGGAAAA
>NW_012148618.1:6749938-6751202 GCF_000956105.1 Propithecus coquereli
CATTATATCATACTATTTTTTTTTCTCCTTTAGATATCTATATTTTTAGAACTAGCATAAATTCTTACCTCTAAGAGATAAGGCTCCATTTGATCCAGGGTTTTCCCAAGATGCTTATCTGGATCTAAACCTGCCAAGAAAGGTTAAATATTTTTTTAGATAACTATCAGATGGGAACTTTAAAGACACATTTCCCTTCCCTTGGTCCCTCCTTGCCTAGGAAACCAGTGTATGTATATTTTAAATTTCTTTGATGCTAAAGTAAAATGTACTTTGTTAGTGTTTACGTTCCTATTCCCCTTGGGTAACTGGTTTTATTGCTCCTGAAAAGTAAGTTTCTATTTATTTCAATTGTAGTGTCACCTACCAGATGCATTGTTTCACAATGCCTTTCTCCTTTTTGAGGAATTGTAACTAGGATGGAAAAAAACAGCATCATTTCAAAGACATGAAATTTAAATCCTTGATATTTTAATTATTATGATTTATTTTACTCATGGTCAGCAGCATGAATTTTCTGATTTACCCTATTTTATATAAATTTCAAGCTTCCTACTTAGAGAATAAGAGTAGAAAATAGAAGAGCAGTAGACTCATACAGTATGCCTAAGTAATTAATTCACTTAATAGCATATGGGCACAAATAATTGTATTATCAAAACAAATAACATTTCCTTTCAATGACCACTTGTGCAACAATATGTTTTCCAAGTAAAGACAGAGGTGACTCTGAAAAATCATTATTGCATCAATAACTTGTGCATAAACTCTAGTAAGATATTCAACTGATGTAACGGTAGAGTCTGTGTAAGTGACGGACTGCAGGTGACAAGTGTAGACAAGAAGAACACTTTATATACACCAAGACTGACCTGCCAGGAAAAAAAACTCACATGCCACAAGCTGGCTATAAAATAAATGAATCTGTTTTAGATATTTACATCCATATATACATGTGTTGGCTTAGCTTCTTTCATATAAGTTATTTTGGCTGGGCACACTGGCTCGCACCTGCAATCCCAGCACTTTGGGAGTCCGAGGAGGGAGAAATGCTTGAAGCCAGGAGTTAGAGGCCAGCCTGGGCAACATGATGAGAGCTTGTCTCTACAGAAAAAATATTAGCCAGGTGTAGTAATGTGTGCCTGTACTCCTAGCTACTCAGGAGGCTGAGGTGGGAGAATCACAGGAGTTAAAAGGCTGCAGTGAGCTATGATCACGCCACTGCAGTCTAGCCTGGGAGACAGAACAAGGCCCTGTCTCAAAA
>NW_012148618.1:6751252-6752434 GCF_000956105.1 Propithecus coquereli
TTTATATGTTTGCTGGCCATTATTCTGTCTTCTTTTGAAAAGTTTCTGTTCATTTCCTTTGCCCATTTGTTGAATTCTTCAGGAAATAAAATAGAACATAGAGGCAAATTTGGAGGTATCAGTAATACCCTCGGCCTGAAGGCACCTGAATTAAGGTGATGACAAAAGGAACACCAAAAAGCAATGGATATAAAGGCCACCATCAAGTACACAGAGATTTATTTACAGTGCTTTTGGGCACTGGAGTTTAGCAGAGAAATCTGGGCTAGAAAGATTTGGGAGTCATCAGAATACACCAGTAATTAAAGCCATGTGAGTGAGTGAAATCACCCAGAAAAAGTCTGTACAGGGAAAATGGAGCCTAGATTACAAACTGGCAAAAGAGAGTAGGTGTGTGCGGAACAAAAGGAGAAAAACTAGGAAAGTGCATTATCATTAATGCAAATAGAAGGAGTTTGTAACTGGCAAATAAGGACTAAGAAGTATCTATTGAGTTTGGTAAAATGGATGTCATGGGTGATTTTGGTCAGAGCTATATCCATTTAGAGGTGAAACGAGAAGCCAGACTCCAGGTAAACAAGGCATCTCAGACATGAAGAAGTACTGACAATTAATACATATAACACTTCTAAATTTTTTGGTTTTGCAGCAAAGAAGAAAGAGAAGAATCTAGAGAAAGAACTAGGTTGGAAGGAAGGAATCTTTGGGATAGGAGAGGCTGCAGTATATTTCAATGCTGATGTGAAGGAGACAATAAAGAGAGGGAAGATGACAATAGTGGAGGGAGTGGCTTGATTGCAAGGCCTCTGAGAAGGCAGGTAGGCATGGTATCTAAGCACAGATAGGGGCTTAGCTATACACAGGAGGAAGGACAGTTCTCACAGTTACAGTAAGCAAGGATAGGTGTAGGTACAGGTAAATTAGTAGGGGCAGTGCTAGTGCTGGGTGGGGGCAGATGGATTTCCAGTTTCATGGTTTCTATTTTCTGGGTGAAAAAGGAGACAAGTCATCTACTCAAAGTGAGGGGCTTTAAAATTTGAGGAGAGTAGAGATGGAATGAAATAGACATGGCAGGCCGGGCACGGTGGCTCACATCTGTAATCCTAGCACTCTGGGAGGCCGAGGCGGGCAGATTGTTTGAGCTCAAGAGTTCGAGACCAGCCTGAGCAAAAGTGAGACCCC
>NW_012148618.1:6752484-6755233 GCF_000956105.1 Propithecus coquereli
ACATGTAAAATAATGCTCATTCCAATATTATTTATAATAGCAAAAGACATGAAAGAATCAATAAAGTCCATCAATAAAGAATAGGTTCAATATATTCTAGCATAGCTATATAACAGAACACAATGATGTTATGGAAATAAATGGCCTAGATTTGTATATGCTAAAATGTAAATAATACGTATGTAGAATATACATAATACAATACAGAAAATAATATATATAGCATGTGCCAATTGAGATAACAATGAATATGCACATTTGTATATATTTGTCTATGCAAAAAATGTTTCTGAAGAGCTACCTTTGAAACAGAAAAGAGTGGTTGTTCTAGGATAGGACAGAAAAACTGGGGTTGGTGACACTAACAGATTTTTCATTATTTTATAGTGTTTGATTTTTTTTTACATATGACCTGCCTTGATTTTGTAATAAACATTATTTAAAGGAAAAATAAAATGTGGCATGAGAAGTACTACAAGTACTACATACTATGAGGCAAGGAGGAAAATGGCAACTCAAAGGAGGTTTATTTAAACAAGAAAAACTCAAGTAGTGAACTCTGAGTTTAGATTTTAAAGACAACTCGGATTTAGGTGATTGAAGGGGGGATAATGCATGCAGAGAAGGGGAGTAGAACATGGAGGTTAAGGGAATACTCACTCTAAGGAAACCATTAGTAGTTCAAGTTGATGAAGCACAGGGTAGATGTAGCAAACTACTTATCTTAAAAGCCTCATTTCCCCCAAGGACAGATGTGTCAGGATAAAGAGTTAAATTTTATTGTGAGGCAATGGGGAGCAACTCAAAAGTTTAGAAGGATCAGCTTTGCATTTCATATATATCATGATGGTGTTATTGTGGAGAATGGATTGACAAGGGGAAGACAGGGAGGAGATACACTTGAACTAGAAGACTGCTGCAATAACCTAAGGAAGACTCCAATCGGTGACAATGAGGATAAACAGGGGCACGTAAGAAGATATTATGAAGGTAGAATTAAAAGGACTTAGGGCCTTATTTATGAACAAAGGAGTATATGAAGTCTTTTATTACAATTCACTTTTTTGGCTTGGACAACTGAGTAGACAATGGGGCCCTTCACTGTCAGCAAACAAAAATGACACAGATATGTTAGGGAAGAAATGTTTGGTGTCTGGTTGGCAGCTGAATACATGTCTGGAGCACTGGAGAATGATTGAGAAAAGATGTAATTCTCATAAGAATAAAATTTGTAGTTGAAGTCATGGGGATAGTTAAGATAACCATAAGAGAAAGGCTATGGAAGGAACCACAACATATAAGGGGTGGAATATACATAGAAAGCCGCAAAAGAAAGCTGAGAAAGTACTCAGAAAGGTTTTAGGAGTGAGTAGTATCATAGAAGCCAATGGATGACAGTTTCAAGAAGGTGTATACTCTTTCAGATGAATCTAGAAAGACAGGACCTGAAATGTGTCAATGGTATTGAGAAACTAGAGAATTACATACTTTATCATTGTGAGAGAAATACCTAGTTCTTGTTTAAAGGTTAGATCTCGGTTCCACTTGAACTGAAGTTTCTGGGGGTGAGAAAGGAGTATATGCACTTTTTAAAACAAGGTTCCCAGTGAATTGCACCCTCAGATCTGAAAACAACTATAGTAAATTGCAAACTCCTCAAGAACAAGTATCTTATTTGTTTAATTCATGTGTACTTAGTGCTTACTATAGCATCTGATACATAACAGACCCTCAATAAGTATTAAATAATTTAAAGAGGAGATGAATGAATGAATAGATGGACACATTACCAAGCAACTGAATAAAAAAAACTAAAGAACTAATGTCTGCCAAAATTTGGCAAGATTATTGGAGCTTACATTCTTATGGGGCACAGAGAGGCAGACAATATATATTTCAACAGATAAGATAGTTTGGAGAGATCTGCTTTAGCTGGAGTAGTCAGAGAGAGCTTCTCTGAGGAGATGGTATTTGAGCTCTCATTTAAATTATGAGAAGGTGTTAACCATGTGACAGTCTACAGAAACAGCATTTCAGGCAGAAGAAAGTCCTAGGGAGAAAAAGGGTGAATAAAGTGTGTTTAAGTAATAAAGAGGCATATGTGGCTATGGCTGAGTGAATGAGACAGAGACTGATAAAAGATGAGCCTGAAAAGATTAATAGGATGCTGATCATACAGAGTCTCATAGGTTGTGATCTCATAGGAGTTTGAATGTTTTTCTATTATAATTGCAAAGAGAACCCATTTAAATTTTAAACAAAGTAGTGATATGATTTGATTTACACTTTAAAAATATCATTCTGACATCTGTATAAATAATGGATCACAGCAGGGCAATGGTGGATGTAAACAGACCAGTTAGGTGTTGGTATAGTATTCCAGACAAGAAGTGATTATGGTCTGGTGGTAGCAATAGAGTTGGTGAGAAGTGCTTGGATTTAGGATATATTCTGGAAAAAAAGCAGATAAAATCATGTTCATGGGTTAGGTATAGAAAGCAAAGGAAAGAGGAGTCTAAAGAATTTGGATTTTTATTCTGTGGGCAATAGGGACTCACTTAAAGTTTTGAGTGAGTGACATAATTACAGTAGAATATCTTAGAACAATTATCTTTAGATAGGAAGCAAAATGAATTCTTTTTTTTTTTTATTTCAGGGTATTATGAGGGTACAAACATTATGGTTACACTTTATGTCTTTGCCTCACCCAAGCGAGGGTTAAAGGCATGCCCTTCCCCCCTACAATGCT
>NW_012148618.1:6756693-6758757 GCF_000956105.1 Propithecus coquereli
TCATATTACCTGGCTTTAAATCATACTACAGAGGTGTAGTAAAAAATCAAAACAGCAAGGTACTGGCACAAAAACGGACACATAGATCAATGGAATATAACAGAGAATTCAGAAATAAATCCATATATCTATACTGAATTTACCTTTGATGAAGTAGCCAAGAACATACAGTGGGTAAAGGACAATCTCTTCAATAAATGGTGCTGGGAAAACTGGATATCCATATGCAGAAGAATGAAACTAGACTCTTATCTCTTGCCACATACAGAAATCAAATCAAAATGGATTAAAGACTGAAATCTAAGACCCAAAACTATGAAACTACTAAACAAAAACATTGGGGAAATGCTTCAGGACATTGGTCTGGGTAAGGACTTCTTGAGTAATACCTCAAAGCACAGGCAACCAAAGCAAAATTGGACAAATAGGATCACAGGAAGCTAAAGAGCTTCTGTACAGCAAAGGAAACAACAAGGAGAAGAGTCAACCCACAGGATGGGAGAAAATATTTGCAAACTATACATCTGACAAGGGAGTAATAACTAGAATATATAAGGAGCTCTAACAACTCAATAGAAAAACAATCAAATAATCTAATTAAAAATGGGCAAAACACCTAAATAGATATCTCTTAAAAGAAGACATACAAATGGGCAACACACATACGAAAAAATGCTCAACATCATTAGTCATCAGAGAAATGCAAATTAAAACTACAATGAGATATCATTTCACCCCAGTCAAAATGGCTTTTATCAAAAAGATAAGTAATAATCAATGCTGGCAAGGATGCAGAGAAAGGGGAACCCTTGCATACTGTTGGTGGGAATGTAAATTAGTGCAACCATTATGGAGAACAGTATGGAGGTTCCTCAAAACACTAAAAATAGAACTACCATATGACCCAGATATCCCACTGCTAAGTGCACATCCAAAAGAAGGGAATTTAGTATATCAAAAAGATAGCTACACTCCCATGTTTATTGCAGCACTATTCACAATAGCCAAGATTTGGAATCAAACTAAATGTCTATCAATGGATGAATGGATGAAGAAATTGTGATGCATATACACAATGGCATATTATATAGCTACAAAAAAGAATGAAATCCTGCCATTTGCAACAACATGGATGGAACTGGAGAACATTATGTCAAGTGAAATAAGCCAAGCACAGAAAGACAAATCTTGCATGTTCTCACTCATATGTGGGAGCTAAATATTAAAATAATTAATCTCATAGAGACACAGAATAGAATGATGGTTACTGGAGGCTGGGAAAAGTAGCAGGGAGGAGGAGATAAAGTGGGGATGGCAAATGGGTACAAAAATATAGTTAGATAGATAGAATGAACAATATTTGATTGTACAACAAAGTGACTATAATCAACAATAAGTTAGGGTATACTTTAAAATAACTAAAAGAGTGGAATTGGAATGTTTCTAACTTAAAGAAATGATAAATGCCTAAGGCAATGGGTACCCCAATTACCCTGATATTGGTTAATATACATTGTATGCCTGTATCAAAACATCAGATGTACCCTCCAACGATATACAACTATTATATACCCATAATAATTAAAACTTAAAAAAAGTAAGATGAGATCACTTTAATTAAGTCTATTTTTGATATGATTCAAAGTTGCATATAAGTATTTGCAAAGGATGGATTATTTCTGGTTTACCTTTACTCCTAAGGTATAGTTCATTCAGGATTCTATCTAAAATCGTGGGGAGTTAACCGGGTCCACTACATTTTTGTCTCCCTAGGCATATGAATAGTGAAAATCCTATTCAGCTTCTCAGCTAAAGTTTCCTCTTCAATTTCTTGGCATCTCTGCATCATTTCTGAATCAGAAAATATCTTGAAAGGAAAAGGGGCAATGCTTGGAGCTTCCATTCTGTTTGGAATTTTGGTTCTTCAAAGTATTGCAGCTTTTTAATACTCTAATGCCTTCAAAAATTATTTTTGTTTTCATTTCATGCAACTTGTCTGGTTATTTGCATTGGGAGAGAGTTGTTCTGATGCAAATTATTCCCTCATAGCTAGAAATGAATTTC
>NW_012148618.1:6758807-6760724 GCF_000956105.1 Propithecus coquereli
GTCTGGATATTTTATATCTTCTAGTTCATTAATATTCTATACAGCTATAACTAATCTAGTAAACTCATGTATTAAATATTATGCTCTTAATTTCAGGTATTATATTTTTAAGTTATAGAATTCCATTTGGTTATTTCCTATAGATTCCAATTCTCCCCTAAAATACTTCCTCTTCACATCCAATTCAATAAGCATATTAGCCATAGTCATTTTAAAGTCTAAATCTGATCATTAAATTATATGAATATCCTCTGGGGCTATTATCTATTTTTCTTTTAGTTTTTAATTATTTCATCACATCTCTTGATATACTTTGAATTGCCTGCTAAAAACTGTAAGCAAAGTATTTCACAGATAATTTGAGGCTCTGAATCATGTTCCATTTCTCCAGGGAAAAAAGTGGGCAATAAAAGTGGGATCAGGAGTATGTGGAGAAAAACAACCAAACAGAAACCCCAGTGATCATCGCTCCACACGAACACCAAATTCAACAACTATCCATTCAAACAAGCATCTTCAGAAGAACCAAAAATCAGGTGAGTGATCACAGTACCTGATTTTAACATTATATCAAGGAAACATTATATCAAGGCATAGAAAAGGGCAGAAAGACAGTCTTGCGTTGCCCATGCCACCCTTCTTTTACCCCCTAGGAGTGCCATGCCAACACACGGAGAGGAGAGAGAATCTGTGTGCCTAGAGGAAGGGAGATTAAAGTGACTGTGGGACTTTGCATTGGAACTCAGGGTTGTCTTGTCACAGGGAAACATAGCACAGGGCAGAATTCTGTGGTACCAGTGGATGGAGAATTTAGATCAGCACAGCCAGAGGGAAATGTCTCCACCTCCCAACAGGCTGACAAACAGTAGCCTGGAGCTTGCAATAAATTTGTAAGGCAGTCAGGCCACAAACGCTGCAGTCCTTGGGCAATTCTTGTAGCTGTGCTGGCTTGGAGCCAGTAGATTTGGGGTGCACATGACCCTGTGAGAAACTAGCAGCAACAGCCAAGCCAGTGCCTGTGTCACCCTTCCTCTAACTCCAGACAGTTCATTGGACTTTGTTTTGCAACTTGTGTACCAGCTCAGTCACAGTAAAATAAAGTACCAAGCAGACTCCTGAAGCCCCTGATTCCATGGACAGCATTTCTAGACCCACCCTGGGCCAGAAGGAAACATGCTGCCCTGAAGGGAAGGATTCAGTCCCAGGAGGATTCACCACCTGCTAACTAAAGAGCCCTTGGGCTTTGAATAAACATCAGAGGTAGCCAGGCAACAGTCACCATAGGCTTTGGGTGAGACTGGGCTGGCTTCAGGTATGACCTGGTGCAATTCTAGTTGTGGTGGCCATGAGGGAGTGCCCATATCACTCCTCTCCCAACTCTAGCAGCCCAGCATGGAGAGTTAGGGAAGAGAGTGAGAGACTTTGCCTGATAATCCAGAGAATTTTCCCATATGGTACCCAAATCCACCAAGGTGGTACCACCAGGAGTCTGCAAGAGTTGTAGCATTACTGGGCTTCAGGTGCTCCCAGTAATGATATGGCTGTAGTGACCAAAGACTTAGATCACAACACTCAATTCCCTTTGAATAACTGGAAAGCCTTTTCAAGAAGATGGGTTCAGACAAGCTCAGACTATGAAAATTAAAATAAATAACTCTTCAATGCTCAGACATTAAAGGACATCCACAAGCATCAAGAACATCCAGGAAAATAGGACCTCATCAAATGAACTAAATAAGGTACTGGTGACCAATCCTGGAATGATGGAGATATGTGACCTTTCAGAAAAAGAATTCAAAATAGCTGTCCTGAAAAGGCTCTATGAACTTTAAGACAACACAGAGAAGAAATTCAGAAGCCTGTCAGAGAAATTTAACAAAGAGATTGAAACAATAATTATAAATCAAGCAGAAATTC
>NW_012148618.1:6760925-6761954 GCF_000956105.1 Propithecus coquereli
CTGGACTTGATTAATAAATTCAACAAAATCTCAGGTCAAAAAATCAATGTGCACAAATCAATAGCATTTTTATACACCAATAACAGTCAAGCTGAGTGTCAAATCAAAGACTCAGTGCCATTCAAAATAGCTACAAAGAAAATAAAATACCTAGGAATATATTTAATACTTAACCAAGGAAGTAAATTATCTTTACAAAGAGATCTATAAAACACTGAAAAAAAAAATTGCTGATGACACAAACAAACGGAAATACATATCATGTTCTTGGATCAGTAGAATCAACATTGTTAAAATGTCCATACTACCCAAAGTGATTTGAGATTCAATGCAATCCCCATCAAAATATCAATGTCACATTTCACAGATCTAGAAAAAATAATTCTATGCTTCATTTGGATACAGAAAAGATCCTGAATAGCCAAAGCGATCTTAAGCAAAAACAACAAATCTGAAGACGTCACACTAGCAGACTTCAAACTACACTACAAGGCCATAGTAACCAAAACAGTATGGTATTGGTACAAAATTAGAGACACAGACCAATGGAACAGAACAGATAATCCAGATATAAAACCATCCACATGCAGTCAACTGATCTTTGGCAAAGCAAACAACACTATACATTGGGGAAAAGAAGCTGTATTCAATAAATGGTGCTGGGAAAATTGGATAGCCACATGCAGAAGAATGAAACAGGATCCATATCTCTCACCACTCACAAAAACTAATTCAAGATGGATAAAAGACTTAAAAGTAAGGGATGAAACCATAAGAATTCTAGAAGACAATGTAGGAAAAACTCTTCTAGATATTGGCCTAGGCAAAGAATCCATGACTAAGACCCCAATGGCAATTACAGCAACAACAAAAATAAATAAATGGGACTTGATTAAATTAAAAAGCTTCTGCACAGCTAAGGAAATAATTAACAGAGCAAATAGACAACCTACAGAATGTTTTGTGTAATTTTTAATAACTATCAGGAAAACAAATTCTTGTTCAAAATATTCAATTATCCATTAATAT
>NW_012148618.1:6762004-6763017 GCF_000956105.1 Propithecus coquereli
AATCACAAGCCAAAACGTGCCTTTGAAAGACTGAGGATGTACCTTCATAATAAACATAAAACAAGAAGCATCAAAGTGGGCTGGGCACAGTGGCTCACCCCTGCAATCCTGGCACTCTGAAAGGCTGACATGGGAGAATCACTTGAAGTCAGGAGTTCGAAACCAGCCTGAGCAAGAGGGAGACCCTCATCTCTACTAAAAATAGAAAACTGCCAAAATGAAATGTCAGAGATACCAACTGTCAAATAGTGCTTAAGGAAATTGGACATTTTATACTTAATAACCTAAAGCTACAGTAATCAAGCCAGTGTGGTATTGGCAAAGGAAGAGACAAATAGATCGATGCAACATAAGAGAGAACCCAGAAATAGACACACACAAATATAGTCAACTGATAATTTGAAAAGGAACAAAGGAAATACAGAGGATCAAAGATAGTTTTTTAAGTTTTTTTTTTTTTAATAAAGGGAGAGGGGGAGAAGTCTCTAACATTATTATTTTTTTTTGAGACAGAGTCTCACTCTCTTGCCTGGGCTAGAGTGCCGTGGCATCAGCCTAGCTCACAGCAACCTCAAACTCCTGGGCTCAAATGATCCTCTTGCCTCAGCCTCCCAGATAGCTGGGACTACAGGCATGCGCCAACATGCCCGGCTAATTTTTTCTATTTTTAGTTGTTTGTCTAATTTCTTTCTATTTTTAGTAGAGACAGGGTCTTGCTCTTGCTCAGGCTGGTCTCGAACTCCTGGGCTCAAGCAATCCTGCCACCTCGGCCTCCCAGAGTGCTAGGATTACAGGCGTGAGCCACCGCGCCCGGCCCAAAGATAGTTTTTTAAACAAATGGTGTGAAACAACTGTATATCCACATGCAAAAAAACAGATCTAGACACAGACCTTACCCCTTTCACAAAAATTAACTCAAAAGGGATCATAGACACATATGTAAAATGCCAAATTATAAAACTCCTGGAAGTAACATAGGAGAAAATTTAGATGACCTGGGGTATGGTGATGAC
>NW_012148618.1:6763067-6764686 GCF_000956105.1 Propithecus coquereli
GCAGAATATTTTATTATGGATTCCTCTTTTGTTCTTGATAGATCTTGTCAGATGTTTGGCTATTTGGGGAGTCTCATCAAAGTGTCGGTTTTTTTGTTGTTTTCGGAGTTTTCTCTCCTTTTCATTTTCTTAAATTTTACTCTTACTTTTACCATTCCCATTACCTTCTGATTTCTTTATGTCTACTCAATAGCTTATTTATTTCTAGCTTCTTGATTTGAAAAGTTCATTCATTTTTATTTACATATATCTTGTTTCTTAAAAAGAAGGATTTAAGTACCAATTTTGCTGCATGATTATCTATGTAGAAAGTCTGAAAGAATTAACAAAAAACCCTACCTGAACAGCTATAATAAGTGATTGATTATATCAATGATTGCAGGATACAAGGTTAATATATAAAACCCAATTACCAGCAATAAACAAGTGGAATTTAAATTAAAAATAAAACAAATTTACATTAGTACCAGAAACAATAAACTATCAAGATCTAAATCTAACAAAATATGCACAAGATCTATATGAGGAAAACTACAAAACTCTGAGGAATGAAATCCAAGAAGAACTGACTAAATGGAGAGATATTACATATTCACGGAAAGACTCAAGATTGTCAAGATGTCAGCTCTTCCCAACATTATCTATAGATTTATTAAAATCCTAATCAAAAGCCCAGTAAGTTATTTTGTTGATACTGACAAACTGATTCTAAAGTTTACATGGAGGGACAAAAGACCCAGAATATTCACCACAATATTCAAGAAGAAAAAAAGTTGGAGGACTGACACTATTCCACATCAAGACTTGGTATTGGGTCATTAAATATGAAATGTCTGATTTCTAATTAAAAGCGTAGTTTATTATATCTCAAACAAGAAGCAGTACAATTAATCAAAGTATGTGCCTAAATTATCAACACAGTTTTGCCATCTTAACGGTAGCTTGTTTATGCCAGCAGCAAAGAAGCCTGGGGAGCAAGAGGCAATGAAATTGCAAAAGGCGTTTTCCACAGCTTAGTGAGAATTGAATACTTTTCCTTGCAAGAAGTGGTAGTCAGTTGGTGCAAGGTCTGATGAATAGGGTGGATGACATACAGCTTTGAAGTCCAGCCTCTGTAGTTTGAGCAGTGTTGTTTGTGTGACATGTGGTAAAGCATTGTCTTGCAAGAGGATTGGCCTGTCTCTATTGATCAATCTCAGTTGCTTAATCATAAACATCCTTGTCATTTCATTCAGTTGGTTGCAGTAGACGTCTGCTGTAATCAATTGATCAGGCTTCATGAAGCTGTCGTGGATAATACCAGTGCTGTATCACCAAACACACCATTAGCTTTTTTGATGAATTTTCAGTTTTGGATTGTGTTTTGGCACTTCATCTTTATGCAATCATTGTGCTGAATGCTTGTGACTGTCAAAAAGAATCCATTTTTTATCACACTTAACAATATGGTAGAGAAATAGTTCAACTTTATGTCGTGACAGCAAAAAAAGGCAAGCTTTGAGATGATTTCTCTTCTGACGCTCATTTAATTTATGTGGAACCCATCTAACCAGCTTCTTTTCTTTCCTTTCATTAATTAATTAATTAATTTATATTTTGGAATATTACAGGGGTACAAA
>NW_012148618.1:6764736-6766211 GCF_000956105.1 Propithecus coquereli
CCAATCTGATATATATATATATATAAAATTGTTTTGCATATTTGTTTTATTTCCATTTTTCTGATTACTAATAAAAGTAAGCATTTTTCACATTTCATTGGCCATTCATTCACGTTTTCACTTCTGTGAACTGCTTATTAAAATCATTTGCCGAATTTCAATGTTGAATTTTATCTTTTACTTGATGATTCATAGTTCTTGATGTATTCTGAATGCTAACTCTTCATCAAATGGGCATTGTAGATATCTTCTTAATTAGTGGCTTGTCTTTATACTTTGTTTTGGTGGTGGGAGAGGAGATCTTTTGATAAACATAAGTTTTTATTGCATAGTAGTCAAATATATGGTTTTTTAGAAAAACTTTTTTCCTTATATTGCAGTAAACCCTTTCCTGCTCCAAGCTCATAATGTTAGTCTCTCATTTTTCTTTCAAATTTTTAAAATCTTGTTATTCGCATTTAGGTCTTTTTCATCTAGAATTTACTTCCAGATATCATATATGGAGTATTATAATTTTGTTTCTCATATATAGATAATCAACAGTGTTTATAAAAATCCCTTCTCCACTGATACATGCTACCTCTGCCAAATACAATGTTTCTATAATGTAAGTCTGTATCCTGTCACCTACAATTTACTTTAAAATATTTCAGTATAACCAGTGTGATATACAAGTTTCTGTTTTAATCTATACCTAGGGATGTTTTAACCATACCTAGGGATGGTTAGTTGGCAACTAAAGGACTCTAATCACAACTCGTAACTCCAGAGTCTACAAATCCCAGTGTTATGATTATCTTTATCTTAGATCAGCAATAGAAAATTTTCAAATAGAATGGCTATTAGAAATTATCTTTTCTGGTGGAGTTTATTTATTTAAAAATCAAATTATATAGTAATTACTATGTGTAAGGCACTTTTATAAGTGATCTACAAATATTAACCAATTATATTCTGACAACAATCTAATGAGTAGGTATAGTTATTGTCCCCATCTAGCACATGAAAAAATTGAAGTATAGAGAAGTTCAGTGACTCTCCAAAGTCACACTAACAAGTGATAATATGATGATTCAAACCCAGGTAGTCTGGCTATGGAATCCATACTTTCAACCAACATACTATGTTGGGTTAAGAAAGTTTCCATCTATATATTTCATTTGCAAAGATTTGCTCTTTTGTTTTTAGAGCATAAGCAAACACCAAATTTTACAAACTCTTTTTCCATATGTGTTCACCACATCTTCACCAATACTGGATATGACTAAATTTAAAATTTTTGCCATTATGTTAGAGAAAATTGATACTTATCTCATGGTATTTTTATTTGCATATCTATAAATTCATATGATTGGAATTTTTTAAAGAGTTTTATAGTCACATTTGTAACTTTTTTTTCCTGTGAATTACTACCCTTTGACCATTATTCTAGTAGACTACTTATCCTTTTTTCAATAACATTAAAAAACTTCTAC
>NW_012148618.1:6778891-6780114 GCF_000956105.1 Propithecus coquereli
ATCTTCACTTATTCTCTCTTTGACTTGGCTCATCTTGAGTTTATTCTGACTAATGAGTTTTTTTCCCCCCTAATAACTATGTTTTACTTTAAAAATTTCTAATTGGTTATTTTTCACATCACTCTGTTGCTGTTTCATTCTGGGTGATTTATTTTTTTAATTGATTGCTTTTTTTAAACAAATGAATGTTATATTTTTCTTTATCTCTTTGAGGTTCTCCCTCATGTGGGCATTTCCAGTCTCTGTTTCCCCACAGGACATGAACTCTCAGCTGCTTTTTTCTGCTTCCTAACCCCTAAATTACAGTCCATAGTTATATTCTTGCTCACTATTTTGTGTTTCTATTCATTTCTAGCTGACAGGGATGTTTACAATGTTTTCCAGAATAGCTATGTTTTTCACATTTTTCCTTCTTATATTCATCTATTACTGCCATGGATTTGAGATGGAAATTTGGAAAACTCAAAGCATGAATGCATAAGGACAGCATGGCTAGAAATCACTTTTTAGCCTTCCTTCCAAGTCCTTGATTGTTATATATGTATTGGTCACATAACAAATATATATCTCACACTTGGCACTCGAGATCATTAAACTCATTTAAAAAGTCTCTCATGATTGAATTTTGAGAATTCATTTTTTGCATTCTATATAAGAGTCTGGGAGTAAATATATACTTGTGTAAAAGGCATGAAAGGGAATTTAAGAGCATATAGTTTTACACGAGTAGCCACTGTAAGATCAAACTGATGGTATTACCATTTTTCTTGCAGTTTATTAATTCAATGTAGAGTTATCAAGCCCCAATACTTCACTGTTAAAGTATAGAAACAGTTGGTATGTCTCATTTTAGAGATGGCTGTATTCTATTGTGGATAAAGTAATTTGGTTTGATTTTAGCTAAGAATCAGTAAATACATAAACATAAACCACATTGGGCACAACTTTTCCACATGAACTTGCGATCTTCACACAGGTACACCTCGATTAAAAGTTAGTTGATCATTTAAAGATTTTTCTGTATTCATAGCAATATATTCAATTAAATTGTTCCTGGGCTAAGCACTAAAAGTTCTAGAAAGCTAAAATTATTGCTATAAATAAAAATTTAAAACATTAAGAATGATTTTCAAATATTTTCTGAGACACTATAAAACATTTACTACATAAGAAGACAATTGTAAAAGCAGAAAATAGCTAATACAAAAGAGCTACATGTCTTT
>NW_012148618.1:6780164-6781112 GCF_000956105.1 Propithecus coquereli
ACATTTGTCTAAACCCATAGAACAGTGGTCCCCAAAATTTTTGGCACCAGGGACCAGTTTCATGGAAGACAAATTTTCCACAGACCAGCGCCAGGGGAGGAGGGAAGACGGTTTCGGGATGATTCAAGCGCATTACATTTATTGCGTAGTCAAACCTCTCTGCTAATGATAATCTGTATTTGCAGCTGCTCCCCAGCGCTAGCATCACCACCTCAACTCCACCTCAGATCATCAGGCATTAGGTTCTCATAAGGAGCACGCAACCTAGATCCCCTGCATGTGCAGTGTACAGTAGGGTTCCCACTCCTATGAGAATCTAACACTGCTGCTGATCTGACAGGAGTCGGAGCTTATGTGGTGATGCAAACGATGGGGAGTGGGTGCAAATACAGATGAAATGCTCACCTCCTGCTGTGTGGCCCGATTCCTAACAGGCCATGGACTGGTACTGGTCCGAAGCTTTGGGGACTGGGGACCACAGCCATAGTACATATACCACTAAGTGTGAACTTTAATGCAAACTATGAACTTTGGGTGATTATGATGTGTCAACGTAGGTTCATCAATTTTAACAAATGTACCATTCTGGTGGGGGATGTTGATAACAGGGGAGGCTATGCATGTATGGGGTCGGGGGATATATGGGAAATCTCTGTATTTTCCTCTTAATTTGCTGTGAAACTAAAACTGCTCTGATAAAAATAAAGTCCTAAAAAAAATTGGTAAAGTTCCTTTGTGGTGTAGAACATGACCAAATTTTATAAATGCCCATTTGTGCTTAAATGAAAATGTGTTTTCCATTTGTTGAAAGCAAGAATCTGTACCCAAACACATAAAATCATGATAATACTTATTAATTCTCTTGTTCAAATCTTTTGTGACTTTTACAATATTTGATCTCCATGAACCATCAGTTTCTAATAAAGGGGTGGAAAAATCTTACATTAG